>NC_137708.1:433898-752900 GCF_964034855.1 Anser brachyrhynchus | reverse complement strand
GAAAGGAAGGAAGGAAAGGAAAGGAAAGGAAAGGAAAGGAAAGATCATGTAGATCCACGTACTTTCACCTGCTAAACTACAGCAGACACCTTCAAATATCTTCTGGAGAGATGAAAGAGACAGCACAAGCCAGGAAAAATAAATTCGGGGTGGAGGGGAAAGGGATATCTACTGTTAACAAGAGCTTTTATCAAGCCTTCAATAATCTTAATTTTATACCATTTTCCTATTAAACTTTTTAAGTTCTATAGTTCAACAGTAAAGTTATTTTGGTCAGTCACTTGGAAAACATTTTTTGCAATTTCCCCACCTTGGCTGTATGCTGGACCATCTTTCTGGAAATGCTGCACTTAATTTGCATGAATATGCATGAATTGTTGCAATAAGAAGAAAATCCACATCTAGCAGAGTAATATAAGCAGTGTATATGTATCTAATAAGTATGACTAAAACTAAAGATCAGAAATTTTGTAGATGGTCATTACAGCTACATTCTGTCTCTCCTTTGTCCTTTTGGAACAATGAGCAAAGCATTTAGCCAAAGCATTGTGTAGGTAATGTTGCCTTCTTACTTTTGTTCTGAACTGACAACTGAATGCATGAAATATGGAGAACAAATACCGCTCCATCAAGAGGAAAACATATTATGGTTGTGGAGAGTTCAAAAAAGAAGTGGAGATTAAAGGGCCATTAAGTCTCTTGTATTGGTTTTAATAGCACTAAATCACAAATATTCTTGCATATTGATGCACTGTCTTTCACCACAAATTCTAAGTGCAGACTCTGGGACTGCTCAAGAGTAACAGCATTATGTCAATATTTGGAAAGACGAGAGAAAATTATACAAAAGAATTAAACAAAAAAAATAGGACTGTTTTTTCCACTATTAGCAAAAAGAGAAACCTCAGAGAAGGGCATAGGCATAATTTCAAACTGTAATGAAAGATGTTAGAACAGGTGAACATCTGCCAAATGAGCAGTTCTGCATCACTTCTGTTCACTATTTCCTCTTGCTTCTATGGACATTTCATGTAGATCACACATGATTAATACAAAGCCTTTGGTGACTGTCTTCATTCAGCTGCAGTCTCTGTTGCTTGTCTTGGTCTCACACATTACACACAGTTCTCCATGTCCCTATAGCCAATGCTCCGCACTAGTGACACAGCAAGGCTGCTTTCAAATGAGCACGGGTATGCCTGAACCTGCCGGCTACTGCTGCTGCTACCCAGAGCTCAGTGAGGAGGAGCACCTCAGCACAAGGAGATGGAGGACGGGGTAAACATCTGGTCTTGGAAGCAGTTTAGCAGCAGGGAGGCCTCCTTGGCTGATCCAGAAGAGCTCCCCAAACGCCTTAGGTGGGCCATGTTGGCCGCAGCCGTGAAGGAATATATCCGTCATACCTTTCAAAGGGCAGTGAGCGTTTGGTCAGACAGCAAGAACTTGTGTTGCCAGTGGGAATGCTCTTCTCACACCCCGAAACGCTGCCAGAGGTTCTGTCACTGTGACTGCGGCTGCACTGCTGGTCATCGGTGAGGAAACAGTGTGGAGGGCAAAACGTGCAGTAACAACACATTGCTGCTGCAGAATTATGTGAGGATTTGGAACTCATTCCACAAGCAAAGGGTAGGCCAGGGAGTTATACAAGGCAATTGTACTGTTAGGTTGTTTAAGGTGAGGGTGTTTTTGCTAGAAGCTGTCTACTACACATCCTGTGAACCGCAAGCTGCACCATAGCCCATCTGAACTGGTGAACATAGCCCAGAACAAAGCAGCAAGAGCCTATCTAATAAAAAGTGCATTGCAAAGGCATTTCACAGCCATTTAAAGCAAAATATCACTGTTCTTTATCTCAACCAGAGCAAGCAAAAACATGCTGCTAAATACTGTCCAAAAACATGTCCATTGTCTTCTCTGAGTTCTTGCAGCACCGAGAGGTAGATTCAATAACATCTTAAAACAATTTTACTTTCATGAAGAAAATATCATGGGAAGTGCTGTTGACTGTCATCTCCTGTTGAAGGTGGCTGAAGAAAATAGATATGTGATGCCTTACTGAATGCACCTGCCTAATTAAAAGCAACACTATGTAGTCAGAAAGAAAATACTTGCCTGCAGAGCTCACTTCTGGTTTAAAATTAGGCCCCCAAGTCCACGTAGCAATTGTGCCGTTTTTGTCTCTCAGGAGACCACCTGCTCCCACTGCCACTGCCGCCTTCCCTTGAATAACGGCAGGGTGGGAGAGCTGCTGTGTGATTGTGTCCATTGTGTTGCCCATGATCAGAAACAGTTCTCCTGCCAGGCTTTTCATTCCTTCTCCGCTGTCCTCCCCGCATCCTTGCTGCTGTGATATGGCTTCATACCAGAGCCTTTCTCCTGTGAAAACTGCCTCAGGTGTCTGCCTGTCAGACACCACACCACCAAGGGGTTTGACATTCAGGCCCTGCGATCCACAGCTCCTGCAGCATGGCTCCTGCAGAGCCAGGTCTGCGGCAGCACCGAGGCAGGCTGCGACCTCCAGGTCTTGGGGTGCTGGGTGGGCAGGGCTTGGGGCCCTGCCGGGACAGGTCCTACGCAGCTGTTAAACACTGACTGCTGCACAGTGTCCTTGTTGCATGAAGTAAAGAGGCACCCCAGAAGGGTGCTGCTGGGTGCCGGCAGCGGGAGTGTCTGCAGGCTGCAGGCCCAGCCGACGGAGAAGGGCAGGGAGCGGCATGCCTTGCCCTGCCGCCTCACACAGCACCATGGCAGCCTCCTGCTCCAAGGGTGTGTGCGGGGCGAGCAGGCAGCACCAGCACAGCCAGGGGCTGTGCAGAAGCTGTGCCAGCCATAGCACCCCGGGAGCCTTTGCAGCTCCAGGCATCTTCCTCCACACAGCACGTTTTGTGAGGGCAGGGGTCCTGGGATGTGATGTGCAAGTGCTGTGGAACTAACCCACTGCCTGACTGTGGTGCGAGGGCCACAGAAACCAGGGCCAAGACCATTCAGAAATTGCCTAAGTATGATCCAAAGAGACAGAGTTGCAGATTACTGACAATGCCAATCTACTGCCCTGAACGGTTGAGTTAGCACAGATCGTGTGCTGGTATGATGGGTTTACTAGAGGTACATTTTTCCCTATCCTAGCATCAGAACCATACCTAAAACCATTCTTCATTGATTTGAAAACTTACTCTTTTGCATTTTCTTTCCTTCTTATCTCAGTATACTTGCAAAAGTGCTTAAATTCTCTTTATTTCTCCTTGACCTTTATTTTTTGTCTCTCCCCCCCCATATTTACAATTTCTGCAACAAGCTAGGAAGTGGCAGAATTCCCGATTTTTTTTTTCTTCTATTTTTGGAAAAAAAATCTCATGAAGTCACACAACCAATCCCACTTCTTGGTAAAACTGCTGTGTTTTCATTGTCATATTCCCCTCATACTACATATTTCCCTACTTTAAATCTAACTCTGTGAAAGCTTGAGAACAGTCAAAGATGATGCTACTTAATGAAATGAAGGTATTTATTCTCCTGTGAGAGAGACTGCATACTGTCGGACATTCTTTATACCTACACAGTATTTTTATCACTGATTTTTTCCCTTCCAACCCGTTGTCGTACTGGAACCATTCCTTATTCTGTGTTCAATTAGCACACCACATTCTCCATTCAGTCAGCACACTCTCGTTCTTCCAAGCTCCTCAGGCAGTCTCACACTCTCCCATCAGTTCCTCCCTGCACAGATGTCTTTCTTATTTCTAGAACAAAAAGATGCCATCCTAAGAGGTTAAGATGCCTTTTTCATGATGCAGACATCTGGCTTACATTGTTAGCATACAGCTCCCTGGCTTGCGCCTACTTTTGAATTTTCTTTCAGTATTGATTGTGAATTCACACCATCTTCTGGTTCTGTTTTAGTTTGCTTTCTCTGGCTTCCTCCCAAAGGGTTTCCTGTTCAACCCACAAATGTGTCACATGTGCCATAGTCAGACAGTAACGCCTTAGCATTTTAAGTATTACAGATATACAGAACTGCCTTCTTGATGAATTGTAGTTTTCTGCCTCTTTTGTCTAGCATGCCTATAAGTGTTCTGCCATGGCACTGAAGAAACAAAACAGGGTTTCAGTTAGGCCAACCAAAGCATATCAACAGTGAGTCTCAGCATCAATCTTCCAATTCTCCAAAAACTCCTATCTTTAACCAGATTTCATTGATGACTTTTAGAATCCAGCACAGAATAACTGAATTAAGGAGAAGTGGCATACAGCTTCTCACTTTTTTTTCTTCCAGAGCTCTCTCTGTCTCCCACTGACCTGAACCACTTCCAGATCAGTCAGAGGGGTCACTGCAGAAGAGCAAGCAACATTCACTCCCACTCCACACAAGCTCCATAAAGCTTATGCTTTTTCCAGCCCTGCTGCTAGTGCTCTAGGGAAGCAGTCAAGCCCTAGGCAAAAATCCATAGTGTATTTATGTTCTGCAGAGCCACTGAAAGGCAAGGCCAGCTTGGCAGTGTAGGATAACAGTTTAATCATTCGAGGTTTTGGTATATGAGATCAATATGAAGGCTTCAGCTGTTAAAAAAAAAATGTATTCTGTTTCCTTGATTGACTTGTCATGTGTTGGAGTTTGCTTAGAAACTAAAAAAGCAAATCAGTCAGCAGGTCCTCTTGCTTTCAGGTCTTCAGACCTGGTTCTTCTCTTTCCTCATTAGTTGTAACATGACCTTCTGATAATTTCTGCTCTATCCATCACTAACTACACTTCTCCCCTTCTGGTTTTAATTTATATTGGTTTTACATTTCAGTTTTATTTTGTTGTAAACTATGATCTAAAGTCAGGGTATCTGTTGTCTATGACTTGTGTGCATTTTCCACATATAATTTAGCTACAGAGCAGGATAAAGATCCATTTCTGGAACTAAATGATTATTTCACTTTACTGTTTCTCCAGTCACGTAATAGACTGATAGGTGTCTTCCACCGAATAATAAATCCTCCTCCATAAGCCTTTTTAAAAATGGTGGGAATCGCAGTTTAAGTCTGCTTACATTTGGAAAGAGAGTTGTTATATCAGAATATATTAATGATGGCTAACAAACATGCTTGGAATGCTGGTAGCCTAAATTCTTGATAAAGCTAATAAAAAAAGCTGTCTACCCCTTATCCTGGCTTGATGGAAGACATTGTTACTCACCTTTCTGTAACAACAGCATAAAGAATAGAAGCTGTTGCTCAAGACGAAATGTTGGTTTGTATGTCCTGAGCAAGAATTAGTGTGGCAAAAAGATGTTTTCATAGGAAATTGGCTGCCAACATTTGTGGGGTATTGCAGCTCTGTCTGGATTTGTGTTAGAAGCAGAAAGTGACTGTAAAGCCTGAGAATTCATTGGATATCTGATGCGAAGAGAGAACAGAGGCAGCTCTTCAGGGCACAGAACTGGCTAGAAAAGCACACTTGGAAACTGTAGCATGGAAACTTCTAGCTATTGCTGACCTTTACCATGTTTACACAAGCAGAACTTTTGACACCTGTAAATAGGAAGGAATGAACTGAAAAAAAGATCTGATTCATATCATCATTTTCACCTCTTAACAGAAACAATTCTGTAAGGCTTCAAGTACTAGCCATGTAGACCAAGAGGCAATTTTGCTTGAAAACAAGCTGCCACCTTATTTCTTTACCAGTGTTCATCCAAAACACGTTTTAACTCTCCCAACAGCATCCTGACATGTCCTGGTGCAGAGCCCATCCACATTGCCTAATCCCTTTCTGTATTTCCACCCCCTTGCTTCCCTCTTTCTCCTAACCAGCACCCTGGCAGCTTCAAAACAGCCAGTTGGCTTAAGATGAGTGCTGACCAGACAGCCAACAGACAAAACAGGATAGCACCTGAGCTCACACTATGTCTTCTACTTTCAGGAGAGTATTAATTACTTGGTCTCACTCTCCCTCCCTCTCTCTCTCTCTCTCTTTCTTATCTATTGCTGCCACCACTGATTTACAAAGCTTACATCAACTTGGTTTCTGTAAGTTGTTGAGCCACATCTGAGTGAAGATAGCAACGGTTTCAAAAGGTAGAAAGGAGGCTATTAATAAATAGATGTAAGGACAGAGAGGTGATATAATTATATAAACCTTCCTTACTTAGGAAACCATGTTATAAAGAGATGCTGCTCACAGACAGTAGCTGTTACGATCTTTCAGGGTAAGTAACAGTTATGCTGTTAACTAGTCTATCAAAACCTCAGGTGAGGCTCTAAAATGTGAGGAGGCAATACTTTAAAGTCATTTATTATCCATACTGCTGATAAAGTACTGTGGAGGATAAAAAAAAAAAAAAAAAAAAAAAAAAAGATGTTTTTGAACTTTCAGACCGTTCTGTTTGGTTATCCTGTGCAACTGGGAAGGCCTTGTTTTAAAATTCTGCTTTCAAAACAAAACAACACAATGAGACTGATGTTTGAATGTAGTCATCTGGCACTAAGAGCTGAAGCTATGAAATCTGAATATTGCAAGATTAACGATGAAATTCTGGCAGCACTGAGTGAGTGACAATCCAACTGAAATCCAGGTTTCCCACAGTTACCTCCATGTGCTTCCCCTGCTTTTTGAAGAAACTCACTACTTCTTTCTGCAAAACATTTAATTCCTCTTTCTGTACAAAACAACTTGTGATATTAGGTAAGAATAACCTTTTGGGCTTTTTACTAACATCTCATTGCTACCAGAAAATGGCTTTTGTTTTGTTTTGTTTTCCTTGAAAACTTGTTTTATACTAAGTATATAACTGTGATTCTAGGTTTTTCTCTACCTTTATAATACCAAGAAAACTAAAATCTATAGTATGGTAGAATGATAAAATTTTGTAGAATGGTAATAATGTTTGGTTGGTTTTTTGTTTGTTTTTGTGTTTGTTTTTTTTTAATGTAAAATGAGGTATGATTGTTTATCTACTTTAAAGCTAGATAAGGATGTTTTAGATATTACTAGCTCAATCACTGTCACTCTGTGCGTAGCAAGGAGATATATGGGTATAATATTTTTTGTTTGTAATATTTTAATGAGCAAATGGAAATGAGCATATCATATTTTGTGTTCTACATCTGCAAAAGTAATTCCAGTGGTTATTAGTTATTGCTAGAAATGACATTATTCAAAATAGCAGCTCTAAATACAGGATGTACATTTTCCATAGTGATGGAACTTTTTATTTCAAGGTATTACTGTCACTCATGAATCTTCACAGTTAAACCCTTTCCTTTGATAGGATGAGATTTAATTATCGGACTCAGTTATTTCTGTATTCAAGACAAATTGACTTCTAGAGAAAGAAGTGGTAGAGAAAAATGATACAGAAAAGTAGTGTAGAACTGATCTCCATTATACACTCATCCACCATCCAAGAAGCCAAGATATTCCTGTTTCATCATTCAAATAATAATTATCTCAGCAACTTAAAGTTTATTTTTTCCTAGGTGTTTAAATGATGGAAACAAACCAGCTCATTATCCTGCTTTTCAGTGTCCTTAAGTAGGACTTAAAATCTGATCATAGAATCATAGAATGGTTTGAGTTGGTAGGGACTTTAGAGATCATCCAGTTCCAACCCCCTCCTATGGGCAGGAACACCTTCCACGCAAAGCCCCATCCAACCTGGCCTTAAACACTTCCAGGAATGGGGCATCCACATTTCTCTGAACAGCCTGGTCCAGTAGCTCACCACACTCAGAGTATAGAATTTCTTATATCTAATATAAATCTACCTTCTTTTAGTTTAAGACCATTACTCCTTGTCGTACCACTACACCTCCTGGCAAATTGTCCCTCCCCAGATTTCCCGTAGGTCCCTGTAAGGTCTCCCTGGAACCTACTCTTCTTCAGGCTGAACAACCCCAACTCCCTCAGCCTGTTTTCATAGGAGAGGTGCTCCAGCCCACTGACCATTCTCATGGTCCTCCTCTGGACTTGATCTAACACTTCCGTGTCCTTCCTATATTGAAGGCCCCAGAGCTGAACACAGTACTCCAGGTGGAGTCTCGCAAGAGCAGGGCAGAGGAGAAGAATCACCTCCCTACACCTCCCTGATCTGTTTCAAGTGTCTAGGTTAGGTTCCCAGTTTTGTTAAGTACTCTTGACAGCCAACATAGAGGGAGACAGAGACAGGAATGCTATAGATGTGCCAAAGCTAGAAGAGGAATCTCTCTTTTTCTGCTTCAAATTTACAGCATGCCCAGACAAACTTTTTTTAATTAAATATATATAAATTGGTTTGTGAAGTCTCCTCCCTCCCTACATTCTTTGTGTGTGTGTGCATGTGTGTCTGTGTGGGTTTTTTTTTCTTCATTGCATAGTGCTATTAACGTCAATCACTTAAGCTACATAGCAATTGTCCCCGAGAAAAAGAAGTTTTCTAAACTACACTTTCTGGACTAGTAAAAGTGATTTCTCTGACCCAGTGAGGTTTTGTGAAACAAAACTAACAGAGCCTTGCCAGAGGTGGAGGAGAGGGCAATGAGGAAGAGAGCCTCCAGTCTTGCAGACATACGAACACCATGCACAGTGCTGGTTTCCTTTCTCTGGGATGTGACCTCTCCCTTTCAAAGTCTGTTCCCCATTGACTTTTAAACCAAGTTGTTTTCCTTATGGCCACTGGAAGTTTTGAGTACTTGGTGCTTCTGAACAGACAGGGCTGAAATCTTAGCTACACTTAGGAATCACTGGGTCAAAGGTAAAAGTACAACTTCAGACGTTTTGATCAGTGAAGCAGTCAGACTGGCATGAGCCCTGGCACAGGGCATGAAGTGGAATCCAGCGTTCAGTCTAATGTTAGCTTCTAATGTGGCATTCCCTGGACACATACTAGTTACCTTTCTGCTTTGATCACCTTTGTGCATGGAAAAACAGGATTGTCTGATACTGCTGAACTTCTTGCAGCCAGAGATATCTAGCACTTCAGTAAAGGATCAAAAAGGTTTGGCCAACAGAAAGTATCTTCAGTAGGATAATCTCCCAAGTGTCTAGACCCTCACTGCACTCATTACAGATACATACTTTTTGTAAAGTACTAGGAGCACCTTCTCTCATACCGCTCCTTGACTTTCTTTGTTCTGGCATATACTCACCACTGTACTCTACAGCAAGCAGCATACTGCATGTGTATCTAACTGCGTCAGATGCCAGCATGCATGTCTAATGGAGCAGACTTTGGAAGTGTTTAGTAATAAATAATGGAAGTCACATGATCAGCCTGTTCCAGGAATACCCCCGGTGATTTTGGGAGCACACTCACAGTAATTAACACATTTTTAATGGTGCTATCTGTAAAAGGCTTCATGCTGTGTGGACCTTTTGTTCACAACAGACAGCTCTGTAGCAGTTTCAGCCTCTTAAATGAATCATTCTTTCACTGAGACAGTTATTAGGATGTTGTGCAATCCTTTGCACAGGAAGAAAAAAAAGTCATCTTGCTACATCTGTACAATATTGTCCCAAATATTCTTTCTGACCCTCATGTGGTGGTAGCATATGTCCCAAAGTTTGGTGGCTCAGAGGTCTATGTCATTTGTTTTACTATGTCAGAGGATATGCAGGGGCAAATGTTTAGAGGTAATGTCAGTTCTGAATTTGTTGTTGTTGTTCTTAGTTGCAGGAATTATCTCCCTTGTTATGGTTTTTGCTTTGTGTTTTTCTTTTACTGCTCCCATATCACTGTCGTTATCAGTGACTGCCATCAGAACAAATCGTGTAGGTGTTAATTCATCCTATTACAGGATGAGTGAAAAACTCTCCTTCGTGGTACCTTCACTGCTTATCTTCCCTTTCGTGTACTTACTTCTGTCAGGCTCGTTTTGGTGCACCTCCCACTAAAAGGGTAATCCTGGGAATCCCTCTGCTACCAGAGGAGGAAAGGAGGCCATTCACTACCAGCAGTACAGCATCACTTTGGTTCCAGCTGCACAGGTAGCTGACTGGCTGCCAGAAGTTCCTGTGATTCTAAGGGAACCACGTCTCTGGATGCTTCTTCTTTGGCTTGCCCAGCTCTTGATCACTCAGAGACACAAAATTTAGATCTTTCAGAGAGTGAAATGAAAAGTTTGTGGTGAGCAATATCTATACTTCTCTTTCATCAGTGAATTTCCAAGACCCTTCTGCTACTATCATATTGCTGCTAGTTGCCTGCACCTGTCCGCAAGCTAACCTATCTGCTTCCAGTCCTCTTTTACAGGATGCCACATCACATCCAATTGAAATGATATAAAAGGTTTTTGATGTCAAGCATAACACAAAATCCCAGTTTAGACTGCTTAGATATGCCATGTGTTGCATATGGGGATGTGGAAAATCACACCTCACACCCAATGGCTGTGGACAGACGGAGATCAAAGGTGAATCCAAACCCTGAGGTCAGGATGAAGTAGTGTCAGAAAGTGGAAAAATCCATGGATGCACCTGGCCAGAGCGCACGACACAGCCAACGACCAGCAGAGCAAGACTACACCAGGAACTGGAGCTTAGATCACTGATAAGTGAAGAAAGACATGAATGACAAAGAGCTGCTCGTGGGACTTCGTTATGTAGCACATTGGTGGGGAAGCTTGTCAGTGTGGATCATAAATTGTTTTTGGCTGGCCAAACTCATCAGGCCTGATGTTGTCATGGAGCCTACCTATGAACAGCTGAAGGCTGATAATTATCAGCTGGCTGGGTGCAGGTCAGGATACAGTTCTTATGCGTGTTCACAGCTCTCCTGAAATGGATGGAATATATTAGGTAAGGTCCAAGAACATTGCAGCACTCTTTGCTTGCTGACCAAGCTGATTCAAAATGGTCCTATTAGTTCTCTTCAAAACAGCAAAATTTTGAAGCCAGTGTTATTATCTTGACAATAAGCTACTTTCATTCATCAACTCTCTGTTTATATGTCCAAGATCATTAAATCACCAGGGATAGAAGGGTGTGATGAGAGCTATTGATGGTTGACCTTTCCAAAGGTTGTTTTTTAAGAAGGCCAGAGACATCTCCAAGTACTTCTGGTGTCACACAATTTTTCTGGGAATTTTTGTGAAAAGGATTTCTTGCTGTGTTTTCGCACTTCCTGCTTCCAGCTGGGTCACAGACACATGCAAACTGGCTTCCTTGCAATATTTTGGCACTTGTGTTTTTCATTTGGGCCAGACATATTTGGAAAAATGATATTTAGCTATTAAAATTTGGCAAAGTTTCAGTTCAGCCTGACTTTGGATGAAAAGTAAAACAGAAAGTGAGGGAATAGATTTTTATTTTTTTATTGGTGACTCAAGTTAAGAGATTCAGCAAGGGGTACCATCTGAAGTGCCAAACTAGTGGTGTTTTTTGAAGACATGTACCTCTGTCCTTAAAGGATCTAATATCACTTAAAATTATTTTACAAGAAGGAGTGTTTTAAACATTTATTGATCAAAGAAGAGATGTTTTATCTATATGTTTATGCGAAATGTAAAAACCATATTAACCCTTACTGAAAACAGGTGTGAAAACATTACTTTGAAGACATCAGAGATGTTATTTCAACCAGCTTTTCTTCTGCCTCTTCTTAGTCGTTGACAACAAAGAGGCAATAGTATGCAAGATCATTCTAGTCTTAGTATAAGAATTCAGTTCATACATTCGTGGGTCTGCTACTAACGCACATACATCCCATGGTTTGGCAGGGACATGCAGGGCTCTTAAGAAACTTCAGGGCATGTCTGAATTCTGTTGGTCTCATCATCCACTCAACACCTGAATTAAAGTGGAAATCAGTTTTTTATGTACAGGTTTTTGGAGCCTGAAGAGTAGATTCAGGCTGCTCGTTATGCAGTGGCTCTGTGAGTGGGAAGTAAACACCAGTTTCATTTCACGCTGTAATGTTCTGCTACAACTACTTGCCTCTACAAGTCTGTCAACTTTGGTTCAAGCTAGCTTGGCATCTGCGCTAGGAGGAACATTAGTTGAAAACCGAATAGTGTTCTAAGGAAGCTGATGGTGGTTTTTGGAAACCAAAGGATCTATCAATTACCTCTGTTACTGAATAAGATACACAGTAACCCAGTCTACTTAGAATTCAAGTTAAGTTCCACATCCCCTCTTAACAGCTTTTCAACAAAAGCACAGAAGCATGCTTCAGTACCTTAGCCAAGAGAGATTGCTTTACCCTGGATAATAAGAGCCTTTGTTCTGACCTATATGATGAAGGCACATGACTGAAGCAGGTGACATTCATTTGATTCTTATACTTTAGAAGGTTAAAACTCACTCAAACTTTGTGAGTCATTGTCCTTACCTGTGAAGTAGGGGTACGCTGCTAGGATATTCTGTTACATTTGGTTGGGCTGCTTTCTAAAATCTTCTTATTATCATGTTATATATGGTATTAGCAGATCCCCTTTGTGCTTGGTAAGTTTCCCTCTGTTGTCACACATGGTGCACAGATCCCTCAGCTGTGGTTTCAACAGACGAGCTCCCCTGAAGCCTGAGTTTAGCTTTTGAGCTAAATACCTGATTAAGTACTAGCAGTGGTATTCTCAACTGGAAAATAGAAAGTGTCTCATTATTTCCAAGAGCAATCATGATCCTTAACTGTTATAAAGGAGAAGAAAAAGGATAGAAACTTGCAAAGAAGTATGATATTTCAGTCCACTGAGACTGCATTCTGTGCCAGACTCTCACTTGAACAGGCAGTTGTGTCCTGAGATCTGATTAGCTTTAACTTTTCTGATACTTATCTGCCTAATTTGTTCTAAATTTTCACTTTTTGTTCCTTAATAAGGAAATGTTGCACTAACTGAATACTTGGGTCAAGTTCTATTTGTCAATTTAATTTATTTTGGGTACAACCTGTAGATTAAAACATGCAAGCAAAAGGGTGGATAGAAGAAAAATGAGCTAATTATGAAAGTAAATGATCTGAATACACAGTCAGCAACCTCGACTTAAAGCATCCTTTGCAAAACCTGCCATTTGGATCATTTAAAGCTTTTCTGTAGAAGGCACACTGTGCATCATCAGTCTCAGACTTTCCTATTTAAAGGGTTAGGTATGACCAAAAAAGGCCTTCTGATTAAATGCATACCACAAGTATCTCAGCTCTCGTGTTTTGTTCATTTAACATATTTTGATGCCAGTTATGCTTCATGCTTTGGTATATTTTCTTGTATGACTCTTACCAGTAATATCTATGTATTGGATGGAATTTGAGGAAGGAAAAAAAAAAAGAGTAGAAAAAGTAAATGCTTAGGTAATTGTTTTGTATCTGTCATGGTTATTGCTGCATAACAAGACATAGAAAAATTTAGCTTAGTCTCCTACAAAAGGAAACATCACTTTCACTTCATAGAGATTCTGCTGACATTAAGACAGCTACAAATTTGGCCCATTCTTTATGTGTAGATTTATTTAGAAAATCAAACTCATTACATGCAGTTTCTTATTTTCAAAACAATTGCCTTTTTTTTTTTCCTTCAGAGAAAATAATGGAAGGAAAACAGAGGAGTTTAGAACACAAACACAGACACAACTGATAGTGCCGTAGTAATATGCATGTCTTCAGGAAATTTACTGAGGAAATAGAAGAGAAAAATAGGTGGAACTGGAAACAGCAACATTTGTCTTCAAAGGAATTATCATAAACAGGAGTGATTTTTTTTTAATTGACTAAATGCAGTGGGAAATCAATTTAACTTTCCTCCTATAACTGCTGCTGTTACGCAGATGTTGTTATTACCAGAACAAGCTGGCAGAAGTATTTAAGGGGACATGCTTCCTATCACCAGCTATTGCTCACTTAAAGAGCAGGAATAAAAAGAAAGGAACAGACCTTCCTTTGCATGACTGACAGCTTCCCTCCCAGAGGGACCGTTCTGGTAATGCTTCATTTCAGTTTGTTGCATGAGGATAGCACAATGCCACAGCTCTTGCCACATTGCTAGATGATTAGCGGGCTGCACTGGCAGCACCTCACTCCTGAGTGGGCTGGACAGGGTGTTGGATGCTGCCTGGGCAATGGTATCAGCGTAGGGTGTGGGTTTTGCAGAAAGCAGGCAGCATTTTATCAGACCAGGTACATCCTCTGAGCAAAGTTGTGTTTCCTACAAGAAAATCAGTAGCAGGATGGGGGCTAGAGGGAGTGCCATTTAAAGTGGCCTTTGAAAGATATTAATTACTTGTAGATTATGCTGACAGCTGGGGAATTGCAGTGAAAAACTCTACAGTGGGGTGAAGATCAGTTGCTAGTTATACAAACACAGTGGTTTGTTTCCTTTTCCCTTTAGTAAATCATGCTTTGCTTTCCGCACATACTCCCTGGTATGACAGGCAGGACAGAATGGAAAGAATGAAAGATACCAGCACTTAGGGGCTTCTAGAAAATAAATTTTATTTTGCTGGGTTTCTTAATCTGAAAAAATAATCTTATACATCTGAATGCAACCTTCACTGCTGTCAACAGAAGCCAGATGAAATAGTGAAAGGGAAATGAACTACCAAATAACCTGGGATAAGATCGTAAGTGTGATGGAAATCCTGACTAGCGAGGTACTAGCTAGGATAGACCTGAAATAATTACCTACCACTAAATGCTATCAGCATCTCCGTGTTTCCATGAATGTCTGTGTACATCATTTCGATCTTGCACATACACATTGTTTTATGTCGAGCACTTTTCCCTCTTACTTTTTTCCCCTCCATTCCCTGTGCAGCAGAACTTCAAAATGTAGCCAATGCATAACGCAAGATGTGCATGTTGTCCTTTGCAGACAGTAAACCAGGATAATTGCACTATCCTGTGATTAACTACCAAAGCACTCCTACCCCAATAGTGCTGCATACAGGTAAGAGCATTTCGGAGTGCTGTGCAAGGGCATCTGTTTAGAGGTGAAGAAATACAGGTATGAAGTCAGGAGCCTGAAAGGATACTATCATGGCAACAGAGAAAATCTTGGCCAAGTAAAATATGTTTTGGGTATCCTATAGCAGGAGAAAATAGATGACAAGGAGAAATTCCTTCTTTGCTATCTTTTCTGCTGATTTTCAGTTGTTATATCACAATAAAAAGAGGCAGTAACACACTTCTCATAGGAAGCAGTTTCTGTTTTTCCACGCTTTTTTTTTGAATGAAAAATCATAAAAATAATTTTTTATGCAAGTATTTTAGACATTGTTTACCTTAAAAGAGTTTGCAGTATTGTGTAAAGCATTTTGCTATTTTGCCAAATTTTCTTTGAAAATACATTTTTTTCAAAATTCGTTACCTCATTTATTATTTTACTAATTCACAATGAGAAAGTTTATTACTCTAAACATAGGAGTAATTATATGGTTTTTGCTGTCATTTGTTTTATTTTGTTTTTAAGACAAAACACCTCATTACAATTTGGATTCACGAACATTTCTGGAAATATATGGTATGGAGTTTTGTGAAAAATTGACAGAGGGTCATTTTTAAATGATATTGTACCCATATAAATCAAATCAGTTTCAACATGTATTATCCTCCAAAAATCGTTTTCTTATTTCTCATCCAGCTAGCTAGCTGCTCCAATGCTATTTCTGTGTGTAGAAAATAGCTGGAGTTCTCAGGGATGCTGAGAGGTTTCCACTTGGAGAGAAACTGTGCCTAGAATCACAAAATGGAGGAGATTCAACCACAGAAATATCCAAGTAATAAAACACAGTCCCAAGTATGAGCACTTTGGAGTACTTCTACAGCAACAAATTATTTGGCGGTCAGAATTGTTCCCTCAGAATCTATTACTTTCTTCTCCATTTCTTTGGGGCATTTATTCTGAGTCTGCCTCAGATCTTGTTCTTCAGCAGCTGACAAGAAAAAGGTGCTTGCACTTCTTTCTTTCTCTGCTGTGCTTGTTACTCAAGCTCCTATGAGCTGCTCTTCAGGGTGACAGGACAAGGCAGTTTGGCCGTAGGCTTTCTTTGTTTTTCTTCTTGTAATGCATGTAGGAAATGTGCAAAGCTAAAACCCAGAGTAAATGTGGCATGAACAGCTGCTCCACAAGTGTCTTCTGAACTACCTCATAATTGTGCTTCTCCTAAAATTGAATGCAGTCTAGTGAGACCAGAAATGTTTCACGCTGGACAAGAGTCCCTACCAGACTGCCTTTTCTTGCCAGCAATTTTTATGCAGAGGGCATCTGTTGTGCAAAGGGGTAGATCCTTCATTTGAACAGATGTCATACAGTGACTCCCTGTCATGACTCACTTGGTAGCAGAGGTCAAACCAAGCTGGAAAACCTTGAGCTGCAGCTGAGTCAGGATCAAAGGACTAAAAACACCCTGCTGACTCTTAGTTGCAGTCGTGAACAGCATGGCCTCTGTTATCCTTTTTCCTTCTAGCAGAAATATATATATATATATGTATATATATTTATATATATATTTTTATATAGCCAGAAGGGAGATTTCCCCTTCAGGAGAGCAAGGCTGTATTTATTACTTTCCTCTAAGTCCACCTCGGAGCCAGGAATGTTGCATGTGAGTGAGCAGTAACAAAAGAGTGCTTCAATTAAGAACTGAAGTCATAAATCTGTGGCAGTTTGTTTTCACCACAGCTGAAAGGCCCAAATGGTTTTATTTGATATTTGCCTTGAAAAGATCAACAGAGTCAAGGGCAAAAACGCCTGTAATGAATGACATGATGGATTCATCCATTGTTTTCTCTTATGCCGGCAGGGCCCAGAATCATGCAAGCTGGCGAGGGAAGGATGCCTCCCTCCGTGCGGCCAGCAACAAACCCTCAGAGCTGGGCGTGAGGGTCCTAGGCCGATGTCCCCTGCACCTGCTCCCCATGCCAAGCACAGTGCTGCGGCACAGGCAGACCCGTGCCTGCCTGCAGCACTGAGCCGCAGCGTGCAGCAGAGCCGTGCCAGCACCAGACTACAAGTCCCACGGCGCCCTTCCCGCCGGGTCGCAGTGCTCCCTCCTTTGGACCCCGCACTGATCCCCATGGAGCTCGACAGTGCTGGCGCTCTCCTTCCTTTACGTTCCTGTTCCCTGTGAGTCTTCTGATGTGGGTCCCACCCCAGCCCTGGCATGGTGATTCAGGCAGGAAAATGGGGACCGAACTAGAAACACGTATGTCTTTCCGCACTGGCCACTGGCCTCTGCTTTACTGGGTTTGTCGAAATCCTTGTGCTCTAGGGAGTCTTTGAGGTCACGGCTGTGCATGGATGGACTTCATCCTCTGGGGACAACAGAGAACTTTGAAAAGCTGAAGTTTGTGGTTAAGTGAGCAAAAAAGGGAGGTGTGTCAAAAATGACTGAATTTAAGCTAGCAAGAGGAGAGGCTGGAGGCAGAAGGGAAAGAGGATCATCGGGTTTGCTTCTGTCTTTCAAACAGAAGTGAGACTAGGAAGAAACAAATTAAATAGTTAAATTGCCTTGATTCCTATGCATCTTTTCTGGGAACTCCGACAGCCTGGACCAAGAGATATTTTAAGCTGTGAGTACACCAGATACTGGTGCAAATGTCTCCCTTCAGCACTCTCCACCACCCTTCAGAGGAGAGTCGTGCTCTACCAGCTTCCTACACTGAGAGAAGTTATGGCTGAGGCCCATCCTTGGAACAGCTTTCTGTGTTTGAAGACATGGATGTCAGCATGCGTGGCAGCGCTGGAGCTGCCTGCCCCTCCGTGGGCCAGCAGAGACATCCTGGCAGGCAGTCTGCCCAGTGTTTGTGACCACTGTGCTGTGAAAATGACCTGGAATTCTCTCATGGACACAGCTCCTGGTTTATATTGCAGCAGAAAAGTCATTGTCACTGCCAAAAAAAGACAAAAGGCCACCAAACAATAACACGGCCATAAATAAAGGCTATAAGCATGCAGATGGATGGAAGATAACCACAGGCTTTCTCTCATGCACATGGTATCCAACTTGGAAAGGAGGTCTTGTTGTGACTGCAGACATTTTGAAGATCTTTATCTCGTTTCTGGAAATCTTTCTCCAGTTGTGCTCTAAGTCCTGAATGAAGCAAGGTTTGTCCCTCGCTGTGGCTTCTAAAAGCTGCTGATTTACACCACCCACCTGGTGTGCCGGTGGCCCCCTTCCTGAGGGTGACATCTCGGAGCAGCATGACCATAGCTCACTTTTCATAAATCCTTTATTCAGCTGTGGCTCCCAAGCAGTGAAGCTTCAGCACAGCCGGTGTGTCCCAGCAGCAGCAGATGTGGGACAGGAGAGCAGAACTGCTGTCGAGACTGCAAACCCATCTGGGTTCAAAAAAGTCAGCAAAATTGTTTAAGAAGCATAACACAAAGAAGAGCAGAAAAAAAAAAAAGGCTTAATTCTTGCACTCCTGCTGACCTTTAAATGAAGTGCTATATCCAGTGCTACCGCACATTAGTTTTGGTTGTCCTCCTGCAAGGCAATTGCACGGTATATATGGGAATGAGCTGGAGTCAGGAGACTCGTTTCCAAATCTCAGTTTTGCTGCTGTTTTACCTTTTTTTTTCTGTATGTTGTCTAATTTTTCACTGTTGGAGAATGAATAATCTTGCTCAGTGGGAGCTGAATGAGCTTACCGGAGGGCGTCACTGGAATCTGCGATCCATGCAAGTTACAACCAGAGACCCTTCCCTGAGCCCCTGAAATTGCTTACCTCTATAACTAGTTCTTGTACTCAGCTTTGATGCCGTATGCGCATTTTCCTTTTCTTTGGGAAACGTGGACTTTGTAGGGCCCTTGCTTTGGTGTTTCTTGACTTAAATGTTGTATTTTAAAGATAGCTCATCAAAACATCTCTGCCTTCAGAAAAATGGTGAACAAAGCGATCTCTGCCATGAGCAGTCGGTGAATGGCAGCACCAGCACTGATACCTGAGTTAGAATGACTCAAAGCTGCTCTGTAAAAACAAAGCTTGTAGGTGGCTTTCTGTTTACTTGTGTGGACTCGTATTCTTCTGTATTGAAGCAGCTTGACCCATGCCACCCAACTGGCGAGTCTTCCATCCCTTCATGCCTTCGCAAGAATTGTCGAGCTGTATGTACCCCTGCTTCTTGCAGTACTTTGTCTGTGTGCCAGTACCCTAGATCAGCATAAATGGCATGATCGTGCTGGGATGTGCCTTTTTAAATGAGAAAGAAAAGACACGCAAATTAGATAAAATCTGATTTTTCTGGAATGATTTTACAGAGATACACATTTGCATGGAACCCCTCATCTGGGTGCTGGGGCTTTTGAGGAAGGGCACTATAGACATGCTACCAGCCAAGATATAATGCCCTGAGAGGCAAAACAAAGAGAACCCAAGTAGGTATTTTATAACAGAGAAAGATGAATCTTCACTGCGTTATTCCAATATACATAAATGTAAATTCATTCTGCGTGTGATGCGAAAAGGAAACTTTCAGGTTTTGATGCCAAGCTTTGGAGTGACAGCATGGCCACCTTCCAGGAACCCAGGAGTCCATTCCAGATTTGAGACTAAAATCTCTCCAATGTGTTTTGTGACATTAAATACCTCTTTTAAACAGAAAAGAAAAAAAGCTATCATCTTAATTTGGGCCAATCCCTCACTGGAAGAGAGCATCTCAGAAAGCTGATAAAAACTCCTAAATCAGTACGATTCCCAGCAGTATTTTCACTTCAATAAAACAATACTTTTTCAACAAAAAATGTTACTTACTGAAAGCTTGCTGCTGCCAGTGGCTTTCAGAGGAGCTGGCAGTGTGCAGTTCTTCTTAAAAGACATTCTGCTCTTACATTCATTTACTCTGGTGGTTCTGTGTATGTGATAAAATGGAAAGCTAAGGCTTCCTTTTAGTGTATGTGAAAATAACTGAATATTTAAGGAAGTCAGAAGCAGGATCTGCTTTTTGTTGGATGTAACGGTTCCCTAACACTGACAGATGGATAGCTACTGTCTTGTGTATGCGCATTAATACCACGATGCTTGTGCTACAGGGAAAGCAGCAGCAACACACCTTCAGAGCTGAGCGCACACACAGTTGTGGGACACTCAAAGAATTAAACTGCTGTGTCATCCAGCTCCCTAAGCGTGGGCCAGGACCTGTTCTCTGACATTTTTATAAACAGTTTTGAATTTATCCTTAGAAATAAGTCATATTAGGTACAGCTAATGACACTTTTTATTTGACAAAAGAGCTTGCCTTTTCTGACAGCGATGTTTTAGTGATTGATGGAGATTAACCTGCTTTTCTTAGCTTCCATTGGTCAACATTAATATGCAAGGTCAGGACTTAAATTTTAGTGGAAAACAGTAATAAGTAGTGCCTGCAGACCCTGAACACCACAAAGTCACTTGCACAGAGAAAGCTCTGTCGTGGATCTGAAAGTAAGTTTGAAGAATCAATTCAAAGAATATAATCAATTGATATAGAATGATGTTGTGTGTGCAAGTGAAAGCAAAAGGTTGCCCAAAGACATTGATACATTAAAAGATCAGACTGACTTGAGCTGACTTCATGCTATGACTGGCCTTCTGAAACAGTTCTTTGCAATATTCATTTGGCAGAGGCTGACATGTTATTTAGTTGTTTATCAGTCATAGCTATTGCCAGGTAGTTAAGAACAGTTAATTTGCATTAATGCCTACAAATGCACTTTTGGCAGTAGGTTGCTACTGCCAGTGCTGAGTTCCTGCTTATTTATTTGTTCTGGACAGCCAGCTTTGGCACCTGATGTATAGACACATTTAGGGTTGACTGCTGTTCAACTACAAATGGACTGCATGTTACTGAAGTCAGAGGAGTTAAACACATCTGCACAGATGGAATCAGATGAACTCAATGGCAACATGTGAAATCTTTCCTTGCAGAAAGCTTAAGCTCTTCTTACTGTGAGCAGACTGGAAGATATATATAAAAAGCAATATTGTTTTTGCAGCTGCAATCTAGCAGCACCAGCCATACATCGAGAAGAATAAATGGGGCTAGGCTGAAGTGTACCTGAAGAAGTAATCGCTTCTTCCCTGTTCCTCACTGGTCAGGATGCCCAGGGATGGATTGCTCACTTTCCCCTGTAATGCAAGATTGGCAGTTGTCAAATAAGTTACGGATTTCCAGTTCTGAGCAAATAAAAGGAAGTGCTCCCTTACACAACAGGTAGATGAGCTGTGAAACCCCATGTCAAAAGCTTCTGTGGATGCCACATTCATGCATGGGTTTGGGAGCAAACTAGAGAGTTCAAGGAAGAGAACTCTGTCAAGGTCTCATAAGGAAATGTGCTTTTTTTTAATTCCCTTCCCCCATCCCTGCATCTGGCTATTATCAGAATCAGGGTACTGGGCTAGAGGGTCCTTTGGTGCGGCCCGGGAGGCTTGTTCTTACATTCTTAGCTAATTCCCTTTCTGGAATCTTTCCCTCCATTATTAAATCAGGTCCTTTTCTTTACCTGCAAAGCTTTACATCTGCATACGGTCCTTTTTGCTATGTTGAAGTCACTTTGTCCTCCTTTCTCTGCCATTGCTCTCAGCCTCACCCCAGTGTCAGTCGGGTTTTCACGCCGAAGGCTTTATGCCGTCCCTCCCAGACAGTTCCTGAGCCTGGCTCAGACTCCCTGTGCTCTGATATTTTTCTTCTGCCACTGAAATTTGAACTGAGAGATCCAAAGCAGAGACTGCGTTTGGAAGAATACCTCTGCTTCTGGGTGCTATGCATATGACTGACAACACAGAATAGTCGTTGATCAGGGCTAAGAAAGCAGGGAGTCTCCTTGTGTCATCAGTGAAAGAGGGAAGCTCTGAGCAAGGAGGAGGCACTTGGCCATGCCCCCCGTGTTCACAACAGCAGAAGCAGTGAACAAAGAAGCCCGGCCCGACAAGCTGCAGGAGCCACGTGGGGAAGGTCAAGTAGTGACAGAAGTGCTCCGGCTTGGATCAAAGCGTGGGGGGAGTTCATAGCTTTTATCGTCTACTGGATTTTCCCTGTAAAACCGAGTCAGGGCACAGAGGAAACAGAGGCAGCCTGCAGCCCACAGCTACCCATGCTGCAGCTCAGGGCTAGCTTGAAACTCTTTCAGCAGCTCTGCCATCAGGGCTCTGTCTGGGGGTGAAACCAGCTTACCCTAGCTAGCTTAGCAGCTCGCACTTGTTAAGATGGTGAGTCCGTAAAGAACAAACAATGCAATATCCAAATATCCTTTTCTAACAAGGGAGCAGCAAACAATGACTTTTAAGTACGTAATTCCTCCTTTTCTCAAATACGTAATTATTAGAAGTATATAACAATAATATGTTTGTTTGCTCTCTTGCAGCATACTGGGACTTCGAGAAAGATTGTCCATAACTTTCTACCATTCCTGCCAAAAGAAAGCTCCTGAAATACACTGTAATGTCCTCTAAATGCTGCAGGGAAGGATATGTGCCAAAAAAAAAATCTATCTGTTCTGTTTTTACTTTTAATCGCGCTGAAAGAACAGGTGGCCAAAAATGGATGCCATAAAAACATTAAGGATTATGCAGAACTGTTTTCACTCTGCAAGTGAATGAAAGCCTTTTTCCTGCTAAATACTCAAGACTCTGGTTACCATCAGACTTTCCTTAAAATGTTGAAAATGAAGAATGAAAAACTGTGGGTGTATTTCCTCAAGTGGCCAGTGAAGGACCAGACTTCTTCTGGCTGACAAACCTTCGTCATGGGCAGGATCATCCTTCCCGGTTTCTTTTCCTCACTGTACAACTCAGGCTCGTGGAAGAAGACAGCTGGAAAATGTTAACCAGCTGCCAGCCAACCTTGCAGAGTTATTTCCTTCTGCAAAAGACAGCAAAGCATCCAGCCAATTGTTCCATTCATCTGTTGATTACCATTTTCCCCTCTGAAATTAGAAGGCACTGTCTTTCTCACAGCCCCTGTTTATCTGGGGATCATCCTCCAGCAATTCTGACCTGAGCTGGCATGACCAGAGGAGTACCTTCCACCTTAAAACAAAAAAAAACACTACCACCACCACCAAACAAACAAACAAGCACAGAAACTGCCATCGCTTGGGGACTGATTCACTGCTGTCTAAGGGCAGGGTGGGATCCTAAACCATAGCTAGGGGTATTGCAACCAGCAGTAGATTTTCTTAGGTGCTGTTGGGGCAGTAACTTCCTGTTCCTATCTGTACTTTGCACTGCAGTGTTGTAATGTGGAGCACATATAGCCCACTGATGACCTCTACTTCAGTCCCCTGTGGCAGTGCCCGTAAAACACAACTGCTCAGCAAACTGATAAAGCTTGAGGAAACTTCTTATGCTCCAAGACAAAGCACCGTACTGCTCTCAACTGGTGTATTTGATGGTTGCTGCCAAGTCTCCCACTACTCCTGGGACAGCGTTCATTTTAGCACGCCTCATAGTTTCTCACACATCTGGAGAAATAGGTCTTTTTCAAAAGAACTGATCATGGACACTGGGAATTTGATATCCCAGGAAGCACGGAAGTCACAAGATGTCCATTTCCACATAGCTTTGTCAAAATCAAATACTTCAAATGAAACGAATTTCTTTTTGCATCCTGCAGTCAAAAGGATGGACACTGGATATATTTGCTTTTCTTCTTCAACATGAAAACAGAGTAAAATCAACATACAAGCTAAAATTCATTTTATTATAAACCAAAACAAACATGCATTTACCTTTGAAAAGGCTGAGAGAAAACACAAGAAGTGTTTGAAGATGAAAGAAAATTTCCCATATTACTTCTTTTAAAGATTTCCAGAGAGTCTTCTGAGCTCATGCCTTTTTCCAAATGCCCTGCTACAGCTAGATCCCTGTGATGTTCACGATAAGCAGAATGGTGGGTGTCCTCCTAGATGAAACTCATTCTAACATATATGCTTTGGTAGACAACCAAAGCAATCCTTGAGAATCGTACTGCCCTGAAGGTACTAAGGGAACGGATGGAAGCTTTTAGGAAAATCTCAGTACCTCAGGAACAGAGCTGTGAAAGGACAGCATGATTTCTGATGGACATTGACAGTGGGGACTGGGAATGCCTTGGAAAAACTTTACCAAGACAGCTTTAGAGCACCTGTTTTTCTTCTCAGGTCCAATGAAAAGGGATCTAATATAGTGATTTTCATACCTTTTGGGACCGTGAACAAGCATCAGCCATGGTCAACAGTACAAGCTCCTTAAAGTAAGTTTTCTGGATGGAGGAGTCTGCTGCACCATAGTGCCAGTGCCTTATATTGCAAGGCTACACTTAAAGCCTCGTAACACTGAGGCCAATTCATGTGCCACATGGCTTCTTATCACATGAAGTCCAGATTTTCAGCTGCTGCAAATGCACGAATTAACAAAGGTTTGACCTGCTATGCAGTGCTATACAGGCTGTGAAATGAGTGCAGGCTGCGTGCAAGGGAGCTAACTGTGTAATGTAGAGCTTAGTGATGTGGTTTAGTGGAGGACTCGTTAGCGTTAGGTCAGAGGTTGGACTCGGTGGTCTTGGAGGTCTCTTCCAACCTAGATGATTCTGTGATTCTGGGAAACAGAGAGTATGGGATATTTGGAGGTGGCTGACATCCAGCATAGACATACCTTCTGTTCCTCAGAATTGGAGTGTTTGGGCAGGGGATAGTTGTTGCTTGTTGTCTTTGTGCTGCAGACCTGAAGTGCTCAGCACAGAGGTAGGCCAATATCCTAAGGAGGGGAGCCTGCAAAAGGCAGGGCTGGAAAGGCACGAGGAGGATGGCTGCAAGAAAGCCCTGAGCTGGAGAGCCGCTGAAGGCCTTTATTTCTGGGCTTTTAAATCAACACATGGTTTCTTTTCTTTTCTGTCATTTTTTCTCCTCTTATTTTCTCTCATTTTCATCTGTACTAAGTCTATTGACATATTTAGGGATTTCTCTGAACAGAATAAGGAAGGTGATAATTTTGAGATTTGCCAAGCTGCAGGAGGGTAGTGAATGTCCCACTCCCATGAAAATGAGGAGTTGCATATCCAGACTCCAAGACAGCCTTAAAATGCCAGCCAGAAGATTTCCAGTTTCTGGTTTTCAATGTGTTTTTGTTCAGCATTTTTCCTTTCTTTTTTATTTACTGTTTCTTCTCAGATAGATCTTTTTACCATCAGTAATTCACCTCCTAGAGGCCTGCTCATTGACAGTGTTTCAAATAAAATAGCTCAAAATTCTTTTGCACAGAAAGGTGGCTCTTGGGCTTGGGCTGGGTGGTTGCTTGTAGACAGCAAGTGCATCATTTACACATTGTTTTCCTTAAGTGTTCTCTTATTAAATGCTGTGAAAGCTTTTCTAGCCCTTGAATTGCTCTGCTAATTGCAGGTGGGGCCCCAAGGAAGCGTTGCCAGTGTCTGCCAGGTCTTTGTCTCCACGTCAGTGCTCCCCATCCCCATCTGAAGCCCTGTTTCTGTACGCAAGCAGGGAGTCAGTCTCCACGGCATTCCTCCATTACAGGCAGGCTGCGTCAGGCATCCACGTAAAATACACAGCCCTCCCACACACCCCCAGCAAAAACAAATAAGCAAAACCAAAGAAATAAAGAAAGTAAGAAAGAAAGACAATGTGAGAAGTTATCCCCTATTGAAGGAATATTTTGTGCTTCTTGTTTCGCCAGGTTAAATTTCTTTCTTGGGGCTTGCTCACTCATTCATTTTGATCATTCAGTGCATTTGTTTGTTTGTTTATTTAGGCATTTTCCTCTGGTGGGGCAGTTAGGATTCTGGATAGTTGATAGTATCCTGGCAATGACCCACCAGAGATGCTCAGGGAATACAACTGCAGACGTGGTTTCTGTGCACAAGCACTTTTACAGTAGTAGCTGGAATGAGCCCTTATTTGCTGTGGTCCCTAAGTAAACGCCAGCTTCTAATAGAGGACTCAGAATCTGAACTCCAGACTTAATTGCAGCACAGGTATGAAAACTGAATGTTTAACGCTCCTAATCGCTGTGGCTGCTCCATGACCCAGCTAGCTGGAGCTGTGACTTGCTGATGTGCCATCTCTACTTTTTAGAGCTCTTCATTTCTCCATTGGGAATGTGAAAAAAGCTAAAATCATCTCTTGTCCTTTTTCTCTCAAATTAGAGTATCTTTTTGTTCTCTTCCCTGCTGCCAAAGATCTCCAGGCCTCCCTGCAGCTCTGACCATGCTCTGCAGGGTGGTGTTGCCCCAGACAAAGGCAGCAGAGGCACAGGAGGAGGCTGAGAAGTCTGAGGACGACTGACTGCCTCTTGGCTTTTCCAGCCTGGGCAGTGCAGGGAGGTGCAGAGCATGCTGCTGTGTTGGGAGAGTGGCAGACAACTGATGAAAATAAGAGTAATTCCACCCAAAACAGTGCTGCTGCACTGCCCATATACTTGTGATTGTTTCTCTTATGCAGCTGTAGATTCAGTTTTGTTGTAGGCTGTAATAATATGAAAAAAGTACAATACTTCACTGGGTACTCCTAACTTCTTTCTTTTAAGAAAGACCACCTGAAGAGCACTGGAAAGAGCCAAAGGCAAGCACATAATTCCAGCAAGATTCACATGGGCAATAGGGTCATACAGGAGTAGTGCTTTCACCTCTGAGAGCGTTCGTTTTCATCTTACCACCTCTAGGCAAGAAATCGGCTCTTGTGTGTTGCTCTGGGACAGGTATATTCAGCCCATGAAGACAATCCAGACCTTCCCATTGTTCCAGAGAGGTCTGATCCTACCTCCACTGTTGTCACTGGAATTGGATCAAACTGAAAAACTGTGCAAAGTTACGCTGCTCAGAACGTGACTGCAAGGTAAGAGTAATTCATATGATAGAGGACTTACAATGATTTTGCAGTGACCTGCACTAAGGCAGAGCCCAAAATGACCCCCTTGCTCCCAAACCTGAACAAATTAGAAATGGATCCACTGGGAGAAGGGGCAGAAGGCAAAGATGACATTTCCAGGGCAGGGCCCCACTTCAAACATCCAACGATTTCTGACTCCGATGTAAGTGTCACAGCAGGGCAAGCTGCCATGTAAATTGTGTGGCTGGTATGAAATGGATTTTGAAAATACACCCCAGAAAATGAGAGGCTGCATAAAAACTACAGTGTGTGGTAATTAATTGTCACACTAGCCCAGCAAGTTCGATGTGCTAATTAGAAAGAGTTTGCCAAAGAGGTGCAGGAGCAGGAGCCACAGGCCAGTAATAAACCGGTGAAGTGCAAGGTGGCAACTGCCTTGCATGGTTCTGTGCCATCACCGTGACATGGGTTAAAACCTTGTCTGGAAATCAAAACCTGAATGTCAAGGCCAGTGCCTCAGTGACCGTGTGACTGCTGCCTTGTGACCTTGCTGGGGAGAAGAAGCATTGAAATGAAGCATGAGGAAGGAAGCAAATAAATGAAGCCTGGAAGCCACTGAATTACTTTGAGTGAGTTACTCAAGGTAAGTGAGAGATGCAGCAGGAAAGGAGCAAAACATCTCAGTGCTGTAAAAGAAAGCAACACGGGAAGCTAATGGATGCTGAGGAGAGGGAAGCAATAGCAGGATGGCTGCAGGGGCAGTGCCGAGTTCCCCAGAGGGATCCCAGTCTCTTTTCTCTTGGGCCACTTGGAGAGCTGTGAGTTATAAAGGAGTAGGGGGAGAGATCTGCAGCATCCCTGGGTCACCCAAACCTCCAAAGCCTCCCCAGCCCCCTCTCCAGAAGATGTGACAGTCTTCACACCACATGTAACGTTTTGGAAAAGTCCAACCTGTGTCTTCCATCTGTGAGATGAAGACCATGCCCCAGGGCTCCACGGTGCTGCCTTATGAGTGAAACCAAGTAGAGACAGAGGGGTTTGAGTCCCCCTTCTCGCCTCAGGCTGACTTTAAGTACAGGTGTTTGAGTCATTTTTAGCTGTCTGAAGGGTGCAAACCTGCTGGGAGAAACAGGGCATTTAGCAATGAGATGGAGAGGAAACAGTGGGATGAGGCAGAGGACAACTCATTTGGGTCTCGCTGTTGAAAGTAGAGCCTGAAAGCAAGATCCACTTGGTTGCACAATACTGAGTTCAAACACACCACCTCTTCTGTCAGGAGTACTACCGGCTTCTATTTTACAGTTAAAACTGCAGGGTTTTGCATGTAATTGTATGAAACAGGGAGGTCCAGAGCAGCCTGTCATGCTGGCTATGGCATGGGCAAGCTGTGTGGACCGAAAGGGGTGAAATCCTGGTCAGTGGAGTCACGGGGAGGAGGTCTCGGCTGCTCAGAAAGCCCTGTATTTTATGGCTGGGAAGAAACGTAGCAGAGGAGTGGTAAGGAAAAACTGGAGATAGCGAGCAAAACTGGGTCAGAGAGTAAAAAGAAAGGAATGGAAAACTTAAGGCAAAGTGAAATTAAATCTGTGCCTGTGGTTGCGTGACCTTCACCAACTAAACTTGGAAACGAGAGCATAATTTACTCTCAACTTGCTCCGAGCAGCAGAGGCGAACAGCCCGGGCCGGGTGTCTGTCCGAAAGCACTGACCGCCCTCTGCTGGCAAGCCCAGCCCGGTGCCGCGAGCCCGCAAGCTCTGCGGCGGGCTGCTCAGCAAACGCGCGGCAGCTTTCTGAGCTCTTCGTTCCCTCGGCAGCAGGAAAACCCAACTCGCGGGGCCCTCTGGAGAAACGCTGAAACAAAAGCTGGTCTGACCCTCCCCGAAGTGCTTGCGGGCAATCTCCTCTTTCCTGCCCGTGCCTGCCTGTGAACATGCATCCTCAGCTCCCAGCGCGCGTGGAAATACCCTGAGCCAGCCTCACGAGACGGGACGGAAAGCTGTCATATAAGAGGGTTACAAAAGGCAGGGCTTACAGAAAGAGATAGGCTGTTTTGTTAGTCTAAGATAGCTGGGGAAAAACAAACAAACGATTTTCAGGCACAGAAATGACACTAGTTTTTTGGAGGCTGTTATCTCTTTTTGTTTTGTTTTGTTTTTGTTTTGTTTGCTTGCTTGTTCGTTTTCCAAATGTAAAGATGAACAGATTCTGAACATTTTAACGACCTGGAAAGACATTTTAATGCCCAGGGAAGATCTGTGACCGGTAGTATGGGTACAGAAAAAACTAAGCTTTGGCAAATGAGATGCAATATTACTTTTTACTGGCCCATACCTAAGAGACTCAAAAGGAGAGCTGACTGTCTGCCACCAGCTGAGTTTGGATTCTGTTCCTGGGTAGGCTGGGGATAAAAAACTTGCATGGCTCTTATGTGCTGGACAAATTCACAAGGAAAATAAGCTATCTGCACTGTTTAGTGCAAATACACCTCTTGTCCCTGAACCGCAGTTCACTGGGAGGCTATTTTGGAGAGGTATCATGTTAGCTTTGTCCTTACGCTTGTGGTCACTGCCAGAGGCAGGCTGTCAGCCAGCTGACTCCTGGCCAGCCAGACTTGCTCCCAGGGGATTTTGTGACCTCTCATGCTGGGAGGGGAACTGACTTTACCTCTTCTGCTTCCCAGGAAAGTCACTTAGTCAACGGGTGCTTGTGTAAAAGCAGATAGTGCCATCGACCCCTTTCCCTCAGGCTGTGTGCAGAAAGTGAGCATGGCTGCCTCTGCCTCTAACCCTAACCCGAACCTGTCCACATGGGTAAGGTGGGTTCAGTGTGCACCCCATGAGGTTGAATCCCATGGGTGTGAAGAGGAGAAAGCCTGGTTGCTGGTGCTTACACATGCGTTGAGAGTGGTATGACGTTGTCAAAGCATTGTCAAGCTGTCATTGTCAACCCATGCGGACAGGGCAGTCTGGGTGGGTTTGGAGGCATAGGTCTCTTTTGGAGGAACCTGGATTCAGGTGGAATCTCGAAACCTGTGTTCTGGCTTGTACATCACAGGTAGCGTCCAGCTCACGGTTAGACTTGCAGCTCAGTGTCCCAGGTTTAGGAACACGTCGTGAGCACTGGGAAGCACAGTCGTGTCTTGAAAAAGTCTTGCCTAGTTTTACAACTCAAGCCCCAGAGAACCAAAATACCGTATCTTATAGAAGCCAAATGCCTTCTAAGCACCTTTAAAAAATGCCAGCAACAAATCATAACTGACGTGTACAGAGAAGTCATAGCATGCATGGGGTGATCACATGAAAAACCTAGTTCATGTAATGGCCTTGGAGAAAAGAAACCATTCTCACTGAGCTAGATGGATAGATGCAGGAAACACCATACAACCAGGTAAGAGAGTAAGTTCCTTTGAATACGTGCTCTATTATTTTGAGCACTGTAAATGGAAAAGGCATTGAATCAAAGAACATATAAGTCACAAATCACCTGAAAACTCTACTGCTCAGCTATATCTTATGCAATCACAAGATTTTTCATAGAGAAAAGTCAGTAGATCTCAGCCCAAAGCAGCTTCTCTCACAAGGTAAGCAACCAAAGGTGCTTCTGAAAAGGTGGCCTTGCCCACGAAACAAGAACTAAAACTGGAGAAATGTCGGCCTGGCAGGGATGAGACTTCACCTGAACACTGTGCTGGGCATTTCCCTTGGAGCACCTCCTCCAGGTTTCAGCTGGATGCCAGGTGCATCACAGCATGTGCAAAGAGGGGAATTCTGCACCACTCCCATCGCATTTCATGACCTCCCCATGTGGTTAAAATACGATTTGTGAAGTCTTAGGCAGGGTTGGGCAGAGTGCTGATCTGAAGTGGAGGGAAAGGTGTAAGGTGTCCAAATGGCTGTGATTTCTTCACCACATCTTGTGCCAAGTGCATGATTAAGCTGTTTCAGCTGGGGGATTGTGTGTTTGTGTGTGTCTGCATGCAGGTGGGGTGTTTATGGTCTGCAATTGCCCCCACGATATATTCGTGCCTGGAGTTGGGGTCCTCTACTGTTGTAAACATTCCAGTGAATAAGAAAAGCTTGTTAAACAGATTCCCTTCTTCGGGATTCATGGTTATGCTAATTTTTATTGTAATACAGTAATGCTGCCAATTATGTTTCATAATTATAACTCAATGAAGAGAACGTGACCCCGAACATATCAGGTAATTAGAGTCACACCATTAAATGTCTCAGGACATGTTTCTGTAGGCTGAAGCTAACATCTGAAAGGCCTTAGGCTGTGAAATACATCCAAATCTGTTGGATGTACAGCACTTTACCTACCCAACAGATCCCTTCATCTGGAATATCAGGTGTCTGGCCAACATCACGCAGCCAGTCACTCCTGTGTGCAGTTTCATGAGCCACTACAGCCAGCCTAAGTCTGTGCTGCCACCCAAAGGCCAGTGCTGCACCTCCCCAGGTGGCTGTTAAGCAGTTGCAGACACGCGTGGGGCAGCGCTGCTGCTGGTGCCTGCGGCTGTAAGGTGAGATGGGTCAAGTCGGTGATCTGAATGGGGGAAAAGTAAAACAGGGTAATAACATTTCCAGATCTCTTAGCACTCTGCTCTGGCTCACATAAGGCCACAAAGGGGACAGCATAATCTCACTGAAAGGAGCTGGGAGACAGGGAGGTTTCAGTCTCAGCCCCAGCTCTGGAGGGCCCATGCTGACCACTGAAACGCGCCTTCCCAGCGCCCCAGCAGCTGTGCATTGGCTGCCAGCAGGACCACCACGAACCCCGCGGCTCGGGGAAGCTCTGACTAGGTGGGGCGGTTTGTTCGGATAACCCACCCCGTCGGCACAGTGCGGTGTGCTGGATGCTCTGCCTGCAAGGCTTCCATCTCGATTCAGTCAGCTTCGGAGCAGAAAATAATTCTACATATGACCTCTGCTGACTTAATTATTCCCAGTTAAACGACTCTCTTATCAGCTCTCCAAAGTGCGGGAGCTGATGGTAACGTCCTTGCCCGCCCTGGCTGTGTGTAAGCCCTGCAGCCGAGCACCCGCTCGCACTCCGCTGCTGCCTGACCGATGCAGGAGCAGCAGCAGCCGCACGGTGCGGGCCGGCTGCACAGACACGGACCTGCGAGAGGCAAACTGCCCGTGTGAGCAGGGAAGCCAGCCCCATCCCTCCGCAGAACGAGTCCAGCTGAGCTTTTTCCCTGTGGAGATTGCATCTTCCAGCTGGCTGAAGGACGGAGCTGTGGGAAATCAGAGGGCCTGGGGACGACGCAGCGGGGAAGGTGGCTGCTGCGTGGGATCTCACGCAACCCCGTCGGGCTGTCCCAGCCTGAGGTCTCCTTACACCCTGCTGGGGGCAGCTCTGAGACTCAGCAAAAGCACCCGCAGGAGAGAGGTCGCCTGAGCCGCGGGGTGCGGAGCCGGAGGCGGGGAGGCAGGGACCCCGCACGCGAGGCCGCCCGGATTCGCGGGACCTGCGATTTGCATAGCCCCGCCCAGGCGGCCCGCGCGGCCAATGGGAGGCGGCGGGGCGGGGCCGCCCGGGTGCGGATCCCGCGCGCTGCCCGCGGCGCGCCTCGCTCCACGCGGCGCCGCGCGCCCTGCCCGGGAGCTACGCGCGTCCTGCCCGCGGCGCTCTGCCCGCGGAGGTCTGCCCGCGGCACGCCGCGCGTCCTGCCCGCGGAGCCCCGCAGCCTGCCCGCGGAGCCCTGCCCCACGCGCGCCGGGACGCAGGTGAGTGGCGGAGCCCACGCAGCCGCCCGCCCGCCCGCGGCAGCGGCTCCCGGCGTTTCGCTGGTGCCGGTGCCACCGTTGGGCGGGGGCCGCCGGCGGGTGGCGGCGCCGGGAGCGGCGCAGCGCGCGGTTGCGGCCGCCCCCGGTGCCGTGTCCGGGCGCGTGGCGCCGGGGCCGGGAGTGCCGCGGCCGTGGGGGCCGGTGCGGGGGCGGTGGGACGGGGGCAGCCGGTGCGGGGGCGGCGGGCCGGTGGCGAGCTGGTGGCGAGCCGTCGGGCCCCTCGGCGGGGCGTGCCCGGGCATATCCCCGCGCCCTGCCGCCGTCCCCAGGGTGGGCGGCGGGGGGCGCCGGCGGGGCCCGTCTTCGGGCCGGGGTCGGGCCGGCCGCGCGTGGGTGCGTGAGTACCGCTGGCGAGTTGTGCGCAGCGGTTGGTACTCGGGTTACGCGCCCCTTCTCCCTCTCGCCGTACCTGTGCGAGGGTGTTCACAGTTGTAGTAAGAATTGGAGGGAAAAATAGACGCTGCAGGTAACCGGAGTTGTTATTGCAAGCAAGACGGTGACGGTTATGAATGAGTAAATGTGGGGAGGAAAAAAAAAGAAAGGAAAAAAGAAAAAAAAACAGATAAAAATCAAAGGTTTCATGTAAATTGGTAGGAGTTTTGGAAGTCTTAGTTGAGATATCTCATGAGCCACAGACACCCAAGAAGGATGACCAGAATTTCATTCAGTTTATATGAACATATGTATATGTACGTGGGGGCCCTGTGATTGAAGGTATCCTGCTACTGAGGGTGTCTGCTCCTCTAGGATGCTCTATTCTTTCCCAGGCCCCATTTGCCCACCGCAGTTTCTCATGCAGCTCCTGCTGGTGTGGGCAGCCCTTCCTTGGGGCCTTTGGTGAGCAGCCGCTGTGGGCAGGGATGAGGCTGTGGCCGGGGGGGTGTTCTGTGGGACTCTAAAACTGAATGGGAACAACAGCGGAAACAGGAGTGATGCACCGTGTCCTGTATTGTGGGTGGTTTTGGTAGAGTTTCAAATATCTCCCTTTGCACTTGGAACGCGAGGAGCAGAAAGTGAACACTGCAGCCCTGGGACTACTGCAGGGCAGTAAAGAGAGATGCAGCTTCTCCCAGAGTACCTCCCGTTCTCGTCTGCCGTTAGGATGCTTTCCTCTAAAGCAAATATAAGTTTCCAGCCACTCCATGCCAAGTAATTAATGGACAATTTTGTGATCGGAACTTCCAAATGTGTTGGAAAACCTGCTGATTTCCAAAAAGAGCATGGGAAGATCCAGAGTAAGTCCTTTTTTCCCCCTATTTTGTTTCTCTGAGCAGTCTTCTGGTCCACCAGGCATCCCCTAGGGGTGGCAGGTCACTCCCCGCATGCTGGTTAGTGTAGGAAGGCACACAGAAATGCTGCCTGGTGAAAAGGACTCCGGGTTAATGAACGCGAGTGGAGGAATAACTGAGCAAGAGGCTGGGGGTAGACATTGCCATATGCAAGACATGCAGTCATATTTTCCAAATAACCTTTCTTTTTTCCTCCCTCCTTTTCATTTGCAGTTTTTATTTGGGATATTTGTTCTCTAGTTTTGTTTTTCAATACATACCGACATTCCTTTTGAGGTCCTTCCTGCTGGTGCCTCCTGGCTCTGCTAGGCGGTAACTTCATTCATGAGGCCGCCCGTAGGGATCTGCTTGGCCGGCCCCTTGGCTCGAGCAGCGGTGCCCAGGAGCTGTTCCCTGTGCGCGGACACAAGGGCGCCTGAAGCAGGGGTCTTGGCTCAGGGCTCTCCCAGCAGCGGGGGCAGGCAGAGACCCCCACCCCTTCCTCAGGGGGGGCTCGTGGGCCCACGTAGGGGTGGCCCAGGGCAGGGGCTCGTGGGGCTGACCTGCTGCAGGTCCTGCCCTGCCCAACCTCTGTACCTGCTGCGGTGGTGACATGGCAGGGACCAGGAGCAACATCGTTTGTAATTGACTTTTTTTTTGTGTGTACCCTTTCGTTTATTTCCTCCTCCTTTTTATTCCCTACCACAATCTGTTAGCTGGACACAAAAGGGAGTTTATAAATAGTCCAGATTCCCATATAGTTTAATTTTTTTTGAAAACTTAGTTTACACTGGAAAAAGAGAATCAGAGCTCCAGAACTGTCACTGAGGTAAATGATCTGGGACTCGCACTGTAGCTTTGAAGAAATGCTTTTTTATCTGATGATGATGATCTGATGAAATTCATTCAGCAATTCACGTTTTTGCTGTCTCAGTAATAACGCAGCAGGGAGCACACCCTGCTCACCCAACTCAGGCAAGTTGTCCCGTTAAGACGATAAAAAAGTACGTTAACAAGTTATGACTTTTCTTTTAAGTTAGAAGATTTCGCATGTCTTGAAACAATGGCAGTACGTTTTGCTGCCTTCCAGCTGACAAGTACATTGATACCATACCATGTTTGTATTCCTCTTTGGCAGTCACCTTTAGATCCTCTGTAGTTTTCAGAGAGGTGGGAGGGTTTTGTTGTTTGTTTTTGTTTTTTACTTTCAGCTAATTAGGACTAGTCATTTTTGTTGTTTATTAGACAATCAGAAATTGCTGCTTTTCCAGGGCAGTGCTATGTGGTTTTTGATGTGTGCTTCATTTACAAATTAAATGTCTTGGTGTTCTGGTATTGTTAAAATAAGTTTTTTTAAGAAGTACCATCACTTTGAATTTCATGCCAGATATTCAAGAAAGCTTTCATTCCACTTATCATTAAATTGTGGCTTGAGAAACAGCAGGCCTGGTCTATGCTTCACAGTTTTGCTGGCGTGGTTGTGGTGTGATGTTTCCCCCACCATCCCTCAGCGATACCGTCATGCTGGCAGGTGTCCTAATGTACGCGTACTTGCACTGGCATAAGATTCCTTTTGCCTGTGTAACTTTCTCTATTTGGCAAACTGCTTTAAGCTGTGCCCCTCCTGGGGAGATAGTCTGGAAGGGATGTGTTCGTATCTGCAAACCCTTCTGACGTGCAGAAAAGTCTGTAAATTCACAAGAGAAAGAGGTCATGTCAGCAGAAGTTGTTTGCATTACAGTTTCACCAAGACTTTCTTTGTCATCTGTATTTCTTTCTTGTATTACGAGGACGCTTTGGAGAGCTGATAGGCAGGCAGCCTGAAGTCTTGCCTTCTTTTCTCTGAGTTCAGCCCCAGGTACCGGCGTATCGGCAGCGCTGGCTGGGCAGCCCGGTGTGGTGGGATCCTACCAAGGCCTGGGGCTCGGAGCAGCAGCCTGCCAGCCTGCTGGCGTGGTGGCTATCGCCTGTGCTCGGCCTGTCTCCTGGCTTTTTATTTCTCCTCCTTCATTCAGCCCGTAGCAGGAGCCTAACGCTGAACTTGAATGTTTGTCCTTTGACAGTGGCACAGAGGTCCCTCTTCACCACCTTCTGAGATGGTGACAAATTTCCTTTATTTATTCTATAGTGTCAGTAACCTTTACGCTATTTATAGGCTGTGATCGTGCCCCTCCCGAGATGTTTGCAAGATAAATTTAGCTCCCTTAGCTTCTCATTGCCGTATGTCTTCACGTCCAATCCTCGCTGGCTTTCGCTGCCTTTCCTTGTAGCAAGTGAGCCGCTGGCCATGTGCGTGAGCTGCAGTAAGCAGTGACTCACCTTCTAAGCTTGTCCGGGGCAGACTTCATCTCAAATGAATCCTGATGGTTCAGAGACTGGGGAGCCTGGCCAAACGTCTGCTTCCTAAAGGCAGTCTGCATGGGAGTGGTGGGGGATTAGACAAAGTCCAGAGACAGCCTGCAGAGACTCGAGGCTGCAGGACGCTTGTATCCGCGCCTGCTGGTGGAGCAGGTAGGATGCGAGGGGCTGTCGCAGGAGGGGGCGGCGGGGAGAGCTTGGTGGCCGTGCAGTCCTCTTGTCCCCCTGGTCTGCGCGGGGGTCTGGCAGGGTGCTGTCCTCCCGGCTGAGCCGGCCTCCTGGGGCCCTGAACAGGACAGCTCCGGCTCAAATGCCAAGTTTCCCAGGTGTTTCAGACTGTTCGGAGTGGTGCTCTTCAAAAGAGCATTTCCAAGTGTTTCCTGCTCCTGGTGGGTGTTCAGAAGTTAACGGGTCTTGCTGTCGAGGCAGGAGGAATGCTGTTTCTCTACTGGCTGGCTGCAGGAGGTTTGGAGGGAAGTGGAAAGAAGAGTGGTTCAGTGGGGGTGGATTTTATTCCATTTCTGTCATGATAAGAACCCACCTAGAATATACAGAAAAGCACAGACAACCCTGAAACTGTAAACAAGTCGCTTGGTTTTGTAGCTTTGGGTTTTGTTGCTTGTTCCTGGTGAATCTTCAGTATTGTGTTCTCCCCTGAGCCATGCTCACTGAAGGTGGAAATCATGTTTCCACTGAGGCCAGGGGCAGTTCTGCTGTTAATTTCAGCTGAGCCATTCATTCCCCTTGGAAAGGCTCTGGATGGTGTTTTGCAGGGAGATGGCTGCTTGTCTTGCCAGCCCTCTGAGACAGCTGCGAGTGAGTCCGTGTCGTGCTGAAAGCTCAGTGCAGCAGGAGCTCGAGCACCCCATACAGCCCTGGGCTGTGGCTGTGGGGTGGGGGCGCGTGTCCTGCCTGGCTGGGACTGCCTGTCGTGGCACTGGCCAGAGCGTGGCTGCCAGATCCCTGAGCTGGGACTCATCCCTCTGGCTGACAGTCTGGGGTGCCCCAAAATACAGCTGGAGCCAGCAAAACCCACTGCCTGCCTGCTGAACCAGTGGCTCAAGTGGTCACTGTGTCTAGCTTAATATTTCTTTTCTTCTACCTTGAGGGCTGCGGTATGGCAGCAAAATCAGGTACTTTGTCTGCAGCCTTTCTCAGAAAGCATCTTCTTCATGAGCTGTCTGTGCAGGCTGCCGCGTGGGTGAGAGCAGGCAGTCTGGCTCCTGCCAAAGTGACATTCTTGGTGCATAAGAAGTGCAGGCTGTCTTCCTGGCCAGTGTGGAAACTTTTGCCCAGAAAAGGGCACGTTGCTCCTCTTAAGTACTGGGACTTGCTATGACCTTTGTGCTTTTTTTTTGCCTCCCTTCTTCAGGTTCCGGCACCTCCCCAGCCTCGATGGACTGCAAAGAGAGTGAGGACCCGTATGAGCACAGAAAATGCACCCCATGTAGAAACTGCATGCCTGGGCAGGAGCTTTCCAAGGTAAATTGCTCTGGAAGGACTAGGAATCATCTAGCACCAAGGTATTTACGTTGCTGGATGAATCCTCTGCTAATTGTCATTAAGAAGGATGATCCCATACATTAGAAAGAGCTGATCCTCATTGGGAAGGGAAGATAAGCGGCTTCACTCACCTTGCATAGGAGGGTAAGAAGACAGAAGTAAAAAGTGGGGAGGAATTCCAGGTTTCTGCTCAGGTGGTTCTCTTTTTGGCAAAGGAAATCTGAATTTCCTCCCAGTCAGTAGCCCTAGGTAAAGCTGCAGCACTGTAGCCTTTCTGAGAAAGCTTTTTTCCTTCCTGAACTCTCCATGCAGGCCAAGCTGCAGGCTGGGTGAGCAGGAGCAGGATGCTCCTGCAACGCCTGGGTCTGGCCCAGCCTTGGCCATGGCAGTCATGCTCAGTCCCCATCTCCAGCGCTCCCTCCTGGAGCACAGCCCTGCAGGGGTCTCCTGTCTAAAACGTGCTCCAGCGGCTGAGGCAGCCTGTGGGCTGCTGCTGGGCAAAATACGGCTTCCTCATGAGGTCAGGTCTAAGGTTCTCTGCTTTCGGCTGTGTTTGGAGGACCTTTTCACCGCTTGCCTCCAAATAGAGACGCCATTTCTTTCAGCATAACCTCAGGTTCTGAAGTGGCTTCTCACTGCTGCCCAACCTCGTGTCTTGCAGGAATGTGGTGATGGTACAGGAGGGGATGCACAGTGCGTTCCTTGCCCACCCAGGAAGTTTAAGGATAGCTGGGGCCATCACAGCTGCAAGCCCTGCCTGTCTTGCGCTCTCATCAACCGCATCCAGAAGTCCAACTGCACAGCAACGACCAACGCGGTCTGTGGGGAGTGCCTGCCGGGGTGAGTAGGGCCGGATCCTTGCTCCAGGCCAGCAGTGGTGGTTACCCCTGGGAGCACGCGGGGAGGGGTTGGCTAGAGGGAGCTTCATCTGAGGCCGCTTCTCACACGGTACTTAGGACGAGCCCTGGTGGTCCAGAGCTGCCTCTTTGAGGAAACACAAATCAGAGCCATCAGAAGGGAACCTGAAAGCTCCCACGAATGAGCAGTGGAGGACTTCAGGCCTGAGCTCTTCCTGTGGACACCAGGGTGGCCAAGCCCCAAAGGAGGAGTGTCTGTAGACCGCTACAATTAGCAGTCCCTGAAGAGGAGGGTAGAGACCATACCTCGAGTGATGGGTGCCTCTTTCCAAGCACAGTCATGTGGAGGAAGCTGTGGTTTCTTTAACTGTTGATTTTAGCTAATTTTTTAAGGAGTTCCTGAAGTGAAGACTGCTACATACAGCCCATGAAATGCCTGAGAGCTGCAGACCATTTCTTAGCAAGCAATGTGGTTTGTGACAGAGGAATGTCAGAGCTCTGGTTTTTGAATCTCTTCCCAGACCAAGTTGCTAGCTGGAGTTTTTCTGTGGTTTTGTGGAGCTATTAATCACCATCGCCCTCCTTTAGCAAGACCCGGGGAAGGGGGAGGAGGGAGGCGGGAGGCTGCTTCTGGGTGATGTCACTCCTTGGCAAAAGCAGCTACCGAAGTGAAAAAGTAGCTCTGAGCACTGCGTGAGCTGGCATCTGGGAGAGACGTGGTGCCTCGTGCCTTCTCGGCGTGCTGTGGCACGAAGGAGGCTCAGCTGCCTCTGTGCTGCTGCCGGCTGAGGGAGGCGGGCGCGTCTTCTCGTGGTGGGGTGGGCACGGGCCGGCTCCTGGCCCCGCGCTGCTGAGAACCCTCTCTGCTCTCTTGCAGGTTTTACCGCAAGGCACGGATCAGCGGGCAGCTGGGCTGGGAGTGTATCCCGTGCACCAAGCAGACGCCCTCCTCTGAGCCCCAGTGTAGGTGCCCCACAGCCCACCTCCTGTGGGTGGCGTGGCCCTTGGGTGCAGGGAGCAGGGGGACGGGGCAGGGCAGCTTCATGGTGTGCGCGTGAAGTCGTCGTGACCATGTCGAAGGCATGTGCTCGGATGTGCATTTGCACCATCCTTGAGCCATTGCTGCTTGTTCTCTCCACAACACTGAACCCCTGTCCCATGTGGGCCTGCTGGAAGAAGCTTGTTTGTTATATGTGAAGAGGGAAGGGGCAGGGAAGGGGTGGCCCAAAGCCTTTGGGTCAGGTTCCAGTACTTTGTGTCTGGTGTGTGTGCAGGTCGATCCAGAACAAACCTGGTGAAAGTAGCAGTCCCCACGGTACCTCCACAGGACACAGCCCTGCTCGCACTGACCAGCAGTGCCCTAGTCATCATTGTGCTGGTGCTTCTGGCCCTCTCCATCATCTACTGCAAGCGGTTCTGGAAGAGCCAGTGCCAGCGAGGTGAGTCAGTGCGTGCAGCATTTCTCTGTTCTCCCTTTGCTGTTTACACGTTTCTGGCCCCTTTGTTGCTGGTAGAGCACTGTCCTGAGCATTGAAAGTCAAACGTTCCTCTATTCATAGAGAATAGATGGCTCGTCCTGCTTTTGTGTCTGCACGAAGACACAGAGGAGCCTCCCTCCTCCTTAGTACCAGAATTAGTAGGAGGAGAATGTCATTTTGCTGTCAAAGTTGGCATTCTCTCTTGCTGGGGTTTCTCAAGGGCAGGCAGATGTTAAGTGGCTTTTTGCAGTGCAGGACCAGTGGGGCTGGAAGTGCAGAGGTAGGAAGGAGTATGTTTGATGGCCCGGGCTGGGGTGCATTCAGGTTGGCGTCCACCAGACGGTGGGCCGAGGAGCTGCTGTCTTCCAGCTCCTCGCCAGCAGACATACCATGCAGCTGAGGCCATGCTAGGGACCCAAGCCAAGCCTTTGCTCAGACTGGTTCTTCTCTATCCTCCAAGTCTTCCTGAGGACTCAGAATTTCTCAGGTCAGCGAGCAATGTTCCCCACGTCGGCTGCACCTGGCAGGTTTCTGTGTGAAGAGCAGATGTCTGGTCCCTGCTGCCTGGGCGTGAAGAACCTGAGCCCCTGCTACAGGCAGGCGGAAGGTACCCGTTCCTCTCGCTTTCCTCTTGGGGGGGAAGGGAGGACAATGCTGGGCTCCAGTTCACACAGTCTGAAGATAATCTGAGACTTTCTGAGGAGGGAAGATGGAGAGTGTCCAGGTTCCACCAAAATGAAATTTGGGGTCTTCTGTTAACAACTGCTTGCAGATTTTGTACCAGAAACACTTGCACTCAGCTCTGGTGGCTCTCAAGCCTCCATCCAGCCGTGTCCTAGCTGTCGCTGTGGTGGGGGTGGCACAGATGGGACTCAAAGCTTTGCAGGGGGGTTGTGGAGTCGTGGTGTTGGGTCAAGGGCAGAAGGCTGTGGGAGGTGGGATGGGGCAAGGCCTGCATTGCACTGAGTTGTGTCCCTTTCTTATTCCAGGTCCAGTGGAAGCAGTTCAGTTCATTTCAGAGGGAGAAGCCATCAGCCTCCAGCTGCCGCCCACGCAGCCGGAGCTGGAGTTGCCGTCGGCTGTGGCAGTCAGCCCTGCCTCCAAAGGCCAGCTGGTGAGGAGCGTCCTGGAGAGCCAGCCCCTGGTCAGGAGCTCGGGCTGCAGCGACCGCCTGGCCACCGCCCTGGCCCCCTCCGACCTCAGGCCGGGCCAGCGGGGAGTGGCGGAGGCGCTGGCCCCCCTCTCCTCCTGCGCCTCTGAGATGCAGCACAAGTGGCCCCATGCCCCAGTGGAGTGCACCGAGCTCGACCTGCAGAAGTTCTCCTCCCAGGTGGAGTTTGTGGGCAGCGAGAGGTCGGAGGAGGTGGGGAGCCAGGCAATGCGAGGAGTCCCCAGGGAGGGGGGCAGTGCGGCGCTGGAGGCTGGGAGCAGCCTTGTGGTGGACCCAGCGAGGGGCCTGTCCCCCACCTTCCAAAACCCCACTGCTGAGAGCGGGGAGCGGCCAGTAAGTTCTTTCTCATTGCCTCTCTGACACACCATCGCATGTCCTGGGCCTTGGGCACAGAAGGCTAGTGGGTTAGGGACATGGGTTCCTAAGATTTAGGGTCATTAATGTCCAGGGTGACCTGGTAACTACCAAAAATGATTTGCCAGATGTTTCATGGCGTGTTTGGTGGGAGTAGGTGAGCATCATTTTCCATGGGTCATGTCAGAGCCCTGGAGCAGCTGGTAGCCAGCACAAGTCCAGTGTATCTCCCAGAGGAAAGGATTAGCGTTCTTCCTGGAGGTGTCTTTTTGAAGTGGATTTGGCCATCACTGCAGGTGGCGTAAGGTCACCAGCCCACAGAGGGCCATCAGCCACTGAGACAGGACCTGCTGGGATGGTTTCAAATGCTAAGAAGACTGGAGTCCGTTTATTCAGTGTATAAACCCACCTTTAGCTACGCATAGCTGATGTACTCTGCGGGTGTTTCTCAGACTCCTGCTCATCTAGAAAGCTGACCTGGCACCAGGAGGCAGTGATTCCTACTCCCACCCAGGTTTGCTTGTAATGAACCTAGTCATTAACATAATTGAGGTTCAGAAAATGCCTGGTAATATATATATTAACTTAGCTCCAGGTCTCTGTTCATGGAAGTAGTTTGCTGGGAGGCCCTAGGCGGTTGTTAGCTCCTGGGGTAGTAATGCTGAAATGACAAGTGCCATTGCTTTGAACCTCTGTGGTGGCCCTGGGAGGACTGACAGGCATTGTTGCTGTCAGACTGTCCCCAACCTCAGTGCCTTTATCTTGCCAGGTGAATGATGCCCAGAGCCTTGTGACTCAGATCAATAACACAATGAAGGGTAAGTGTCTTCCCAGCTTCATTTTTGCTCACCATGTATTGGGGTGGCAAAGATGCAGATTTTGAAAAGGAGCTCCTTCAAAAGCCTACCTTGGCTGTGCGGAGGTGCCACTCATTGCAGGGATGTGGGAACTTTCACTGCCTTTGGTGCTAATTTCCAGGTTAGATTTCCTGCAGTACTGTTCTAAGTGGCTTGAGGGTGTGTGGTGAATGGACCCCTAGTTACCGCCTGTTGGCAGCTGTCCCAGGACTGATCCAGTTCTGTGTTGCTGAGCTCTGAAAGCAATATTGGAGGAGATCCCTGCCATGACAAGTAGATGTTTCACCAGCTTGGCAGGGATGGGGATTTGAATCTAGCTACTGCTTATTCTCACCCAAGCTGGACATGGTTTCTAACCCCACTTTACTGTATTGCTGCCCCCAGGTCTCCCTGTTGCAGAGCTGCCCCATTCCTTGGTGCAGTCACTTGCCTTCTTGTTAGACCCGTCCTTGAACGGTGTGAAGAACTTCAGCCACGTGGCACTGGAGCTGGGGGTCACACCCCAGTTGCTGGGACGGATATCTGGATTTGAGCAGCTCGTTGCTCACCTCACCTACTCAGGAGACTCGGTCACAGTCCCTCATCTGGCCCAGGCTCTGCAGCGACTGCAGCGGTTTGATGCCTTGCTCCTGCTGTGTGACCACTTTGCTCTCAGCCAGATTCAGGGCCACCAGTGCTAGGATAAGACGGAAGGGACGGAGGAAACTTCAAGCATTGTGTGTACTGGTACGGGAGAGGATCTGGTAGCCCTGTGGTCACACAATCTCTCTAACGTGCATGTGGGGAGTATGTGGAGAGGGTCTTTGCATTGTGGAATAGAAGCACATGAGGAGTCTCCCTCCTTGGAGAAGAGTGGAGGAGCTGGGGAGGTGACAGTAGTACTGTGTATCCTCACAGCTGTCACTCCTGCCCCTTTGGGGCAGGTTGTGCTCAGCACCTCAGAGTTCATTTTTCTTCATCTGTACTTACACCCATGTCCAGCAGCAGAGCGGTGTCACAATTGCTGTGCTGCCCATCAGTGTGTAATAAGCCCTGTCCTTTGCGAGTTGCTGGCATCGGGATGAATTCTGTGAGGTCCCTGGCCACACGCTATGCAGGGGCTTGGGCTTGGTTGTGTGCCACTCTCTTACAGGGCCAATAATCACTTCTCTCCCATTCCAGCTTTTCAGAACGTTTTCCTTTGGCCAATACTGTGGGTTTTTTTTCTGGGTTCCTGTTGCTACTTCGAGTTGAAATTTTGTTTGCTCCTCCGTGTGTACTGGAGGCACTCCTCCTGAAGGAGGACCTGTGTGACCATTGCTGCTGTGGCAGGGAGAGCTGAGCAGTCAGTCTCTGTGCCAGTGCAGCATGTGGCATGTTTAAATTCATTTCTTTTACTTGAAATTATATAGTTTTCTTAAAGAAGTTCCAAGTTGATCACCAGGGTACTTTGATGTACAGTTGTGTTAGGTGCGGTGCTGTGCTGCTCCCTGCCCAGGGCAGTTTTTGCTCCCTGGTCTGCTGGTGACTGCCTCTACTCAGCTGTGTTGGTACATCCACTGACAGCCTCCTCAGTGTGGGTCAGGCATTGCAGGCTGATGTGGGGTGCAGCACAGAGTGCCAGAGGCAGGGACCCTCCTTTGCCTTCTGCACGGAACAGCTGGTGCCGTGCCAGTGCCAGGCATACAGGGGTCATCTACAGACTGAAGACTGCGACTGTGCTGCAGTGAGTGTTGAAGTTCCTGTGGCAGAGCAGGCTTGCTTTAGAATTATTTTTTTTTCTGCCTAAAAACAAGCTAATTTTCTCATTTTTGGGAGTAGTTCTTATGCAGGGAACACCCTTCTGCATTTAGTTTGTTCCTGGAGGATTTGTCAGAGCTTGCAGCAGTTTCGCCTGTGTGAGGCTCCCCTCAGTTTTTGTTGTGGAGCTTCAGGGCAGCTTGCAGGTCTGGTGGCTGCCGTGCTGTTGTTCTCATCCGTCTGCCACCAGCTTCAGGGTCTCCCTGTGTCACACGGGGTTTGGCCGGGCGGTCTGACAAGTGGGGCTTGCGGGTCTGTGGTGGAGTGGCTCATGAGGCTGGAGAAGACCTGCGGTGGGAAGCTGTGCCCTGCCTGCCGGCAGCAGTGTCTCTGCAAGCTTCCCGCTCCAGGATTTTTGTCGGGGGCGAATCCTTGCGCAGCAGGCGAGGCGCAGGGAGCGGCCCTGCGGGGGCGGATGGGAATGTGGGGCCGCCGTCAGCTGGGGAAGCTGCCCCGGCCGCCCGGCACGCGCCTGGCCCTGCTGCGCCGCCGCCTCCCGCGCCCGGGACGGGGATGCCTGTCCCACTGAGGTCATGGCGCGGAGCAGCTGAGCGGTCCTTGCCCGGTGCCTGGCTCCAGCGGGTGTTCGCTGCCTCTGCAGCCGGGGCAGGAGGCCTGGTGCGAGCTGGTTGCTTGCCAAGGAAGGCAGGAGGTGTCAGCCCCCAGCTTTGTCCCTGCCTGTTGCACCAGGACTACCAAAGCCTTTTACACCCTCCTCTGAGGAGCTCAGATGAGCATTGGAATGGACCCACAGTGCTTACTCAACCAGGACAGTGCCTGATCCCCCTGAAGATCAGAGTCAAAAATGCCTTTAGGTCAGCAGGGGCAGGTTTTTGCCTCTGCTGCCGTGTGTCAGGGAGAACAAGTCTGTCTTGTTTCTTCCCCTCTTTCTACGCCGTTTTGTGCCTGCTGAGTTAGTTTCACTGCCCAGCTTTTTCTGCCCTGTCCTTGGGGTCTGTTGGACACCTCATGCCATTTCCATCCTTCCCTGGTGCTGCTGTCCCCTCGCAGCCTCCACTCCCAGCCCCTGTACGCGGCGTGGCTCCCGCAGGGCTCAGTGCCCTGAGTGCCTGCGCCCCAGGACCCGCAGGAGGTTTGAGCCACGGTGCTCGCCGTGTGTGTGTCCCTACTAAAGGCTGCAGCTGACGGCTGGCTCTGAGCACTTCTTCCTCCTGCACCGGGGCTGGCCGCGCTGTCCTCGACCCTGGCGGCATGGTGGCTGCCAGCAAGCGGCACTGTTACCCTGCCCGCCACCGCCAGGGCATCCCCAGGCTTTGCCTTTTATCTGACCACAGTACTTGGAAAAAGCAACCGACCTTCTGGGAACACAGCCCTTTGCTCAGATCTGCCCAAACAGCAGTATTAATAGCTGCTCTGTTTTTTTCCCCCCTTTTCTCCTGCTAAATGCAGTTAAGACTTGAACACACTCAGGATGTGGTCAGATAACAGGAGGCATGGACAGCTTCAACTGGATGTGACACTTTATCTCCTCCGCTGTTTATTTCTTTCGGAGTCATGGTCGTTTTATTGCTCTTTGCTTTGTGAGAACCAGAAATGTTAGACCTTGTACCCGTTTTTGGCAGGGGTGATGTACTTGGTCTGTTATGGAGCAGTCAGAAAAAAGTATTTCTAGTGTAAATGCAGCCTGGGGATAAGGTTTTTCCATCTGAGGTTTATCTGTGGCAGGGAGAGTGTGTTCGGATTAATCATGTAACAAAATCTCATTTTTAATCTCTTTATGGACACACTTCCAACGGGAATGAAGATTAATTCACCTACAGATGTACAAGTAAAAACATCCATGCAGCTTAACTAATCAGGTATGGCTTTGAACTTGAAGCAGGTGTAGGTGGATTGTCCTGCGTGTCCCTGTGTGTGTGTCCCTGCCCATCCAGTGGGGTGCAGGATGGCGGAGCGGGCTCCTCCTGTCCAGTGCAACGCCGTGGGATTGGGAGCAAACAGTGGCTAGCAACAGCCTGGTAAACTAGAAATGGAGTGAATAAAAAGGATGTCATCACTTGTGTGCTGCAGAGCCTCGTTGGGGGCCAGTGGTCTCTGTCCCTTTCTGCTCTTGCTGGGTGTTCCTGTAGGTGTAGGTGGGGTCTGCATTTGTTGTTGGTTTTTTTTGTTGTTGTTCTTTTAAGGAATCAACCCCATTCCCCTAACAGTTTTTAAGGGAAACTTATATTTTAGCCATTTGAGCAATGTTGTTCACATTCAAAACCTACCTCGCCGTGGTGCTGAGGAGGCGGCACGTGGGGCTGCTCCGCCAGCCCTGCCTGGCGCAGTGGGAGCGCTGGGGTGGCAGGTCTGTGGGTAGCTGTGTTTTAACTGTTTTAACTGCTCTTGAGAAGTCTCAAGCCTGCTCGGAGCCTTTTACACAGTCTCAGTGTGAGCTTCTGTGGATGGTGCTTCATGGGTGCTCAGTCCCACACTGTAGTATTGTGGAGTGGGCTTTTTAATGGCAGTGGGCACCGCAGCTCATGTCCCAGGGCTGCTCCCACCTGTGCTGATGTCCGTGGCCAGCAGCTGCCATCCAGCTGTGCTGTCAGCAGTCTGAGAATCAGCTGTGTTTACATGGCCTTTAATTTAGCCAGCTCAAGGCACTTTGGGCTGATCTTTCACAAGTCTAGCTGAAGTCCTCAGAAGAAGGGGGACCACAAGAGTCTGAAAGACAGGCTCTGGTGCTGCAATTTGGACACTGGCAAGCGGTGGCCATCACTGGGCAGCTGGGCAAGCTTGAGTTTCTTTAGCTGGGAACCAATAGACTTGGTACTTGACTTTTCTGCTTTTTCTTAATGGTATTTTCAGCACAATAAATGGAATGTAAGGGAAGGAAATTCTCATAGCGCATTTCAGCTTCAGGAAGCTACCAAAGCCAAGCTGGCATGGTTCAAAAAGAGCTGAAAGAAATAAAATTATCCAGTATCTATGCAAACTTTAGCTGTGACTGAACAATGGAAATACTCTTGGGTGGTGAGATTTTTTTCTTATTATTTTTTTACAAGCAATTGTTTTGACACCAGTCCTGTCTGGAAGTCTGATTTACAGAAGAATTTGTGGTGGGTTTCAGTCCAGCCCTGTTCTGAAAGCTCCTAGGCGTACACTTAAAAATAGGCATGTATTTAAATCTTATTAAAATAAAGAAGCAATTAGTACATCCTTGGGTGCTATTCTTGAACAGGGTGCTTATAAGAATTCACTACACTCTCACACAAGTGGGCAATACTGAAGAAAACTTTTTACAATATGGGCACACTCTGAAAAGTCTGCAAGTGCTAGGGGGAGATGCCCTGTGTGTTTTAGATTACTTAATGCGAATTCTGGTGCTTTTCTAAAACTAAAAAAATAATTTTTCTGTAGTCATAGTTTACCGCTGGGAATACATGATAATTTTTATGGTGGATGTTCTGTTTTCTTTAAGGTTATGAATAGGTTATTTATATTTTTGTAAATCCTTTGTCATTAGCATTGTAATTCTGAAGTTTGTTTCCATTGTTTTTTTGGCGTGAAGTTTGTATTCAAATAAAACAGTGACTGAAACTCCTAAGTTTTGTTAAACAAGAGGTGTCTGAGTTCCCCACATTCCACCCAGACATAGTGCTGTTGAATGCTGTGTGCTTGTAGTTATATAAATTCCAGAGTTGGAGGTGATGATGCGCCATGAGTTTTAATTCTGTCCTTCCTGCCCATGGGTCCCACTCTGTTGGATGTGGAGGAGCCTGACCCAGTGCCCACACTGCTGAAACACAGGCTGGGGGCAGAAGCGGAGTTGTGTGCTCATATCCTTTTCGTGTTTGGTGTCACACAGCAGCTGTTACTTGTTTTGCAGGCCTGGTCTCCCTCAGAAGGGCCAAATCCTGGGTGGGGTTTGTCTGTGGGCCCAGCTCCTGGGGAGGGGGAAGAGGCAGAGACCCCATAAATGCTGCCCAAGGAGCCCCCTGTTCCTGCAGCTTCAACAAGGAGCAGTTGTTCTGTCAGCTTGTAATTACAGTCCTTACTAAGTCTGTTCATGCCCCTGAACTCTGTTCTTTAAAATAATTATTAGAGTGTAGGATATGACTTTCTGTTCTAATTAAAGTTATTATACTTGCTCAAACCCTCTCATGCTTTGTAGGTTCTTGTACTAGTGTAGCTTGTTTGAGTTATAAGGAATACCCATCTGTGTTGTCCAGTGAGCCTGTACCACTGAAGCAATACAATTGGTGTCAATAAAGAAGCCTCTGAAATCAAGGCACAGGAAAACACTTATCACTGAATGCAAAAGTACAGAATCAGTAAAGGCATTCAGCATGTGTGGCTTCCAAAGAAGCCTTTTGCTTGGAGCATCTTGGGTGTATGCTGCCTGTTTTCACACATGCTTGAAATAATATTCTCCAAGTACACAGTGAAATGCATTAGTGGCTGTACTGACTGCAAGCAGCCTTCCTGAAGGCCCGCAGGAAAAGTGATCCCAACACCTCTGCTGCCCAGCCCACGTCCAGCAGCTTGCAGCAGAAAGGCTGGTCTGGAGGAGAAAGCTGGGGCCAGCTCAGTGGGAGAGCAAGGCTTTGGGTTCACAGACTCTTGCATGATGGGATGGAAAATCAGAATACACCTTGCCTTATCTTCCAGTGACTCGGGTTTGGGGGCTGCGGACACCATGCAGCAGTAGGTGAGGTGGGGGTGGTTTGGGCCTTTTTCTTTGCTCTTAGGGAGAATAACCTGGGGTGACCACTCCCAGGCAGAGGAGAGGCTTACACCCAGACCAGGAGTTCCCTCTGAACAAGAGGTTTACACCCCGCTGTGCTTGCCTTGGGGCATTTGCACTGTCTGCTCTCTCATTTTTGGCCAATGTTTAAGGAGTGATGCGAAGCCACATGCTCCTCTAAGTACTTGGGATTCTTGTTCTCAGCACTGTGATAATAGCCGACATCTGAGGATGAGAGCTGGCAAGAGGAAAATATTCCATGTAAGGAGAAGTGTGGGGTTGAAAACCAGCCCCTAGGTGTTCAGAATAAGACAGTCCTACCTTTGCCGTTCTGGTGCCCCATCAGCCATGACTTGCAGAATCTGGCAGCATATCAAGATGCTGGGGTACGCGTGGTCCCCACCTCAGCTGCCTCTGGGAGGAGCATCTCCAGCTGGGACACAAAGCTGCTGCGAAGGCATTCAAAGCACATGGGCCAACTGCTTGACAAGCCTCCAGTTCCAGAGGAGGATGCCAGTAAATGCCCTTTGGCCCACGCAAAGCACGTGCACTGGGCAGTCTCCTGAGCTGGTCTCAAGCAGGAATGCAAAAGTGCATCCTGTGTTTGACAGCAGCCCCAGTGCACAGCTAGTGATCCTGCCAAGCTGAATATTCCTTACCAAGGGGGTTTGCTTTAAAGAGCCTGGCTGAAAGATGTGGGGTGTTGAAACACAGCACGTTCGTCCCCCGATGAAGTAACTGCGGGCATGGAGATCAGGGGCTCTCAACGTCCTTGTGTAGGCCTGGGAACCCTGAATGTACTTTACCTAGGAACTACTGAGGTGGCCTGGCCAGTCAAGGGGGTCTTTGCATCTTTCTCACAGGGAACTCGCATCTGAGGGCACATCCTTCTGCCCGGCGAGTGCCGGGTGGCACAGGAGAGCTGATGGGAGAGGTCAGGTCAGGCTGAAGGAGGTGTTACCATCAGCAAAACACTTGTGCTGGAATCCTGCTTGGCAGCCTACAGCCACAACCAGCAGTGAGCCCTGTAGTTACTGTATGAACAATGACTGCCCAAGCTATGAATGGTAATAGCAGATGAGCTTTCTAAGGTTTTCTCTTGTGTACAGAGTCTGGATGCACCCAGCGAGTACTTTTATAATAAATTTTTGCCCCTCAAACTCTGTGTTTGCTTGTCTATTTTTGGTCTGAGAGGATCTGGATTAAAAACAACGTTACATGAAAATACAAACCAAAAACCCGTGCTCAAATGGAGGAGAGGGCAGGAAAAGGGACCATAAGACCAGGCAGAAGAGTAGTAACAGGCAGAAGAGCAACATGCAGTTAGCTTGCTGGAGCTTATAAAATGTGGTAGAAGTGGACAAGGAGCAACCTGGGGCCTCCCAAAGCTGTTTGAGCGTGCACAAACAAGAAGCAGCAAAACCACCCATGGTAAGCAGAACAGTGGCTCCGCAGGCGTTTAACATGGCACAGCTGTTCATTAGCACACAATGATGCCTGATTACACACAATTATATGACAGTCACTAGAATCTTTCATAAATGATCAGAGAGTATTTCTCAAGACCTCAAGGCTTGGCCATTGGCATGTCTGATTCCTCCTTGTCCAGTGCCCTCCGTCGCTGCGTGGGTGCCGGTTCTAGGCTCTAACCTCAGCAGCACCGTCCTGCTCAGCCGACATTCAGATGGTGAAAGGTGGTCCATCAGATTTTTACGCCTATTGAAGGCATCTTCAGCCAAGTCATTAGCATCAACTTAGGCAGCATGGATAATTTGGTAGAATTAAGCGTGGCAGCTGGGCACCCAACCACACCTGAGCTCAGATGCTCACCTTCCAGCAGAAGTTTCCCTCAGACCTCCGCGCCGGGCTGGCTGTAGCCCTGAAGGTGGGCACACACCGCCAGCTGCCTCCGTGCCAGCACCACCACCAGTCCCTGTGCCAGCCCCGTGTCCCCATGAGGCATCGCTGCGTTAGCAGTGAGCCACTGCTTGGCACTGGGGGGCACAGGTGGGAGGTAGCAGCCAGCCCCGCTGCTTGTGCGCTCCCCAACCGTGAGGGTGCAACGGCAGGGGGGAAGTGCTTTCACACAGGGAAAAGTCAAGCAGAAAGCCAGTAATTAAATTTCAGCTTGTGCTTTTTAATTTCAGGAAGGACAGGGCCTTGGTGATGTTTGTCATCTCTTCTTGTCTGCCGATACTTCTTGCATGTGAATTACTCATCCTGGTAGGAATTGGTCTCACTTAGCACAGTAATAAACCACTTCTCCTGCTGGGCTCATCTTTCACAGCTGTGCATGTCCGTGCTCTCCTTGACAGAGTAATTGTGGCACTGAACCTCTCAAATGCGCCCTGCACCATTTTCTCTGCGTTCCTGTCTCCTCTACAGGGGAGGTTAGAGAACAGTTAGTTAAATTTTGGTTGCTAAAAATGAAGGCTTAAATCCATTAGAGAGAACTGAATTTCCAGGGCCAAGTTTCTTTCCTTTCTCTCCTTCCCGACAGATGATATTTTTATTGTTCATTCTCTGATTTTTCCATTTTATATTTTACACAGTTTTCCCCCTGTGTGTGTGGTTCTCATTACTTCTCCGCAGGACATAAGGGCAATTACATGTGAATGAAAACACACATTTTATAGCATATTATTGGATTATTGAATGTGCTTGCCAGGAGACAGAAAATCATTTTTCTTCTGCTCCAGGTAAACTCACCTCGCAACCCCCTGGGCTGGCTCACAGGGACTCTCCAGACGCAGCTTTCCAAAGGCAGCCAAAAAGCTTCATGACTCATGTGTTTGTGGTGCAGCTTCTCCAAATGTTTTGTGCTGCCCGAGCCGGGAGCGCAGCCACAGTGGCTCATGGCGCAGGGGAAGCCCCAGGCAGGCCTGGGGCCGAGCCTGGTCTGAAGGGGAGCCCCCCCCGGCCTGAGCCCCCCCAGCCCATGCCCCCTGGCTGCACAGCCGGGGCTGAGGAGTGCACTCACTGCTCAGAGCACGGGGGGACAGCCATGAGCGCAAAGCCCCCCCACTGGAACCAAGCTGGGAGCAGCAGATTAAAAACGAGGGCACGCTGCCTTTTGTTGGCAGCAGAAGTTCATTTTTAGGGGAAAGCATCGCTGCTCCAATCAGAAAGCCCTGCTCATGAAAAATAAACACTGTTTTTCTTCAGGGGCAGCCTGATGCCAGTAATTATTACTCTTCATAAAAAATACATTATCATCCCAGTGAAATTCCTGTATTCCTCCTCCGAGTCCTGGTGGTAAATGAGTCTTTTTGAGACTGGCCAGCCTATTTCTGTGCAGCAGTTATTACCTTAACGGGAGCCAATAGACTGGATAATGGGCTGATTTTGGATCGGAATGCAGCTGCACTGGGGAGCACAGTTTTAGAAAATAAATAATGTGCTTTTGCAAGCCATTCAGTACCTCTTCAAACTCTCCCTCACCTCATCCCCTGAGCTGCTTTTAAGAAATTACCAGATTACAAATAAATACCCCAATCAAACACAATAACAGTAGGCCCAGCTTTCAGAATTTCTTACCTCCTACAGTTAATTTGAAGCAAGCAGGAGCAGCGAGCACACGCCGCATCTGAGAGCCCAGAGGCCACTTCCAGAGGCCACCCATGGCACAAGCGACCCAGCAAGGAGCAGGGGCGGGCTCCCCAGCGGGGCTGCCGCGAGCACCGCCGGGCCCCTGCCGCCAGCCGCCCGCCCCGGCCGTGCCCAGGGGCTGCCCGTACAGTGCCCAGTCCTGGCACACGCACCAGGGAGCGGGTTTAGGAAGGAGGAGGTCGGCCCAGCGTCAGCAGTGTACATGTATATACAAAAATGTATAAAAAAATACATAAAATGTAGTGGAGGAAAGGCTCCTATCCTCCAATTCATAGCAGGAGGCGGGGGGCAGAGAACGTTTTAGCAATGCGTAAAGCAAAAAGCAGAAAAACACTGGAGGTCTTCCTACCTTCACCCTCAGCCTCTCCTTCCTTCACAATGGCAGAGGAAATGCGAGGGCGAAAGAAAATCACTGACAACTTAGCTTCAGGAAAAATTGGTAAATCACCTTCTGCCTGTCCCCGGCAGCTGTCACTCATCTTGCACAGGCAAAGAGCGGCCCGGGAGGACAGCAACAACCGCCGGGCAGAGAGCTTGAGGGAGAGGGCTGAGGCAGGCAGGCAGGGGAGGAGGGGAAGGAAGGCGCTGGAGCTCCCCAAGGTTCCCAGCGGGCAGGGCTCCTCCTCTGGGAGCCTGCAGGGACAGTCACCACAACACCCATGTTTTCTCCCATGCTGGAGTAGTAAGGTTGTTCTCTCTTTTCCAGGCTTCTGACAGTTCATCACTGTTAAAGTAATTGCCTACACCTGGCTAGTCCAACAACACCACCGCTGCTGCTTGAGCACCTGCTGTGTTCGTCTGAGCAGGAGCTGCTGCTGGGCTGCAGGGGCTGCGGGCGGCAACTCGGCGGAGCAGCAAAGGCTGGTGCTGGCCCCTGGTAAACACATGGAAGGTGGGGAGACTGGTACCCAGTAGTGAAACAAGCTTTTTAAACAACAGCTTGGTGAAGCACATGATGCCAGGCCTTAGCTTGGTGCCATTCTTATTTTGCTGTTTTTGAAATTGCTGTCCTGCTCTAGTTTTTCAGTTTGGAATCAAATAACAAATGGGAAGTGCTGGAATAAAATGTGCTAAGCAATGAGAAGCAACCTCACCAAGCAGGTTCAGGAGGTGTGGGGTTATCGTCTTTATTTTTCTTGCAATGGGAAAAGTGTTGGCAGCAGCTGTAGAGTGATTTCAACAGTGATTTCAGCTGCAAGGGAAAAGGAAATCACCCTGTACTTGCTGTGGGAGGACAAACCATGCTGAGTGATGCTTGACTGAGTCAAGCCTGAAGAGTGTCTGTTGCAGGCAAATTACTTGGAGTGATGGACTAAGGCTACAGAAAATGAATCTTAGGCTATCAGTGCAGCTAACTCTACTGTGTTGGTGCAGGTAGTTTTAAACCCCATTAATACAGATGTAATAGACTTCAGGTTTGTTTGCTTTGCTCAAGCAGCTCAGGCAGAGTAGGGGTGTTGCAAATAAGCCAAGTTTCAGAGGGTACCTTCGTCCCCTGGTGCCCAGTGGCAGTTTGCCTGCTCTGCAGTGCCTGTGGCTGCTTTTTCTCAGCCCCACTTAAAAATCTCGCCTTCTCCCTAAAGGTGCTCTGGATGTGCTGGGGGGGTGCTTGATGGCGGGGGGTCCCCAAGTCCAGGCTGCCTGAGCAGCAGCTGGGCAGCAGCCAGCATTGCTTCCCTCTGCTGCCGCTTCAGCAGGTGCTTTGCCATGGGCAGCTTGTGCAGCTGAAAATCAGCCATTTCTCTGAACTTAACAATGTGTTATCCAAGTGAACCAATGCATAAAGGAGGGTTAAAGTCCAGTATTTCATTTGTCTCGCAGCTGATATCATGGGGAGGGAAATGCTGCCTTGGTTCAGGATGGCCTTCCCATGACAGAGGGTGTTTGCTCTCTGCGGGGTTCATCAGGGGCTGCCCCTGAAACATGTACTGAGCTGTGCCACAAGGAGCTATAAGCACGCGTTTATTTCAAAATCCCTCTCCACCCCCATTTCCAAAAGCAAAACCGGGGAATATCAGGTGGGGAACGTGCCCATCCCAGTGGAGTTGCTCTGCTCATGAGATGGTTTGGTGGCAGAGGCCAGCAAGCAGGCTGGGGGCACGGTGCTGCCTCGCTCCCTTTTTACTACACATTCACTGCAGTGGGCAGTGACCAGAGCTGGATAATCAAACACAAATCCTGAACTAACAACAAAGATGTATTTCAGGCAGGCTGAGGAGCAGTGGATGTTTGCTGTGCCAGCAGCTCCACCCTGCCACGTGCCTCGAGTTAGCAGATAACCTGAAACCACCACGCACAGTCACAGCAGCAGGAGAAGGAAGAAAATCTCTTTTCAGGAGACCCCCAGGAGCTGTGAGCATCCTTTCTCGAGCTGCTTCCACAGGAGGCTTCAGCAGTGTTCTAGATGGTTATCTGGAGATTTGGGGGAGAAAATTAGAAAATAAATTGTTTCATAAGGAGAAAAAACTTTGCCAAAACTTCTTTCTTGCTTGCTTTGTACATTTCTTCCATCTGCAGTATATTGTATTTTGTTCAGTCTTCTTTGTCTTCCTCAATGACTAGAAGAGGGAAAGAAACACGTGCTGCTGCCGGCTGTACTGCTGCTCACGGCTGCTCCACCAGAGCTCGGTGTCACCATGCCTGCAAAAGCACGGAGGAAAGCCACAGCGGCTGGGGACAAGCCTCTCCAACACACTCCCCCCTGTTCCCCTTCAGAACCAAGGCAAACAGGATTTGAGAGCAATGAAGGGAGAAAGAATCTGCAAAAGGTTTAGGCCATTGGTCACTTAACTCCTGTTTGAAATTGCCCAAGACAAGATGTGGCAGCCAGCAATCATTTCTTTCCTGAGAAAAGGAATAAGATCTGTTGCTCAAACACTTGCCCACCATCATTTTTGCAATGTATCATAAATTATTCCCTTAACAACATCCAAAGTCTGGCAACCTTGGAATTACACTGATTACCATACTAAAGCTGGCTACAAGTGGGGATTTGAACAAAGTCTCTCTCTATATATATATACATTTATGTACATAAAGTGCCTATCACCACACTGAAAAACATTCTTTGGAACCACTCTGAGGGCAGGGGTAAGAACGGGAGTCGGCCTGTTAGTATCTCAGCACTCCTGCTTCCAACCAACTAAAAAAAAAAAAAAAAAAAGAAGAAGCTGCAAGACTTTGTGGGTCTGGCAGAAGCATCTGGTGCAGTTCTGCTAGAATGGCGTGAAGCTGTCAGCCATAATGTCTTGAAAATCACTGCAGCTTTCAGCTACAACTACCCAGCGGAGCTCCTTGCCAGAGTGGAAATCCTTTCTGCAAGAGACCGCCGATGTTCGACAGCCTGCCAGGACATGATATGGATTAGCTACTTATGTGCACCAGGAAAGCATGCAGGTAGGTCAGACAGACAAGACACTTGGTGAGGATATAAACTTATATACACTAAAGCAGCATTAATTTCAAGTCAATAAGCAGGAATTCCATTAAACGGGACACTCCCTATGATTGTCTCTTATGGTACCCCATAAAGCAATTGTTTTTGTCTCCAGCAGACAAATTAGATGGTCCATCAATCCAATTTTATAAAGCAATTTGTCTGTTCTTATCTGCCAAGGAGATTTTTATGAGGGCTGTCATAGAAACAACAAAAAAAAAGGCATCTCCAAAAAAAGGCCTCTCAAAGTGACAGACTATTGTTATAAAACCAAGCACTTGGTTTCTGTGGGATTCAGCCCGTTGATTATCATTATTATTATTATTATATTTTTCCCTGTCACCTCTGATAAGTGACAGCTGCTCTTCACTGGCGGCTCATTGCAGAGAGCAGGCCCATCACGCGATTTAGCGTTGCCAAACAAGGCATTATTAGCCACTCTTGACTCACAGAAGAGAAAACCTTTTTTGTATAGACCAAAGGTGTTACTTTAACCCCTATTACTGGGGGCAAAGGAGTAAATACAGAGAAGGGAGACAGGAGGTGAAGCAAGAAATGTTTTGGCTTTGATCTGGAGGGAGACATCCAGCAGCCCCTTAGGAAGGGCTTGCTGCAGCGCAGCACGTCAGGCACAGCCGCCCGCACGCCTTCCTCTGGGCACGGTGACCGCCTCCACGCTGACCCCATGCCACCCCCCTCCTCGTGCAGCTCGGTGCTTCGGGCAGACCCTCACCGGGGCTTCGGCAGCATCCGGGGATCTGCTCCTGCACGCCTGCTCGTCCCGACAGCTCTGCCAGGCAACCCCAGGGACTGCAGTCCTGTTCCTGCACAGACACCTGGAACGCAGCACGGCCAACAGTACGGCCTCTGGCGTACCTGCTTTGCACAGAAGCTGATCAGGACAAGCTACATGGAGCAGCTGTTATTGGAAAGGTGTGTGCCCTCGGGAGTGCTTGGAGATCGAACTCAGGACGTAGGAACATCCATGGGATTTGGGTAGGGACTACTGCTGAGCGGCGGTGGGACAGGACAGCTTTGTGAAAAGCCTTGAATCTTTAAAATGAGAGCTGACTGCAGCGCTCTGCTGGGCATAAGAACCAGATCCTTATCCCTTCAGTATTCCTGCTTGGGCTTCATCCAAAATCTGGGGAGATCAGACGAATTTTTCTCCCCACCACGATGTAGGAGGTGATAGCTTGAGGGAAATGGGCGTTTGCTTTTCAGTCGGTGAGAGGGTAGAGCAATCTTCCCTGACTTGCGGGAGAAACTCTTCTCGGCTGGCCATGGCAGCGGCTGTCAGTTCGTTATTTTCCAGCTGCTAATTCCAGGTGTGCACTTTGCATCCAAACTTCCTGTGTGAGGTTTGGGGGTTTTTCTCCCTCTTCTCCCTCTGGGTATCAGCATGAACAAATCTGCTAATTCTTATAGTAGTGCAAGAGGATGGTCTCTGATGCTGGCCCAGCTGCATTCCCACTTCTCAGGGCTTGATCTGGATCTAACTGAGAACATTTCCATTTATTCCTCTGAACAGACTTTCTGTACTGTTTTCAACTTGAAGAGCTAACTGCTAATAATTCTATTCTGCTTCTCCTTCCTGAGCTAATTTTCTGACTCATTGTGCATTTTTTCTGCTTTGCTTTTCCTCATCTAGTTGGCATTTTGTGGTTTCTTTGTTCATTATGTGGTGGGGCTATATAAGGGGATTTGCCTCTGGAATTCAGGTATCCTCTGCACTGTGTTCTCTGTTATCGCCTTCATCAGCAACTCTGCTGAAGGCAGTTGGATACATTTGGCATGAGCTAACATGAGTAAATCTGGGTTGTTAATCACTCAGACATTTCCCTGCTGAATCTTTGCATACTGATTTGCGTGTGCTCGGGTAGTTCCTGTGGAGCAGGCTCCGGTAAGTCGCTGTCTTAGGACTCTGTCCTCCAGGCTCACCCTCGGGATCTTGCCTCCCACAGTGATAAATCTGAGTCACCTGCGTGCTGGCGAGGGCCACAGCCAGGGCAGCAGAGGCCGGTTCAGCCTGGCAAGGGACAGGAAAGGGCTTGTGCGGCGGTCGGGCTGCCTGGGACCACTCTGCCCACTCCACAGCAGCCCACCCCACCCCACCACCCCAGCTATGAGAGCGTGCGGGGCCAGAAGGGCCGCGGGGAACTGACGGCACACGTCACACCTACGTTGCCCATCCAGGTGCCTGCAGCAGCCACAACCAGCCCCCGGCAGCCTGCTGGGGCAGCGGGGGGACAGCAGCACCCGGGGGAAGGACTGGCCACGGCCGTGATGCAGCACACGCAGCTGCCTGGGGCGCCGTTCAGGAAGCCATTCCCACCTGTGAGCGTGTGTCTGAAGACAAAGCGTTAAGCACTTCAGCTTCTATTTACCTGCTGAGTAGGCTCAGACCCTGACACATTTTAGCAAAAGCAGATTTCTTAAGTTTTTTTTCTTCTGAACATTGGCCAGGTAAGCCTTCTAATGGTAGGAGCAAGCCTTGCTCCTGCATTTCAGCAGAGGTGCACCCTCTTCCCCCTCAGTCACTGTACCTTCCGAAGTCAAACAACACAGCTCAGCTTTCCTCCTTTTTTTTTCTTTCTCTTTTTTTTTCTTTTTTCTTTCTTTTTTTTTCCTTTTTTTTTTTCAAGTCATGCATCCTAACCTTTCCTTGCAAGCTGATTAGCCAGTGCATCCATCCTCAAGTGATATGAGAGCCCCTAGGTAATGAGTAAAGCGTGTGAGGTTTTGAATCTCATTCAGGCATTGATAATTGTCAGTCCAGATAGCAAAGTCATTACAAAGATGCAATACAGACAGCTCTTACATCATGCCCATTTAGGGGAGAAAAATCTCAGCAATAAAGACATGCTACAGTTTACAGATCTAAGGAAAAAAGCTAAGTTACTTTTCATAGCAAGAGACAGCTAAATGCATGGCAGGAGGACTGGCAGGAAATCAAGGCATGAACAGAGACCTACTTTGGACTGAGGTCTTTGATTCCTCCAGAAAAAGATCATGAAGCCATTTAAAGATAGAAAGAAGAAAAAAAAAAAGAAAGGAAAAAAAAAAACAACACTAATAAATCTTAAAGATGGACTTGAGACAAGCTTAAGAGATTTCTGAGAGACTTCTGATACTCCCATAGCCAACAGAAGTGACAGGTGCTCCCAGACCACTTCTTGTACCGAGAGGATGCCAGGCAGGTACGACCCCAGGGCTGGCTCGCTGCTCCCCAGAAGTGTGGTTCTTTCTAGGGAAATGGGCAGCCAGTCTGTACCAGCACTCTCGGACAAACATCACAAGAAAATACAGAATTACAGTGAGAGCCATGTTTCTCATGGAATATATCATGTTAACATTGTTGCTATGGTTATTTCACAGAAGCCTGAAATATACCAAGAACATTGAAAGAAAATGTAGAAAGATGGATCTCTTCGAAACCATGTGTTTTGTGTGCACACATGAAGTGGACTATGAAAAGACATACTGAAAACAACTTGCAGAGAGCACAATGAACACATTTTTAGGCTTGGTTTAAAGGTTCTCTACTTTAGAGCAGTGCATTTTGTGGGACTATTCCAGCCTTTCTTGATCTCCAGTCTTGGTACAATTTATTAGAGGGGTGGCATGATGGGGAGGGGACAGCTCTGGCTAGGTCAGAAGCAGATCCTGTTCCCAATGCCCAACCACTGCTCAACACTGCTTGCAAAATCACATAGCAAATCTGATTTCTGTCTGCCTCTTTGTCTCTTGTCCTTGTCTTTTTCTTTTTTCTTTTTCCTCTCTCTCTCTTTCCTTTGTTCCATCTTCTTTTCTTCATCTACCTCCCAAGCACATCTAAATTAAATTATATTTTTCCCAGGATTGTAAACAAAACTTTCCCTCTTACTCTGAGTCAATTCAGCTGTCTAAATGAATTTCTCTTACAACAATTAGTAATTATGTAGAATAATTTCATTCTTCAGTTAGTGAATGCTACAGCCCTGATGCAATATTTTGTGGCCTTTAGTTCCTGTGTAGGTTTATTTGATGAATTAATGGATTTATAATAGAAATTAGAAGGAATCCTTACTGGACTAAATGAAATTGTGTCTAATTATGAAGCACAGCTCCAGTCTAAGCCGCAGTGTGGGAACGATCTCTTCCTGCTCACCGGCTCTGCTCCCCAGCTGCCACCGAGGGTGGAGGTTTGGTTGCTCGGAGCTCTGTGTGCTGGACACGGCACGTCGCTCCATCCACTTGTTCCTCTGGAAATCCCATGGAGCCAGTGTTGCCTGCATTCATGCCCTGCCTTTCAACACAGTTATTCATGTGGCTCTAGCAGCCAAATTAAATTCTTCCCTTACCTTTACCCGCATAGCCCTGCTGGAGCCCTACACCCCCTGGTAGTGCCGGCAGCGCCATCCCGCGCTGCTCCCGCTGGCGCCCCGCTGCCTGCTCACGCTGCTGCGTGCTCCCAGCCCCACCAGCACTCCTGGGCAGTTTCCAGCTGTTTGCTCTGGAGATCCCAAAGCAGCAAGGGGGTAGGACAGTGCCAGGGAGGAAAGCGCAAGGGGAGGAAGAGCAGCCGTACTTCACATGGAAACCGCTGCTGACTTACCTTACGCTTCACTCTGCTGGGAGGCTTTGGTATAAATTATCTGGCGAAATCATCTGTGGACAAAGTCTACCTGGATGTCAAAGTCCTTCCTTCAAACACGTCAAAACCTGCACACTTCTGCAGCTCTGCAAAGCCCTGCTGGTATCACGGCACACATTACAGGCTCTGACACAGACCAGCAATGCAGGAAACTGGGGTCCCACAGCCTGTGCTGTTAAAATGATGGGAGCCTCCTGGAAAGCAACCACCCCATCCACGTCATCCCATGTCCCCTGCATTCTTGCCTGCTCCTTGGACCAGTTTCAACTGCAGGGTTGGAGGGAGGGTGTTTGAAAGGCTGTGTTTCCACAGCACTGAGTAAAGCAGGTACTACTGTGATACCAGTAAATAATATGTGAAAAACAGTAATAACAAACCAGAGCAGCAACACGGATTCCTGAGAAGAAACAGGGAGATGCCCTTTGATGTCCACCAACCAACTCACCTCTGCCCTTTGGCTCACAGATCGGTGTTGGCTGTCTGGGCATTGACAGTGGAGCAAATGGTCTGGGAGGAAGGTCCCTTCCTGCACCTGGCCTGCTCCATCCATGCCTCTCGGCAGGACGTGATAACAGGCGGCAGCACGTTGTCCCGAGGCGGAGGCACCTTCTGGCACATGCAGAGCAGGGACTTGAGCTCCGAGCGGAAGCTCTCGTTCAGCCAGCAGTAGATGAAAGGATTGTAGCAGGTGCTGCTCATGGCAAACCAGTGCAGAACAAAATAGAGGGAGTTCTTCGTCTTGATGCCTAGGCTGGAGATGAGCACCACGTAGCAGTTGAGAGGGAACCAGCAGACGGCAAAGACCACCACCACCAGCATCAGCATCTTGATGCTCTTCTTCTTGTTCTTGTGGTGGGTGATATACTGCTGCGTGGTGATGTCTCCAATGGCGTTGCGGAGCCACAGCTTCTTAGCCAGGCGTGTGTAGGTGACAGTGATGATAAGCAGGGGCAGGAGGTAGAGGAGGAGAAAGGTAGACAGGTCCAGATACTTCCAGACCAGTTCTGCAGGCTCAGGAAAATCGGGGACGCACAAGCTCCGGACAGTGGCTTCCCTTGAAAACAAAGAAATATGTATATAGCATGTGGACATTGCTTTGTAAATGGATGCTACTAATTTGGCAAACCATAGTGGGGCTTGCACACCACCCACAACCACATCCTCAGGCTTGTAATGCTGACAGAGGGCCAGATATTGCTAATCTCAACCAAAGCTTACTCAAAATTGCCTATTTTCTGTTTCCCAGAAAGCCTTCTCTCATGATGTTCTCCACATCTTTCTCACTGAGGCTGACTGGCTACTGTGTATTTATTTGTATCACCTTTCCTCCTAAATTGTCATGTTGTCTGATACAAGAAAGTCTTAGAAAGACAATGTGGAGTTTCTTCTTTGAAGCTGCAGTGGATTTTAATTGAATGAGTCCCCTTAACATGGCAAGAAGTTGCTCCTGAAGGCCACTTTTACAAAAGGGGCTCCTGTGGAAGAAGCACTGAACTGATCAGCTCTGCCCCTTCCCTGCGCGTGCCTGGGCACAGACACAGCAGTGTCACCTTTCTCTTCCTGAAAATCCCAATGCAGGAGGAGAGGGGATAGTGGGCGAGCACCACTGAGCTCCCTGCTCTTCTCCCGTCTTGTATGTGATTCCTGCACACCCAGGTAAGGCACACATGATGCCCAGGTTTCCCTAAACGTGTCCACCCAGAAATCCAGCCCAGGATGCATTACTCCTATTGCGGATGGCCTGTTCAAACTGTTGTCTGGCCACGCACAACTGACCCGATACTACTGGGACGCAGCGGAGCTTCAGGACATGCTTGGGTCATCGCTGCAGCCTGCTTGCCCTAGCTCTGACTCGTCTTTGCCACGCTGGACCTGCAGCCGCTGCCCACACTGCTGCAGCCGCCCTCCTGCCCAGGACCCCACCGCGGGCAGCCAGGGCTGGAGGCCGAGAGCTGCGCCGGGGAGCGCTCAGGTGCCCCCTGCAGAGCCGTCTGCACCCCCGAGAGCACGGCTTCATGTCCTGCCCGCCGTGTTTCCTCCAGGGACCTTACTGCTGCCTCGTAAAACAGGCACAGTTACTGGAAAACGGGGTTGCTTAACGCGGGTTTAACTCAAACACCACAGTTTAACTTCTGGTGGCTAACTAACAAAAATAAATAAATAAATAAATAAATAAAAAATTAAAAAACAAATTTTAAAAAGTAGTTTAACTATATCTGATAGCTTAATTCAACAGAGATTAACTAATCTGCCAAATTCAGCACAACAGACACATGCTCTGTTAGCATTTCTCACTGCGTTGCTGCTCTCAGCACACGTACCTCAACAGCCCCTGCAGAGAACCAAGCGTTCCTCCACACGGCACAGCAGATGACTGGAAACAATAACACCTTAAGAGGAAGGGGCACTCAGAAATTTATTTCCTGTGGATGTTCTCTCCTTTTCTTTCTTTTTTTTTCCCTGCTTTTTTTCTTTTACTCCCTTTTGGCCTTTTCTCCTCAAACCTTGTCCTCTGTTCACTTGTTAGCCTCCATCAAGCCACATTATTTGCTGCAGTATTGATTAGTATCTTTAATATCCTGTTTTCAACCCTCGGAGTTGGCTTTTGTGCCACAAATAGAAGATTGCTTGGAAAAGGACTTCAGTGAGCGGAGCTGCGCCTGTGAAGAGGTAGTACGAAGGGCAGGGGAGCAGAGCTCCTCCGAGCGGAGCCGCAACGGGCTCCGAGGATGCTCGTGGGAGAGGAGAGGAGAGGAGAGGAGAGGAGAGGAGAGGAGAGGAGAGGAGAGGAGAGGAGAGGAGAGGAGAGGAGAGGAGAGGAGAGGAGAGGAGAGGAGAGGAGAGGAGAGGAGAGGAGAGGAGAGGAGAGGAGAGGAGAGGAGAGGAGAGGAGAGGAGAGGAGAGGAGAGGAGAGGAGAGGAGAGGAGAGGAGAGGAGAGGAGAGGAGAGGAGAGGAGAGGAGAGGAGAGGAGAGGAGAGGAGAGGAGAGGAGAGGAGAGGAGAGGAGAGGAGAGGAGAGGAGAGGAGAGGAGAGGAGAGGAGAGGAGAGGAGAGGAGAGGAGAGGAGAGGAGAGGAGAGGAGAGGAGAGGAGAGGAGAGGAGAGGAGAGGAGAGGAGAGGAGAGGAGAGGAGAGGAGAGGAGAGGAGAGGAGAGGAGAGGAGAGGAGAGGAGAGGAGAGGAGAGGAGAGGAGAGGAGAGGAGAGGAGAGGAGAGGAGAGGCGCTTCCTCCTGCGGGGCACGGGGAGGCCAGGCCATGCCCTGGGGCTGCCGGCTGGCCCGCAGGTGGTGCAGGCGTGAGAAGCAGCTCCCGCCTGCTCAAGGACGGCGGCTGGCAGAGAGCGAGGCCGGAGAGGCCGCCGTGTGTTGGTGGAGCCCGGGGTCACCACGGATTTGGCCGCGCCACCGCACGCCGCAGCCAGCGGGATCCGGCGCTGCTGGAGCCCATCCCCTGTTCCCACGGGAGGAACAGCTCCCTGCTCGGCTGCCGCAGGGGCCCCTGCCCCGCAGGACCTATTATGGGCGATATTACAACCGGGATTTTTATTCAATGGAAAACAGTGATGAGAATAACGTGTCCTGGAAGTCCTTATATCGCCGAGCTGCCTCATGCCAGCTCGAGGCTAGGTTTCCTCTGGGCACGCTAAAGGACAAGCAGAGACAGGTGCAGGGAAAGAGATAGCGGCATTTGTTCATTCATAAGCAATTTGTTCAGTAATAGCCTGAGCGCAGCTGCGAAGCAATGCAAGCACTGGAGTAACCCAGCACTTTGTTTACAAAGTCTAAGCAGTTGAAGATCTTATATCCCCCCATAAGGCATCTCTCAGCAAATAAATCATAAGCACAAGCAAGGAAGAGCTGTGAAAGCCCTGATTACTCTCCTATTTTGTATAACCTCCTGTACGCAAACAGCTATAAAAAGCCTGAGCAAATAGTTGAATGGTCTCCCTGTCACACTGATAGAAGTGACCGTACTGTAGGAAGAAAGACGTTTGTCCTTTACGCAGAAGCTCAATATCTACGACAAAAATCCTTCTCTTGCTGTCTTCTTACTCTGCTCCCTGGTACTCGGCTCTCAAGCCGAAAATTCCAGTCCCTTGGCCTTGAGCCCGGCATTCCTGCAAAACGCAGGCACCAGCAGTATGAAGCAGCACCACGAAAACCACACGCAGTGTAGCATTATGGCCTACTTTGTGGCCGGGAGGTAGCACTGACACCACAGGCGTGCTGTGGGTTGTGGGCTCTCCTGACCTATGCCGCACACCCAGGGCTAAAGCTTAGCATGGGTCCATAGGCATTCCTGCCAAGTGCCACTCTTGAGGCTCATGAGGACAAGAGGAGCACAGTAGATTGGATAATGTGGAGGAACAACAGATTGCAAGGGCAAACCCAAACGAGACTTCTGATTCTTTATTTCTCCCTAGTAGAAAAGGTGGCTTCCTAACAATGAAAGCCCTCACTAGACTAACAGGTAGATGAGAAGATCAGCATATTTTTTATTTTTATTTTTTTTCTCCAGAGCAGAACCTTCACTTTCTTCTGATACTTCAGAAGTCTTCACGTGGGTGTGAAATTCCACTTTACCTTCTTTTAATAGTTTTTGTTGTTGTGTTCAGCCAAGCAAAGAGCCCTCTTCATTGCTAGGGAAGACAAAGAAGCATACTAGAAATAGTTATCTAGGTGGTTTTCTGTATAGTCTTGCTAAAGCAAGTACCAGATGTTTACGTGATAGGTTTTATTTTCTTTCTTTTTCAAACTGCTGCACCTGCTCTCCACTTCCTCCTTGTCTGGGTACTGGGCAAGCTGAATAGACATGGTCTTCCTGGCACTGAAATCTGCGTAAGTGTGAGGAGGGAAGAGGAAAGACCCTTGGGAGAAGAAACTGGGGACAGACCCCACCCTGAAGGTGTGATGAAACTCAAGGAGGCCCCAAGCTGCTGTGCCCCAGCGGAGCCGCACCGCCTGCCCACCTGTGCCTTACAGCCTACCACCAGCACGAGGCTGCACAGGTGAGACTAACCCGCTCGTCCTGATTTTTGGGAGATGAAAACAAACCGAGGTCCTGAGCACGTATGTGCACTGAAGTGAGCCAAGAGGCTCTTCGCAGCAGCCACCTCTGCTGTAGGAAGTTAGATTTTATTCACACACAAATTCCCGCTGATTCCACCAAGTTCTTGCCTTCCCCCCCCGAACCTGGGAGCCCCTCCAGGAGCTCTGCCTGCTACAAGCCACCACCACTGCAGCTGAAGGCTGCAGGACGTCTTGCTTGGAAGGGGTCAGATGTGCCAGGGAGTAACTCACCTGTAGTTATACTGGAAAAGCTTTTGATAGACGGCATGTGGCAGGGAGAAACAGGTTGCCATCAGCCAGATAACAGAAATGCTCAGCGCTCCTTTTGTTAGTGACATCCTTTGCTTTAGTGGGTTCAGAATGACCTGTAATAAAGACTTCACAGTGACTCTTATCTCATGGGAAAGCAAAGGCCCTCCACCAGTACACACAGCAGAGGTATTTTTCCCATGATCTAATGCTATTAAGAAAATAACATCCATGATTAGGAAGATGTCCTGCTTATTAGAGTGACCTAGAAAATGGCAACCTTTCAACTTTTCAGAAGTGCTTTCAAATAAACTTTTTCTCTATTTTCTTCTGTGAGACTAATTTTCTTTAAATTGTAGGTTACTTTAAAAAAAAATCTACACAAGTCTCTTCAATAATGAGTACGTTCATTTATTCTATATGAATTACATAACGAAATGTCTTCTGTACTAGCTAAACCTATCAAGCTGAGCCCTTCTCCCATGTTTTGAGGGATTAACTCACCTTTTACGAAATTTCCTGAGTTAGATTAAAAGATAAAGAGCTTATAAAAGCTCAGTCTGAAGAATATAATTTTTGCTGATAGGTGTATATATAATACAGGAAAGGAGAGTGACTGCTAGAAATAAGCACTGGCCCGGTCTACCTCCTCTTTTGTCTACTTGCAGTACATTGAGTATTTATTACAGTAAGTAAGCAACTGATGCAGCTTGGCTGTAGGCAGATGGCAGGAAAAGTCTTCTCACAGCTCCGACGTGTCCTCCCAGTGTTGCCAGCAGAAGTTTCTCACTCTGCCACTCCCCTTTATGGTCCAGCATCAGTCCCACAGTTACACTTCAATCCTCTACTTTAGAACTTTAACGTCAGGATTGCTTTTTACTCACTGCTACAGTGAGATGAGAATTGCTACCAACTCAATCTGCCCTGCAGCTTGATGATGCAGCAAATGCCCAGTGGGAAAAGAAGAACAAAACAACAAACAGGTGATGAGGTCAGAATTTAAGCTCAGGATGATACAGACCAGTGTTTTATGGTTTTAGGGATAGAAAGCTGAAAAACTTGAAAAAAATCCCTGTATAGCTGAACAAATGGGTTGCATTCAGCAGTGGCTCGGCTGTCTTTCAAGGCCCCCATTTAAAATAAAGCCTGAACCACCGGCTCAGCCGAGGCTGGCAGGGGCTTGGGAGGAGCCTTGCAAGGGAAGCGCAGACAAGCAGTGCCTCACCTGGTGCCTGTCCAGGGCGATGGCTGTTAGAGTCAGCGTGGAAACGTGGAGCGAGCAGTACTGCACAAAGCGGCTGATGTGGCACATGGCCTTCCCAAAGATCCACGTGCTGTTCACAAACCGAACCTGAAGGGAAAACAAGCCATCAGTAAGCAAATCCGTAGGGAAAGCCCCTGGACAGCACCCGAGCCAGCTCATGCTTTTTGGTTGGCCGTCTGGGCAGCCTCACCTGAAACCCAACTAGCTATGTTGGATTTCAAAACGCTTTACAGAAGAGTTTATAAGGTTAAAAAACATAGTTGAAATGAGTGGTCCTGTTGCAGCCCTCCTGGCTTAATCACATAAACATCATTTGTGAGCAATGGTAATAACTTTTTGATTATACTGACAATTATATTTGGAAAAAGTGGACCATGGTTCGCTCACACAACCACCCCCTGCAGGTCTGGAGAGCTTTCACTAAAGACTTTACCCAGCTGGTAGATCTGAAGAATTTGCCATCTTTCTTCCAGTTACCTAAGTACAACCAGCATTCAAGTTGTTTTGACCCACTAAGTCTTAAGTTTGACCTTGTAATTCCCCAGCATGTATGTTAACATCACATACATACCCAGACACCTATTCTCCATTCCCCAAACTCTTCTGATTTGTGTCAGTTCAGCAGCATACCTGGAGAGACTTCAGAGTCTTTTAGGAAATACAGAGTCTGGAAGAGCAAGGGGAGCGCACAGTTTGCTGACCAGAGTTTTACTTGCCTGGCAGAGTTGTCTATCAGACTTATTTCTGTTGGGTTCATGCCTCAGTCCTAGAATTGCATGCGCAGAGAGCCTGCGACCGCCAGACAAGAGCATTTCCATGAGACTCCCCTCCTGGCTGAAAGGACAACACAGCATGCCACTTACCAAGGTAAAAGGCGTGTTGAGCAGCGTGATCATAATGTCAGAGACCGCAAGATTGACAATGAAAAGGCTGGTGGCTGAGTGCATCCTCTTGTTCTTCAGCACCACGTGGCACACCAGCATGTTCCCAAAGAGAGACATGATGATAATCACCGAGTACGCCACGATAAGGAGAGCCTTCACTGTTGGCTTCTGGGACTCTGGCTCATATTTAGCCAGCTCAGCAAATTTCTCCCACTCCACAATGCGGCTGTCTGTCCAATTGAAGGTGGTCCTGTTAGTTGCTTGGTAGACTGACATGAGTTTGACCAAGGAAGAGTAATGGTCAAACTCCCCAAGAAAACCCCTCATCTGTGGCCCGTACGACCGAAGCAGGGAGTGAGGCATGGCAGGTTACCCAGACTGTGATCACTCAGGGCAGCTGGGACCACAGCTCTAGCTGACATAGCAAGTGATCCATCAGCTTCAACTGCTCGGTTCTCTAGGAAGCTGATGAAGATGCAGTTGGCATTATGAACAATATCTTTACGTGCAAAGCCAAAGGGATCTTCTAAGGTGTGATAGGTTCCTCAGGGGCAGAGGCAGCACTGAGGAGCATTTTCAACAGGCACACTGGAAAGGGGCTGGTTTGGCACTGCACACCCTCAACCCCTTCATATATCAAGAACAGGTTGGCTGAAAAGAATAATTAGTTATTACATGAAGTAAATGAAGGAAAACCTCAGATGGAGCTTGAAGTTGTTTTAATTCCATGTCAGCTTGTTTTAATTTGTTCTCAGCTGAGTACACTTTTCCTCCAACTTTCAGAGAAGGCTGCTCAGTTGGTGCTTTCATCCTCTACTTCAAAACACCTGGTTCTTTCCTGTTGAAACAAAGACAGAGCCATTTGGGATACCATTTTTAAGAGCAAAAGAAGCTTTTGTCTGCATCTAACCCAAGCAATTATCCCAAAGTGGTTCAGAATGTGGAAATCACATCAGAAGTTGACTTTGGTCTACTTCATATTTTCTCTTCTAAACAACAGCTGAATTCTGCTTACAGCATTTCATTTTCAGTGAGAAAATGGTCTCTCCTGCAAAAGGTGAGCCTTAGCAATAAAAGTGGCATGCAAGTTCCAGACTATATACTTATACCATATACAAACCAGTATATAATGCTACATGCACCAGAACAATTCACTAGACAAAAAAAAAATCTCTGCTTACTCACTTTTAGGCCTCCTTTTACTGTTTTTACGTATTTCTGATGATTTTAGATTGCACTGATCTGTTGGTGCTGGGTGGAACTTATCAACCACGCACACCAGTATTTCTGGATATGCTGCATACAGGAGGAGAAAGTTGTTTAGAAACTCTTTCAGGTTCTCGGAGAGGAGAGCCTGTTTGTTTTGTACATGCAATTCCCGTCAAGCTCCATGACTGTGTGCACAAATCAATGGACCTCATACGGAGTGCAGGATTAATAATCAGTGCTTTCAGATCTCTAAAAGCTCCCTGAAATACCTCCCCAGACAGCAAACCGTCAGGCTGCTGAGGGCAGCGAACTCGCTGCGTAGCAGGTGGTGGGCCTGAAGCAGGCTTTCAGCAGATCCCGAGCTCTAACACACTGTCTGCTTGTGCCTCTGGACCTCAGCTGCAAATATCACTGAGCAAGAATCAGGGATCAACAGTTTTCTTACAGAGGTAAGCTGCAGGAGACTGCATATGTGCATTCTTACTCATACATTCCCATAATAACCCCTCCTTTGGCTTGTCTGCTTACACTGGTGAGTGTTGGGAATACAGAGGACCTATGAGAAGATACCTCTCAAAAGCAGAGAATGTTAAACAACTTGGGGTGGGAGGAGGGTGGCATTATGCAGGAGACAAAGAGAAGTAGTAGTTTTGAATACAGGCAGTGGCTGTTTCCTGGGCAAATTTATGAGTGAAATAACCCTGAAAGGACAGGAAGCATGACAAATGCTCGTGGATTCTGCTACAGCAAAGCATCTGTAATGCAACAGGCAGAAAATCACAGTCTCCACACCTGACCTCATTATTCTCTGTTTCAGTATCTGCCCAGCCCTAGAGCAGGTCCTAATCTGACTTTCTCACAAGACATGGTGCTGGGGTGCTGCTATGACACTGAAATGAGAGCTGCAAGTGAGAAGGGATCATTCATTCTGTTTGAAGAAGATGGCTGGCACAGGGGACTCATTGCAGCGACACATCTCTGAGACTAGGAGCTTGGCACAACTCAGAAAAGACTTGATGCTCACACCAGAAATGAGAGCATCCAGAACTGCATTCACCTGGACTTCTGCAAGGGGAGAGCAGACAGTCTCTCTGCTCCACTTGGGGTGTTAAAAGACCTGTGAGGTTTATCACATCTGGGAAAGGCGCACATGCTTCTCCATGCCTCTGCTGTCTGCTGTGGTATACGCTGAGGCGATCATTCTTTATGGTGCACGGCTGGGCAATGAAAGGAAACCCCGGTGATCTGTAGGGGTAGCACAGTGTACGTGTAACAAAGAAAGACAATTTTAGTCAGCTCCAGCAGAACCACTTTCATCTTTGAACAAGCACATCTGGGATATTCATGCTGCAATGAAATGCCATCACTAAGCCTGAGAGATGCTGTGGTATGACAGATGAAAACACCTACTGCCTTCCCTGCATCTCACGTGTACAATTGTCTTTGCTACCCTGAGAGAGAGGCTTTTAATGGAAGCTGAGTTTCAAGGAACTACTACAATACGTGGGTCAAACCAGATCAAGAAAAATCTCAGGACTGATTATTTAATTTAAAAAATGTGCAGACAGGTTTTCTGAAGTGCACACGTGACTGAGAAGCCTATTTCTCACGCACTACCTGCACGACCTGCACTCTAGGTAGTTCACAGTGATCAGGGAGCCACGGCCTTAAACGTGGGTGACGAAGGGGGACTTGGTTACTACTTTTCTTTTGTGCCTATGTCTCGGTACCTGTACAAATCAAGAAGCTGTTCCAGCTGAAAATTAAATGGCCCACTCCATGGCTGAACCTTATTTCTTCCAAGGAAGGCTCTAGGAACAAATAGACAAGGGGAATGGAAGAGCTTAAAAAGATGACGGAGCTACAACTTGATTTTCTGACATGGATTTTCTCCTCAGATCTTTCTGTATCCACTAAAACGTTATTTGAGGTGATTGTTGAAGCTGTCAGCACTGGCTGTTGCTTTAGACCACAGGTGCAGCAGAGATGGCCACCCTGTCTTCCTGAGAAAGTGTTTAAATGCAGATTACCCTGATGAGCTGGAACACTATGGCTCCATGCAATATGAGAGTTCAGCTTTCAACTGAAAATTATACAACTATATAACTTAATATAATCTGAAGGACCGGGGAGGAAGATCCCACCTCAGTCCAACTTTTCCTGGCTCTTCTACTATCTGGTTGCAAGAGGCTGCCTGAATACACCTACCTGCTTTAGCAGTAATTTCTTCCTGATGCAGAAATATTAACCCTTCATTCCAAGGAATTTAAATACATCTTTCCAGCCACAGTCTGTCAAATTACTTGAATTCTCAATATAAATCAACACCTCACTCCCTGCACCGGATAAATCTTTAAAGAAGAGCACGCGCGTCGCAAGCACAAGTTATACACAGTTCCCTAACAAAACCCAAAACACAGGAGGAAACAAAACCTAATACCCGCCGCCACTTACGTCCCCTCGTGCCATCCTCCCGCTCGCATCCTTTCCTCGGGAAGCCCCCGGGGCTCGCCAGCCGCCCCCGCGGGTCCTGCCGCCGGCCCCCGGAGCACGCCGGGGGGGTGCGGGCCGGCCCGGCCCGGGGGCTCCGCTCCGCCCCCGAGCAGCCGCGGAGGGCTGGAGGCGAAGCGAGGCCGGCCGCGAGCCGCGGCGCTGCTGCGGGGGCGCTGCCGAAGCCCCGGAGCCCCCGCCCCGGCAGCAGGCGGGGGGCGGCGCTCCCCCACCGCGGGCAGCCGCCGCCACGGCCCGGCCCCTCCCCGGGCCGCAGCCCGGGGGCGCGGGGGGCGCCCGGGGGGTGCCAGGGACGGATCGGGCGCGGAGCTCCCCCCCGGAGCGGCCCGAGGGCAGCTCCCTCGGCCGCGGCCCTTCTCGCAGCGGGCGTGAGCTGGGGGGCTCCCTGCCGCCGGCTCCCGGAGCCTTCGCCGGAGGTTTGCTCTGACATTCATCTCAGAGCGCGGCTGCCGGGGGGACCCGAGCGCCGGGGCACAGGATTCATCTCCCGGCATGTGCGAGTGGAGTTAGGGAGCAACGCCGGGGATCAGCGATTCTTTGGTTTATTCTGTGCCGCGGGTTCGCGTATGCTTTGCAGGCACAGAAAGGAGAGGTCCAAAGACAGAAGTTTCCGATAGAGAGAGCCCTATGGGAATCACAACTCACATGTTCCTCTATGACATTTTAGAAGAGTGAAGAGTGCTTTACAAGGTTCATGCTATTCTTTCACTTTGAAAGTGTAAGAAAAAGCAGATAGGATGCTTGATACGTGTAGTAAAATTGTCACTTCCTTTTGAACAGAAGCTGTTCATCAGTTCTTGTGAAAAAAGAACAAGATTCTTTTCTTCTTACTCCAAGAGATTTGGTTGGTCTCAAAAGTCATTTACAGGAGCTAGAACGGTGCCTTGGTTTCTCCTCGGTGTGGGCTGCCAGAACACACACACCCTGATGCCAAGGATAAAGCCTGGTCTCCGCCACACATCAATTCCCAGACCAGCTGGCACAGAAAGTTAGTTCCTATGGCACCTTTCTGAAAGGAAATTGCCAAGAAGCTTGACTGGAAGACCAGTGAGCTCAGTGAGGATCTTCGCGTTGTCTTCACTGGGCTCTGGATCAAGTCCCCAGGCTGGGAAGCACGGGGCCGGGCTGCGTGCAGTCCCGGCGAGGGCACGGCGGGTGCTGCAGCGCAGCCCGCGGCCAGGCTGCTGGCTGAGGCGGCGGGCATGGGGCCGGCGGGTGGGCATCGAACACGGACAGGGGCCTCCACTGACCTTTCGGTATGGAGCATCTGGCTGTGCAGAGATGCTGGCAAAGTAATTAGCGGGAAAGGAAAAAAAAATCACAAAAATCTCCAGGTCTGAATTTCTGAAGTGGGGCTCTTAGTGGATTTGCAGCACTGATGCATTCTTCTTAGAAAAGCGCTTTTTCCCATGCCTGGATCCCTCTTGACAGATTTTGACACAGATTTGCAAAAACACAAAGGCAGCTGAGGTTTCAGTTAAAGATTTTAGAAAACATATTTCTGAAGTGGAGATTACTGTCTTTCTCATTTTCCACCCTGTGTATGCGTGTGTAGCTCACACCTTATTAAAAAAAAAAAAAGTTTTGGTTTTCTGTCCACTTCCAGTCTCCCCTATGATCTGATCCTGTCCATGGCTGCTTTCCCTCCTTTCCCTCTGCATAATTTTTGCTTCTTACCAGTGTTGTTTTCCTTTCCATAGCCCACCTCCCTTTTCCTCCCATCTTGGTCTCCTTGGTGCTATCACTGACCATTTTGTTGTTAACACATCTTTCTTTCTGGTCCAGAAGTTTAATTACAACACAACTCCTTGATTGCACTAGACTTCTGTCATACAGAGTGTAATGGTTTTAGGTTAAAAAAACCACTCAGTTGTATAAAGATACATGAAAACTAAAATTAAGTTAGATGTCAGCCATCTAACAGTAGGTGAACCTTTCTATCTCAGCTGAAGGAAGCTGAAATAGTCTCGACACAAGGCAAACACCAGCCGGGCCTGACAAGCCCTTTGGGGTCTGCATTACGCGGTTGTTAGCGAAGCTGTGGTCCTTCGCTGGTGCTGGCACCTCGGTGCCCTGGCCACAGGGCTGCTGCCTCCCCCGCCGCCCAGGGACCTTCCTCTCCCCAGGTTGCCAGCACCACGCACCGTCTTTTTCTCTTTCCTAAAGTCAGGCTTTCTCTGTGTTACCATGCAATGGAAGCTGGCCATGGACATGCTACCTGACTCACTGCCAGCTGCCAAAGCAAGTAAACAGAGGTGATCATTTAAATATTTTTACTGTTGTTTGCAGTTTGGATGTCTGTTGGAAATAGACCGAGCATGCCAGCTTCTGCTGCATCAGACTTTTGAGAGGCTTTTTGAGAAACCGGTGAAGAACTTCCTAGCAAATAGAAGAGGAGGAGAGAGACACTAGGCTAAAATAGGAATTACTCCCGTGAGAGGAAAAATGTGTATATTGGATATATGTGTTTCAAGGGAACCAGTTCTTTGCTCAAAATTTATTATTTATTGCTTCCCAGGGTCTCAGTGCTGCTCCAGTCCAAGGCTGTAACAAAACTCCAGTTGCTTTCAACTAAAGCTGGACTTGGATGAAGCCTAGTACTTACTATATTTTCTTACCTGAGGGGCGTAAAAAGGACCTTCTCTACACTTATTATCATTAAAACAAGATGACCTTGTACTCTTTTTTTTTTTTCCCAGAAGTCATTCTTATCAGGACTACGGGATTCCCATGCATCTCAAGAGCCATTTCATTATCCTCTCATACTTGTCTTACCTGACACATATTATTACTTGCTTTCTAACTGCAAGCATGTTCAAAGACGAAAGCTATGAGTTCAATCAAGTTCTCAGCAGAATCCCAGGCATATTATCTTTCTTCAGGTACAAATTATTTAATTACAGGTATGTGCTAGAACCTCTTGAAACAGTCTCGCACTCATTTGCTGAAGAATGAAAACCTGATGCACAACAGCCACTGTCTCCAGTATTCCTATTACAACAATAATCCTTATTAGCCCTCCTGACTGGGGACAGTGACTTTCCCCTTTGCCGCTGGCCCTGCTATTTTCTACTTACGCCTTACTGCTTGCTTGCTTTCTACGCTGAGGATGGGCAAGAAGCTGGATGATGCTTGCTGCTCTCCCTGGCCTTCACTCTTGCCCAGGATGACTGCCCCCTGCTTGGTGAAGGGGGAAGAGGAAGGGGTTTGGCCAGAAGCAGCCCACCTTCTCCACCCCACTCTCTCTGTGCGCTTCCCTGATAGCTAACGTCGACATGTTAAGCTCAGCAAGCCAGCACACAACCCACAGCATGTCCCCGTCCGGAGTCCTTTGGCAAGCTGACTCAGTAGAGCACTTGTCCATGGCTCTCAGAGCTAGCACAGGTTTTGGTGCTCTGCTGCAGCTGATGTTCACGCATGTGCCTGAACTTCTGGATGAACGGAAGGTCTCAAACTGTTTGCAGCCTGAAATCCAAGTGGAGACTAAAACAAGTCAGCCATGTTTCCAAAGGCACTGTTTAAAACATTTCATTTAAATCACGTTATTTTGAAATAATTCATATCAATGCAACTTCTTATGCTCTGGCTTTAAGGTTCCTGTGGTTTTTTTTCTTCACGGCAGCTCTCTCCTGGCTCCTGTGCCAGCCACTGGCCCCATTGCCCCTCAGGCACCCTGTGGAGCAGCCAGCCTTTGCTTCCATGTCATTCTGACATCAGTCTGCTTCTTTGCCTACCAGAAAATATTTTAGGAGCAGGAGTGGCTGTGCTGTGGAATAAATTTGCTTTGAGTGTTCTGCATTTTTTTCTTGGGCAAAATTCAAGTTACCTGCCTGTCTCTGTGGAGACTTTGCCGACTGAAGATGTTAAAGATATTCAATATTTTTCCTTCTGGTGTCTTACTTTTAAATGTCAGAAGGTCATTTTGTCTCCTGGAGGGCTAGATGCCCTCTAGACCGATGAATTAATGATACACAGGTACAGAGGCATTGTAATTTACCAGCTTCAGGAAAACTCCCTTTGCCCTCAAATATTGACGTCTGCTCTGTTATCATCATCGTATTTTGAGGCACAAAAGGTATAGCCAATTCCCTGAAATATTTATCACCATGCATGATACCTGCATTCACCTTTTAATGTATACAGATGGGCAACACGTAGGTCACTCACCCCTTCTCTCTCATGAGACTTGCATTTAAAAAGCCAGTTCAGGTTTACATAAGGTGACGGCAGCATAGCCAGGGATTGAGTTAACAAATTCTGAACTGCAGGGCAAGATCTTCTGCACCGCACCACTTCTCTTCTAATTACTATTCCATGTGAGCTCAACTCACAAAGCAGGGACTTCAAGCCTCTCTCCAGATGGAGCTGTGTGGAGGCTTTGCCTACCTGGGATAAAAATGTCAGATATCTAAACAACTGATATTTCAAATTTAAAACAGAAACTATAACCAAATTTTAAATTCTTTGCTGTCTCAAATTACAATTCAGGTGGCAAGAACTGTAAGTTAAACTTCCAGTGATATTCAGGCACAGTTTCCCCAGGGTCAGAGTATGATCCAGCATTAGCTGTCCATATAAATGGGAACAGTGCTTTCATACACATTATTTCAGATTAAAATTTTCCATTAGCATATATTTTAAATAGCACATTCATCATACGCAAGTGGGTGGAGGGAAAAGTCTTATAGAAAAGGCTTCAATAGGAAAAAAAAGAAAAAAAAAGAAAAAAAAGAAAAAAAAAAGAAAAAAAGAAAACAAAAAAAAGAAAACAAGAAAAGACCAATAATGCAATAGCAATTGCATTTGATTTTCTGTGGACTGTTACAATTTAGACTTTATTATTCAAAACACAAATGGCAAGTACGTAATAGCTACTAATAATGGAACTTCAGAGTGGCTGGAAAAGAAAGGCTTTAAAATGGGTTTGATAGTCCTTGAATTTTCAGCTGAAAGATTCGGGTGACAGAACAAAGAAAACCAATATGACACCGTAAATCTTCCGTCTCCCTGAGCTGATGGGTATTGTCTAGCTAGTCCTCTTGGGTCTGGATCTTGAGCCTTAATTTTTTTCTTTTTTTTTTTTTTTCTTTTTTTTCCTTTTTATCTCCTTAAAACCACAGAGACTGCCACTGACAGTGTGTTCAGTTCCCATCTGACATCTGGCCACATGATATCCATTGTGGTATGAAACCAGCAGGTAACACCGACAGACAGCAAAGTCCTGTTGGAGTCTCTTGGTACGCCAGCGCGGCTCACTGCGCTGGAAGGCAGTCCGCAGTCCACAGGAACAGCCCCCATTTCTGGGAAGAGCAGCCACCCTGACATTTCTGAAGAATGCAGTTTCCTTTGCTGTGGTAGACTTTTGGCTTCAGAAGCCTCCAAGCCTTTAACACTCCTTAGGGTAAGTTTTCTTCTTACGCAGGTACTAAATCTGGTCATTCTTCATAATCTCTGTTGGAATATAGGACAGAAAAAAGAAACCCAAACCATCTTTTCCTTAACTGAAAACTCATTGCTAACAAAAATGACTTGACAATGAATGGAGAAAATAAGCAATTTTTCATGTGTCGTGTACATATACTGTTACTGTACACATTTGCTTCTTCACCTCTGAAAGCAGTCTACTGTTTGATGCACCAACCTGTGCATATTGCTTTTAGTCTGTCCGTGAAAATACAGAAACCGTAAGCAGGAGACCCTCAAGTTCAACTGAGACCATCCAGAAACCGCATTTAGAAGCATTTAGAAGCACACTTCTCTCTGCATTCACATGGAGTTGTGTTGCCTTTGACGAGAAGTTCAAAACTTGTTCACTTTTCAGTCTTCAAAACAAGCCTATCTACAAGTGCCTTGTGGATCTGAGGCCAGAGAGCTGCAACTCTGCAGGCAAGACTTTGTAACGGGAATCCTGCCACCCTGAGCCCTTCTCAAAGCATTAGAGATTGGGAGACATGGCAGAGACCTCTCATTTACACCTCTCCACTCATCATCTAGGAAGACAAGTTGATTAACTGGGATTTGGATGCATTTGACAGGGTGAGAAAAATTTCAGTAGCACCTTAGCGTTTGCTGTACATTTTCCTGCCTTTAAACAAGGGCATCCTGCATTTGCTCATCATTTCTGCTCCTGGATTGATTTGAAGTTGTGATAGGTTTGCTGGGATAACTCACATACTGAGGAAGCGAGGAATGAAGGAAGATGAGGCTTGAGCTGTAGCGAAGTGTGCATTCATTTCAGGTCTCTGTCTCTCTGTGCAGCTCTGAGAAAAGGAAGAGAGGTGACAAAGAAAAAAATGCATTAGCTTACAAAGGATTGTCCCACGGAGAAGCTGGCAGCAATTAGTGTCCTTCCAAGCTCTGCTTGGGCAAAAGCACCCCTCAGGCCCCTGATCTGGGTATCTGAATATGGTGACAAGTGTACCTGTGGGCAGCGGTGCAAGGAGCTGCGGCTCAGGAGGGCTTTGGACAGCAGGTGATGCCTGAAGCAGCCACAAACTCGTGGGGAGAACAGGCAGCTGAAAGCCTCTGCAGGTCTGAAATTCAGCAGGGGGGGTGCGTAGTACAGCTCTCTGTGCCTGCAAACAAGTGGCAGCAGAAGCAAAAACAATCGGAAAGGGACATTTGGTTTTGTCAGTCACTCACTCTGACGCATTTATTTTTTAGTTTTCAGTTAATTCAGGCAAAAGAGGTTATGAAGTTACAATAATGAAATCTGAAGAGCATACTCCGAACAGTACTTCCCCAGAAGGTCTAAAGTGCTCAAATACAAAAACACTAATTACTGTGCTTTTTAATTTGTAAATTAAACCTGTCTTACCACCAAGGGAACACAAAATGGCAAATGTGGCATCCTTTCTAAAACAGGGGCAATCCCGGTCACTTCAGATCAGCACATCCAGCTTCCCTTCCAGGCAGCCTGAAAAACAAAATCAACACACGTGGAGAAAGGTGATTGACTGGAGGAAATGTCTGATGCCTTGGTTTTAGAGAACATTCTTGCTTAAAGGAGGCAGTGTGGACAAGGAGGACCCACTACATACAGCCAGTTTGGGTCCCAGAAAGGTTTGTGCTGGATTTCTCACCAAAGGCTCTTGAAGAAATGAAGCCGTTGTGTGATGGCGCGCCCAGGACAGCCCGGCCAGCCCAGGGACAGAAAAACCTGGCAGCGAGGTGAATTCCTCAGGCTGCTTTGCCTGCCCCAGGGCAACGAGCAGGAGAGCGTGTACAGGACACGGGCAGACAGCAGGGCTGCAGGCTGAGATGTTCTCCACGGCAGTCCAGGAAAATACTGCAGCAAAGGAGGAATGGCTTAACTGATCAGAAGCAAAGAGGGGCATTTTTCAACGTCAGGGAAAGCCTCAGGTTTGCTGAGCAGTGCTGGGACTTACTTGAAGGGCTGGCCTTTAGCTGCTGAAAAATACTGCTGTTTCAGACATGCAGCTATGCCGCACCACACTCACATCTCTACAGCTTTAAGCAGGCAAAGAATTCAGGGGCTTGAGTGTGTTTGCAAAATGCAGTGCTTGGGCAAATTGCAGCCTCAAAATCTCAGGTCTAAGGAGCTAAATGAGAGGAAAATGACCTCTGGACCTGGGACCAAGCAATACAGAAAGATTTCCAGAGCTATTTGGAGACTGATTTCTGTAATATTTTGTGGTCAAGGTAGTAATTTTCCATTTTTTCCTTACCGATGCAGAATCATCCAGTGTCCTAAACAATCCAGGGAACAAATAAATAGGCAAACCACCCAACTAGCATGTGGCTGTATGGAGTAGCCAGCCAGCATACTCTGTGAAGACTGTTCCAAGTTTCAATTACTGGGCAAAACATGTTTACATGTGTAAATTTAGGCTCTTTTATCTGCAATAGTTTCTACAACTTACTCAAATGGAAACTCAAATACTGCTTCTGTGGAGTTAATCTTAAATCTTCCGGAACCAGGCTTGTGGAACGAATGCAAAGCAGAAGGAAAATACATGAAGGTTTACTGCCTGTTACCTGTTCGCAGTGCTTTCATCTCAGAAGAATTGCCGAGGCTTCCCCACCTTTCGGGGATGAAGCAGCTGCTGATCTCCAGTTCCCGACACGGTCTCAGTTTGTCCGTGGCTGTTGACGTGAGCGGGGGCTGTGCGGCTCCACGGGTGCCTGCAGTGACACCTGAGTGTCCTGGGGAGCAAAGCCCAGCCCCTGACACTCCAACCTGGACGGGAGCTCTGGGCATGATCCTGCATGCAGCGCCTGCAGATTTGTTATCTCCAGGAAAATATCAAATGAAGCTTCAAAATGTTCTTGAAACTCTCTGAGCTTCCTCTGGATTTGGGGGGGGGGCTTTGCTCAGCTGCTGGGTGTCGTGCTTGGCAAATGAGAGGCTGCTAGTCCTGTCTGAGGCTGAGTAACCTCGATACAAGAAGATGTCACAGGAAAGCTGATTTCCTGCTTCTGTCTTTCTCACTTGAGGGACTGATCTAAATCACAGTCCTATAGGGTTCCTCCTTTTCTAGATGTGAGAACAAAACTTAGGAAACTCTTTCTTGCTTTTGCAACATTTTGCAAGCTGCTCACCAGAAGAGACGAGTCACCTCTGCTGCTGCTCATGGCACATCCCGTCTTTCCAGGGAAACTGCCCGGGACACGGGGAGTGCAGGGGCTGGGGAGGGGAGGCTGCCCCGCACTCCAACCTGACCTTCCCCACTGTGCGCTGCATCGCACGGTGCATGCCTCCAAACACCTAACCCACAGCTACAAAATATTTTATGTCAAAGCGAGGGAGAGCCACGCCATGTCAGGATTCAGATACAGATGCTAAGTGAAGGCTTTTCCCAAGAGGAAACATGGAGCAGGATTTCAAAGCCTTTGGTCGGCTTTATGCTGTCCACAGTACAAGCAGAGCCAAGGCGAACACTGAGACCTGTGGAAAGCCTGCCACATCGTCTGTTCATCTGGCCGCTCTGGCAACCCACTGCTCATGTCAGTGATGCTTAATTACACCGGATGATGGATTAATTTGTGTATTTGGGGCTTGTCCAACCTGGAACTTGGGTCCTATCCATTCTTCTTCCAGTTTTTATTCCTGTCCTTGCTGGTACTAAAATGAGAAATGTCCCTTCTGCTTTTCTCTCTCTAGTCCAAAGTGTTTAGTGTCAAGTGGCCATGGGTATCAGGTGGATTTATCTTTCAAACTTTTTCTCTCTTTTTTTTTTTTTTTTTTGTGTGTGACTATGCAGTGTCTGGGATTAAAATGCACATTAATGTTCTGTGTTTTCTATTTCACTGATTAGCTTGGCAAGCACAGAAGCCAAATCTTTCCCAGAGGCACATGAATGGCTTCAGAGGAAGAATACCATGAACCTCTCTTTACTATGTTCTCTTTGTTTGCTTAAGAATATGAACAATTAAAGCTGAAGAGACAGGCATTTCCTTTTTATATAGAAAATTCACTGCCAAATGCAGGGCCTGGGGAGCAATTTTTGTCTTTCCATTCAGTTCATTTGTGCTAATGAGCAAGGTATAATCTAAGTGGGAAAAAAAAAAAAAAAGTTACTCTGGTCACTGATGTGGCTTGCTGAGATAGAGGGAAGCCTGACTCAGACCAGCCTAAACTGATTTATGGACTTGAACCCTAAAAACCTTCTGTTATGAAAATAGTCATCTCTTGTCAACATTGGAGACCTCACATAAGAGCACAGATAAATCTCTGGGCTATTGCCATCTGCTTATTTTTACAGTCTAAGCTCTCCCGTTCTGATTCAGGAACTAGTATTTGTTTATCTCAAAAAAGAAAAGGTGCAGAAATGGCTGTTACAGTTGCATGGGGCTGTGAACAAAGACAGGCCGATATTCTGCTTTGCCTGCATTTGAAGTGATTGTGAACTGACAACTTCTCCGTGTGTGAGAAGCTCACTGTCAGAAAAGATATGCTAAAGCTGCAGGTAGCTTTCAAGGTAGCTGCAGCTCTTCACCTCTCCTACTCATGCCAGCCAGAGTTTACTGCTCCAGTCAATCATCAGGACTGCAAGAAAGTGATGGAAGTGGCCCACATAGGCACCTGGGTACCTCCCTTACCGCAGCAAGCAGGACGAGTACCTTAGGTCACGAGATTCTTCTGCAAGGCTGCTCAGCAAGTGATTTCCTTTCGTTTCTGTTTAGTATATGATTGGGATCCTCCACACTGAAAAAGAGCTTGAAAAGAAGACTTCAAAAAGAAATGAAATGTTGTGTGAATGTGTAGGCAATAGAAAGAGCAAAATAAATACCATTCTACGGCTTAAAAATATTAGTTTTTCTTTGCTTCTGAATGACCAGATGCCACAGACCTTCTGGCAGCTGATCTGCTCCACAGAGAGCCCGCTGTGCTCCAGGATGGCTATCGGTCAGTTGTGGCTTACCAGCAGTCCTTAGCTTCCTGCAGCAAAGCTGCGAAGTATCACAGCTTCAGAACACTGCATTCACCCCAGGCTCCAAGCTATTCCAGACTCATCTGCAATTACACCCACAGGAAAACTGCCTTGGTGGAGTGCTTGCTAGGACTGCACAGCCAAAGGCTCAGCAATCAATAAATGCCAGAGTAAAGACTTCTTGTGCAACATGAATCCATGCTGCTTGTGTGTCTGTTTCATGATAGTCTTCATCTATGTAATCCAGTACCATCTCTCCATCAGGGCTTCTGCTTCTTCTCCACCAGAGCTGGATAATGTTTATTTAATGAACACTTTATCAATACACAGTTGCTTTCTGGAGATGAGCTGTCACTCATGATGGAGTCTTTCTACTGGTTGCTCTTCAAACTTGTTAGGCTATTTTTTTATTATTTTTTTTCCCCAAAGTATCTAGTTTTCTAATAAAACCTGGGACTCAATCTGTAGCTCTCACTACTGGATGTTATCATGGAGACCCTGGTCTGGTCTGGAGATAGACAATAAAGATTCAAAACTTCAAATCTAGATTAAACATTAGTTTTTCTCCATGTTAGCTCATACCTCCTTTTGAGAAATCAATGCATTAAAATGAAAAGCTGTTAAGTGTAATTGTACTTCAAAGAACTTTAAAATCATTTCAAGATAATGTCAACTCCAGTCCTTGGCAAGCATTTGCAAATTCCTCCCCTCCCACACACCTGGCAAATGCCCGGCTGAACCAGCTTACCCTCTCTGGCCCAGGTGTAATTCTTCATTGCTCTCTGCTCTTGCCCGTCAGACTGCTGGAACTGCTCTCCCAGAGAGTTTTGATTGATGACTGAGCTTGGGGGCTGTGAACAGTGCAGCTCTTGCAGCTCAGAAATGTTCACGAAGTGGTATTTTATTCTCTTCCAGAAACACAACTATATTATGAAATCTTCTTCCTCTACCAAATGCTGTATATTTTATCAGAATAATATAATGTCAGCTTTGATGTTGCTATCTGGGTTTGTTTGTCTGTTTCTCAAGTGCTTTGAAATATGTGAGATCTCCCTTTATAGACCATATCATAACACTCCCATTTCCTACAGGGCTCAGCAATTAATATTTATCTGAACTCTCTGACAAGTATCGAACATAAAAGGGGACCAGAAGATACAGGGTGGCTCTTCAAAGGCTATGAAAGCATTTTTTGAGTTGCTGCTAGTAAACTCTTTCTGAGTTCTTAGGATGCTCAGAACTTTGGTAGAAAAGAGATTTCCTGTGAATGTCCCAGGATAGCCTGAATATTCATGTCAGTAAAATGCCAAAAAAACCCACCATCCCAGGTCCTATATACTTCGTGAACTGTACAAAAGGACTCTCCATTTCTTCACAACCTAGGAGACAGAAAAAAGTTTTCTTGAAAAATCTATAAAAATACATAAGAAGCTCGCACGGATGACCAAGTGGGCATTGTTAGTGGCATGAACATCCTGGACAGGATACAGAAAGGGAGGAGGAAACTGTACTGGTGATGGGGAGTGCAGATCCTTTGGTAGTTCCCTTCAAGTTTAGCCATGAATGCTTCTTGCCTTCTAACCTAACTTTCTCTTCTTTTTTTTCTTTTTTTTTCCTATATCTGAGCACAGTTTGCTTTTACTGCTCTCTTAGTTATTTCTCACAGAGATTGATGACCATGACTTCAAAATTCAAAATTGAGGGTAACCGCAGGAGAGCTAATCTGTGTATTCATCAGAATGCCCTTCAAGATTGCGGACCATATATGATTTCCTTTGAGGGCTGCTAGAAACAGGATATTTTCAGCAATTTTTATTGTCTTTTAGGGCGGTAGGCAATGGAGTGTAACAAATTGTTAAATTCACACCTCTGTTTGCAAGCTATTTTACTACTGAAGCAAGATCATAGCAGAAACAAGGAAATAAATACCAACCTACAATTTTATTGATTTTTTTTTAATGCAGATCAACATCTTTAATGTTGGATTAGTTTGAACAGTTTTCTGCTACCTTTCCCTGTGCTATCTCCACTGTTACGACTAAACCAACACATTCTGCTACACTCTACTCAAAATAGTATGTCCCCAACGCTGGAGAAAACAGGAAATGGATGGTCTAACTCACTGCATTATCATGCTCCTGGCCACACAGCAGCTCAGAAATAATGACGACAGATCGTTAGGGGAGAAAAACATTTTGGAGCTGTTGGAGAATTGTTGGAGAAGCAGTTTAGCAGCTACTTAATTCTCAGAGAAAGCAAAATTGCTCACTTTGTTTAGACAATCTTTTGTCTTCTTCTCCTGAATATTTACAAAACACAGAACAGGGTTATTTGAGCAGCTGCTGTTAAAAGCCAGAGCCACAGACTCCAGATTCAACCAGGAGTCCCAGAAAACACGAGGCTTTGTCTCCATGAATGGGAGCTGATGGGAGCCTTCAACCCAAAGGGCTGAATTTTCATGAGTTCAGAACCAGCACTTTCAGGCATCACTACATAGCACCTTTCTGAGCATTGCAGATCATTTACCGGGGTAATTACTGAGGCCAGCGGAGGCAAAAAGGGTGGCTTCAGCTGCCACAACATAACCAAATGCCATTGAATTCTCAGAGTACAGCAGCCATGCTCAGAGAAGTCAGAATTGTGAAACTGCCTTGTCACTGACAGAGGAGTGAGGTATTACAGAAGGATTCATAGGAGGAAGAAACCAGTTTGTGACTTCGAAAAGCAGATAATAATAGGCAATTATACAGGTAGCAAATAAGGCTTTTAGTTGCAAAGTGAAATCTAAGCTATTAAAACTCTTAAGTGCTTCAAGATGTGGGGACTGAAACTTGAGTCGAGTGGCTCAAAACCAGAGCCACTTGAAAGGTGTGGATACAAACCTGGAGAAATCTCATGCGCAAATCCCAGCGCAGCTGACAGCAGGAAACACCAAGGGGATTCACTTCCCTTCCTGTTCCCTACCCTTCCCATCCCGTTTTCCAGTGGTGTAGATAACACTCCACTGAGAATGGCTCAAAAGCTGTGCAGAGGAAAAGGTTCTGGGGATGCCGATTGATACTCACCTGCGCATGAGCCAGCAGTGTGCCCAGGTGGCCACGAAGGCCAGCGGCATCCTGGCCTGTAGCAGGAATGGTGCAGCCAGCAGGACCAGGGAGGTGATCGTCCCCCTGTGCTCTGCTCTGGTGAGGCCGCCCCTCGAGTGCTGGGTTCAGTTTTGGGCCCCTCACTACCAGAAGGACATCGAGGCCCTGGAGCGTGTCCAGAGCAGGGCTACGAAGCTGGTGAAGGGCCTGGGACACAAGTCCTACAGGGAGCGGCTGAGGGAACTGGGGGTGTTTGGTCTGGAGGAGAGGAGGCTCAGGGCAGGCCTTATTGCTCTCTACAACTACCTGAAAGGAAGGTGTGGGGAGCTGGGGGTCGGCCTCTTCTCACAGGTAACTAGTGACAGGACTAGGGGGAATGGCCTCAAGTTGTGCCAGGGGAGGTTCAGGTTGGAAATCAAGAGAAATTTCTTCTCAGAAAGAGCAGTCAGGCATTGGACTGGGTTGCCCAGGGAGGTGGTGCCGTCACCGTCCCTGGGGGTGTTCAAGGAGAGGTTAGACGTGGTGCTTGGGGACATGGCTTAGTGGGTGACATTGGTGGTAGAGGGGGTGGTTGGACCAGATGATCTTGGAGGTCTATTCCAACTTTAATGATTTTATGATTTAAGCTCCTTCTGGTATTGAAGCTTACTAAACACTAAGACAAATATCTTTAATCTACATCATGTTGTTCAGTGTAAACCTACTTACAGATTTTAGGGCCATCAAGGAATTATCTGACACCCAGGAAATCTGTACCTAGTATCATTTTCTATGCCCCTGTGGCATATTGCCCTCCAGTTTCCTGCTGGTATTTGCTAAAATAGAAGAGAAATTGTTTCCTCATGAATCAACACAAGCAGTATCTTTTGCTTGTTTTGTCTGGCTATTTTCTGCCTGGGAGGGAGAAAATTGTGCCCATGATCCCATGAAACACCCATGATCCCTGTCAAACATCCACAGTCCCCAGGCAAGACGAGTAACTCTGGGCTTGGAAACTAAATATCAAGACAATTTTCTAATTATTCTTTCCATCTCCTAGCTTTTGATTAGGCCTTGCTGACTGCTGAGCTGCACAGGCAGCAACTCCCACAGTCTCGGGGGGAGCAAAGCACCACGGGCTGCCCGGGTCCCACCTCGTCATTTTATCATGTGCTGCTGCTCTTCGTGCTCCTGCTGCTGGAGCGTGGCCTGCTGGTTGTTGCTGCTACCACGCAGTGATGGTGAGCAGAGCTAATTTATTGGAACGAGACATTGCTGCTCTGCGTGTTCGGAAAGTGAAGGGCTGCTGCGGAGGAATAAACAGCAGGATGTGACATGACAACTCCGCTGCCCATGACCTTAAAAAAGACTTAGCTTTTTATCAGTGAATTAATACAGACAAACGCTGTTTTCCTGCCAGCAGCTGTCCGTGTGTTTTAAAGGCTTTGTGTGCGTAAGCCAGGCAGCTATCTGCCCAGCTCCCTGGGGAACAGGAAGGCAAGGCGACGGATAACACAGCTTCGGGCCCTGGGTCCAAGGCGTGGAAGCTCTTGCCCTCTTTGTGTGCAAGGGCTGTTGCCGGGCGTGCGAGCAACTCCCCGGGAGGCTGCGTCGGCCACGCTGGAGCGTCCCCTCCACTGCCTGGGCGTCACGCCGGGGCAGCGCCCGGGGCCGCGGGGCCGGGGCCAGGGCTGCCGGAGCTGGCAGCTCTCCCGCGCCCACGGCGTCCCACAGCGGCAGCTGGGACTCGGGCACCACAAAGTTTCCCTGAAGGAGGCCTCAGCACAGAGTATGCAGGACCCCGCGGATCTCTGCTCATGGCGAAGCTGGGGCTTTCTTCTCTGCCTCTGTGGAGATCTTTGGTGACTGAACAAGCGAGGTGGTGTGTCGTTGTTAAGAGGGAGCAACAGAAAATGTTTTCCTGAAGCGGAAGGGATAAGGTCAACAGCTCAGCTGATTAACATGCTTGGAATCTCCTTCCCTGTCTGCCGCAGCGCCGGGAGCAGAGCTCGCTGCATCACTCTGGGGCTGCGGGACCTGGCAGGGCAAGCACGGCAAAACCCCCCGGCACACGCTGGCCCTGGTTCCTGTCGGGCGCTTTGGTGGTGACGGCTGGCACGAAACACAAAGAGGAATAAAGGAGAGGCACAAGTTTGAGACAAACACAGGTTGAGGCTTAGGCTTAGGTTACATCCTCGCTTGCTGAGGGGCTGGTAGTTCTGTGCTGCCTATGGCCTGAGTCATACGCCAGACTAGTCGGTTCTGACTTTGGTGAAAGTCTGGATCCTGAGCCAAAATTAGGAGGAGAACCCAAACGGGCATTAGCAGTATTTTGCTCCTACCAAATGCACATTTTGCCATGGCATGCCTCTGCTACTTGTTGCTGGAACCAGGGACAGGCTCGGGACACATCCTGCCCCTCACAGCACCTGGCACTGGCCTGACCCGGGCTGCTGTCCCCCGCAGAACCGCTGCCAAGCGCTCTGGAGGCATGGACCAGTCTCAAGCCAGGGCCGGCTGGGGAGGATACTGGTCCCCGGCCCCACAGGAGGACCCGCAGGGTCTAGTGCCAGTCTCGGAGCTGGATAGCAAGTCTCCTGGCAGGAGGCAGTCCCTGGGCCAAGAGAACCTTTCCCAAAGCCCCTTGTGCCTCCTCCATGCCAGTGTCACTGCGCGACCTTCCCAGTTCCCCCCTCTGTTAAAAGCTTGCCGTGCCGAGCTGTCCAGTTAGTGTCACCTGGGTCACCGGAGTCCCAGCCGCATGAGCTGTCTCGCTGTGGTGCTTATTTGAAAGGTCAGGATCTGACTCACGACTCTAGTATGATGATATTTCTGGCTTTGTTTTAATCAGTTTCTCCTGTATGTCTCATGCACTGCCTGCTAGAACTTCTTGTCCTCCCAATTATGGTGAAAATAGATTATTAATAATAGACTAATTCAGGAACTACTTCGGAATTATTGACAAACACACAATCTAGTCCAACAATACAAATTCCTCATTTATCTTCCTCAGTGCTGGCATTGTTATAAACATTGGATGAGGCTTTCCAAATTATGGTTGGGGGTAGAGAGCAAGGGAGAACACTTTTGTCTGCTGCTATGAATTTTTATCTTAAAATCATTAGGTTTAATATTAAACTTGCCAACTCAAAAAGGAACACAAAAAAACACCCATTGCTGGGATCCTTTACCTAAGGATCCCATTAACTTGAGGATTTCCTTTCTATTTCCAGTGAAAGACTTTACATTTTTTTGTACCCTGAAGACAACCCCACGCTCTTACTGCTTTAGCCATAGGCATTCCAGTCCAGATTACATGAACTCCCAAATGTTTTTGAGATCTAATTCTTATTCCTCAGTCTAGACCCATCATGCCCAGCTATTTCACTCCTGAGATCCCAACAATTTAAAAAATGCGTTTCCTCTGCAGCAATTTTATTCCACATTAATGTCATGTCTTTTATGTCTCATTATTTAGCAAATGTTAATTCGTACCCAGCACTCCTGTGAAGCACAGAAATTGCTATCCTTAAACTCACTTTACAGAAAGGGGAGAGTGGAAAAGTAAAGTGATTTGCTGAACACAAAGAGGGAAAATCAGTCAATGTGGGAGTACGAGCTCAGAGGTCCACCTCTTGCCAGCATCCCAAGCCCCAGCTGTCCTTCTCCAGGTAGCCAACACAGTCCCACACCACATTATATTCACATCTTTTTTTTTTTTTTTAAATTCTACACAGTCTTTTAAAAAATAAATTCTGGGATTCTTCAGGCATTAAGACAGTAAGAGAAGTCTTCCTTCCCTCCCTCTTCTATCAGGCAGACTGGTAGCAATGTCTTGAGTCTTTCTGCATTCAATGCCCCTTTCCATCAGTCTGAAGACGACACCATGCCCCTTCTTGGTGAGAGCACGCTCTGCCTGCATGGTCAGGCTCCATCTCTGACATCTTTGAAGCGGGATGGGTGCAGGAGCGACTTGAGCAGTGCGGGGCTGCCCAGCACCTGCATGGCTCTGCCTTCACCGAGGGTTTTGTGCACTGTGGGAGCAGGCTGGTGTGAGCCCCGCGCACAATGCCAAGGTGCAGTGATAATGTCGTTCCCCGACACAGTCATGGCTCTGACATGCAGAGATGGTATCTGCCGGCTTCCCAGAAGCCAGAGCTTTCTCAGCTGTTTTTATTTTTGCCGAGTGACATGTTTGACAAATAGGAGCAGTTAGCTGGTTCCCAGCTGTCATGCAGCCGAGTCGCAGAGAACGTGCCGACAATGCTTGACACGGGAACAAAACAAGTGCTGCTTCTCAGCAATCGGCGTGTATCCGTTTTTAATGCTGCATATACTGGAAACTCATATCTCAGCTCACAGGAGACTGGATTGCCAAAATCTAGAACTCAGCTTGAGGAGGTGTCAGTAAAGATATTTCTGAAGCTCTGGACGAGCTCAGTCTGTGAAGTGCAATAACCCTGAAGAACTGTTTGTACAACATATTGATTTTGTCACACACATAGGATGCTGCAGCCTGCAAATATAACCAAAGTCAAAGAAGAGTGTACACAACACTTTTTTCTGTCATTAATGACAAATTTTTATTCAGACTTAAGAAAATTACCACATTGTACAAGCAAGCTGCTTAGTTTTTCTTTTCTGTTCCTCCCATTTTATTTCAGAGAGGATTTTATTTCTCTAATGAATTTTGCACTTTTTGGTGTGTTTATTTTTCTAAGAAATGCATCCATTAAAAGAGTTTCCTTGTAGCCTGAAGTATGACTTTACCAGTAAAAAAATCTCCACCATAAAGATGATGTTACTTAATTAACTGATTGCAGAAGGCCAAGTGGAATTAATGAGACTTCTCCAGCCTTTACGATTCATAAATGACTAGGAACAGCCTGGACTGGGGTCGTGTTCCCATTCCAAGTCTATAACAGTCAGGCCCAGAAAACATTGAAGTGTGTTTTTCTGGGGGTCCATACCTACCCAATGTGGAGATTAACTTCAGACAGTTTGTACCTAATGCAACTTCAGCTGCTGCTGGAGGAAGAGAAGCAAGAACAGAATTGCTCACTGCAAAGCCATGCATTCGGGAAGCAGGAGAAGTGGTTCTGCCTCAGGAGCACGGCAAAAGGAAGGTCCACGCTGTCACCGTTGGCCCAAAGAGGCAAACAGAAAACAAATACCCTCCACTGGTTTTGCACCAATCTTTTCTGACAAGGTAGAAGCAGATCACAGGGTCAATTTGGGAGCACTATCAAGTGGAAGTATTAAGACATTAAATGCTTTTCTGACATGGAGTGAAAGTTAAAATCGCATTAATACTTGCAGAACTGGGTTACAGGAGGCTTCCATTCACAGGCTATCAAGAAACCCAAACATATAATTCATATCGGTTTCGGTGTCGTTTTCAGATCTTTAACTTTTGTTAAGCAATTTGCAGAAACCTGAGAAAGACTCCAAGAAAAAAAAAATCTTTCTGATCATTCTCCAAAGCCTGTATTTTTCTTTGACTGTTTTAATATTTGTTTGTATTTTAGCAACTGCATAACCAATCCAAACTTGTCTCCAAGTTGACAGAATTACTAGGATGTAGGCAGTTCTAACAACTGCTTGCTGAACATTATACAAATACAGGGGGAAACTATGACAGAGAGTGCAAGTCTGTAACTTGCCTCCAGCGCTCTGTGCCTGCGCTGCAGGCTATGCTCAGCCGAACGGGACAGGCCAGCCAGCAAACAGGAACTCCTGATGCTATCCAAGATGCTGCCTTCGAGGCTGGATGGAAACTTCCAGAAGGAAGTCAGGATTGCACACATCTCAGCACCTGAATAAACCCAGTTTTGAAGAAGCGTCTGGATCAGAGCCTGGGAAACAGGGAAGCAGGAAACCAACAAACGGAGAGCGTGGAGCAGGGAACCCGCAGATTCTGTGGGAGACGCATGCGGGCCGAGAGCTCCAGAAATGGGATGAGTTAACAGGGTCGGTCTGTTAGTTCGCTTTTGGGGTGGTTCCCCCACCCCGCAGCCCACGGGTGAGCTCCTGCCAGGCCCCGAGGCAGCAGCGGAGCGGCGCAGAGGTGACACCTGGTGGCCGGGCAGCGGCGGCGCCCCGCGGGGGCATCGGGGGGCATCGGGGGGGCATCGGGGAGCATCCCGGGGGGCATCCGGGGGGGCATCGGGGGGCATCCCGGGGCATCGGGGGGCATCCCGGGGCATCCCGCCGGGCGTCCCGGCCCGACCGCGCGCGGGGAGCTCAAAGGCTGAGAACTGGCTGTGCGGCGGGGCTGAGGAGCCCGTTCCCCGAACCAGCACGAATCCTTCTTGCTGCTTGCTTGCCAGCTCTCTCCTCCTGGGACAAGTGCCCAGACACTCAACTGGGACAACCAGAATAGAAACTCTGGAGCTGGGTTTATAAAAGCAAGTCTTGGTATGGTCCCTGCCAAAGTCCCAGGCATACACCACGCACATTCCTGTGCGAGACCGTGTATTTCTTAGCGCTGTCCCCACCCCTCAGGCAGCAGAGGAGATTCACTGCCTCCAGTGGAGATGCTCGTGGGGCTCAGCTGCACCAGCTTGGAGTGGGTGCATCTCTTCCTACTTAGGTGGCCATACTGATAGATGATTAGTCCTCTACTAGACCGCTAAGTAACTGATTCATTTTTAGATGATTTTTAGTTTCCACATAAAGTAGAAGAGCTTTCCACGGGAGGGTCTGTCTCAGACAGTCTTCCTGTGTGGGCGTTTGCTGGAGGCAAAGAAACTCTTCAAGGAAGCAAGGCTCGCAAGGAGATCTTCCCACTGAGAACAACTTCCCCTTGCTGGGCAAATGATTTAGTTACACAGTTTGGATACGAGTGTAGCTGTGAGAATCACTCCAATTCTGCCTGCAGACAGCTGGTGTGCCTTATGAAAGCTTACCTGACCAAGCCACTCAGAAGACACCACTGAAAAGAATCTCTTTTCTGTGTCTTTATTCAAATTACCAATTTCCTAAGTGTACTGCCTCTTTTCAAAGTGCGTGGCTTTCATGTGCAAAGCACGTGGCGAGAGGGAGGAGGGGGACAGCACTGGGGTTATTGGGAGAACCAGAGAGGCATGCTCTACCACCGGAGCTTTTGGGGTTTGCTTCTGCTGCCACAGTATTCCCTCAAGATAGATGAGGACACATGCATAACGGTGTCAGCCAGTTATGCTCCTGGCCCTTTAAGCCTCAATCTGAAATGTAATACTTCAGGAATATTATGGTTTAAACAATTTTAGTCAATGAGTCAGTTCTGGATTAGCAGCCCACAGAGGGAGGGTAATCACTCTCTCTCATAAATTAGCAACCAACAAGCTCTTTCCTTTGATGAATGTTGTTTTAAAGACTCATCTCACTTATTAGCTCCAAGCACACTGACCATTAATCATGGCAAAGGAAAAATGCACCCTCCTCCCCCTCATGGCTTTGTTCCTAGGACGACTAGCTCAGCCTCACCAGGAGACAAAACAAATAGGAAGAAGAGACCAGAAAGGACAAGGTCCCACCAGTCACATGGAGAAGTGGGGATCATTATGGGAAGGTCACCTCAAGTAATGGGAAGGATGGGAAATAGCACAAGTGCTTGCAAGACTTCGACCTAAAAATATTCAAAAACAGCTAAACCTTTGCCTGTCTTCAGAAAAGATCCTGTACCAAAATACAGGCAGTTCCAAATCTGGGTAGAATAGGCCCTAGTGGCCTTATCCTGACACCAGCTTATTGATTGCCACACACCCTCTCGGTTTCACATGACCCATATTTACTTTCATTGACTTTGGCTATTTTACCAGTAATTAACTCCTTCACTGCTTAAATGAGCTCTTCATTTTCACTACAAATCTGTACCTGTAGTGTTCTAAGCAAGCTGTGATTTACTGAGGGGGAATAGCAGTTAAATAGACCATGACAGCAGGTGAAGCTGCTAATGAGCAGAGAATTTCCTTGCACCTGGTTTGGATTTCATTTCTCAGTCTCCAGAAACTGAAACAAAAATCTGATTTTCCAGTCCGGGGAGGGAGATTTTAACTTGGTGATACCACTGAAGAGCCTCTGGGTTTGACTTTGAGCAGAAAGTCCCAGATGGGTCCATTAAGTGTGTATTTATTCTAACTTGCAAGGCATCATGGAAGGGTGGTAACTGCAACAAGTGCCAAAATGTGATCCAATCTCATATAAGATCTTGAACCAAATTTGTGATCTAATTCTGCTAGTTCCTGCAAACTTAGAAAAGGTCTGCCCCTCTTGTTTGTTTCTATGAGGGACATATTTCAAATGAGGCTTTTATGCTTATATACATATAACCATGTGTATATACACACACACACACACATTTTCCAGGGGGAATAATGGGGAATCATCCTTTCTAAAATGTCATGGAACTAAAGAATGATGTTGCTTCATATTCGATTCAGAGCATGGGGAAGAATTCATGCCTGGTTTAGAAGGACTCATGAAAATGCCTTTTTTTTTTCCTTGCCTGATCTGGCAGATGCTCAGCCCTTTTAAGAACTACACTGCCCAGATGTTCTGCTCCCATTATGATGTGAGTAGCAAAGGAATGCTGGTGACTCATAGCTGATTGCGTGCTCACAGCATCATTTCTATTTATTCCTCATGGGCTTCTTGCCACCTTAATGTTGTCGCAGCTTGCATTAACAAACACATGCTTATTTGGAACCTTTTAAAAAAAACCTCTCAATTCTTCCAGGTGACATCCATCTTTCTGGAAACACTTTTTTCTGCCTACTCAGTAGTGTCTCCAAATGTCTTGAACCCATTCTTCTCTACTGAGACCCCTTTCTAAACTGGACTTTCATTTGGAGATTGATCATTTAAGATGCTAGGCAAAGTTTTAAGATTTACAGTTAGTGCTAATCTTTTAGACTTCCCCATTTACCCAAGAGGTTGAAGACTCTACCAACAACACTGCTTCTAGAACCGCTTATTATTACTTCAAACCACTGCTTTCTTCTTACTAAAATGTAATGATTGGCAAATCAGTAAGATACATTGAAAAGGGAAAGTAAATTTTCACATTGCTTATGTTTCACCACTATCAGCAGAGATAGGATTTCAGTTTTAAACTTCATATGATGATGGGATATTGCTGCAGCATCCTCTCCTCCAAAAGGGCTCAAAACACATTAACCAAGGAAATTACTGTAGCATGTATTGGTTAAAATGAAGTGTCTGATGCCTGCTAACACTCATGGCAAGGTGATTCCTCTTCTCCAATCCCATAATCCCAGAAAAGTTTTATAAGGATTTTTAAATCCCTGTTTAGAACTCATTGATATTTGTTTCAATAGGGTTTAAATCAAGTAATAAAAGATCTGGCAATCTTCCCATGAAGAATCAGGGCCAGATCGGATGGGGCTTTGAGCAACCTGATCTAGTGGGAGGTGTCCCTACCCATGGCACAGGGGGTTGGAATTAGATGGTCTTCAAGATCCATTTCAAACCAAACCATTCTATGATTCATTGGGCCCAGCAAAGTACCAGTAGTTTTGCAATCCTTTCTTCACATTGTTTCAGCATTTTACATTTCAAAACCTTTTCTTGGGGCCTACATTATTTTACAAAGTGCTCCCTGAAGAAGTAAAAGAAGAAGCTTATAGGAGATCATACTAGGCCAGCAGGTTCATTAGCAAAGGCATTAAAAGCAAGTTTGAATGTTTCAAAATCAATATAGCCAAACTGTTGTGTCTCTCAAGCCTTTAGAATTGTCCATCCATGGGAGGAAACTGGGGCAAGTGCCTGGTTGCACAGACTGCACCAGAGGAAGCAATTTTCCAGGGGACAAGAACAGCAGAGGAGGAACAAGGTGCATCTACAGCAGGGATTAATTTGTTTCTTTGTGGGCATGCTAAATCAGTGAAAAAAATCTTTAAGCTGGGAGTGATGAAGTTGGTGACATGAACCCACAGGTGGGTTCAGGCCACAGCAACCTGACAGGAAGCCTTAACACAGGCAGTCAAAGGACAGACAGGGAGAAAAATTATGGCTCTTCAATGTCTGTGTCCTAATGAAAGAAACACAGGCTCTTTGCTTAGAAGAGCAAGAAATTCCTATAAAAAAAAAAACAAAACTGTTCAAGCAGAAAACAAGGTGTCCACAATAGGAAATTATAAAATATTATTTTAAGTTTCTTACAGAAAATTTTTCACCTGAGGTTTATTCAGTTTAAAATAGCTTAAAATATAAACAATACTATGTAAAAAACCTTGATTTTTACATGGTAGCTGGTGATTCCTTTTTCTGGCTAGATCTCCAGTGAAACAAGTTTTTTCATAAAACATTTTTCAAGTCTTGTGGGACAGACAATTAGCATACTGGCTTCATGTGCTCTTAATACTTTCATTTCCTGCCTTAACTCCCTGTGACAAGTTATCCCAGGCATTTTTGGGAAACTTGCAGGAAGTTTGCAGCAGCAGAGGCTGATGAGGAACAGCAGAAACCCCTGGGATCCCTACTTCTGCCCCATACATTGGTTATAGATCACTTCATCTCTAGCAAATGTTGCCAAAACCAAAATCACCAGGTCCACCAGCAGCACAAGCAGATCCAGTTACCACTCGCTAAAGGTGCTCAAAGCCACTTCTGCCACAGACCTGCTGGGAGCCCTGGGCAGGGTAAAGTTCTGTACAGATACGACTGTGTGGACATTAGTAAATAATATGGCCTGAGATCTTATGGCAAGCAGCACGCGTGAACAGCCTAATATAAAAATAATGGGCTTTACAGGAAACATGAATGTCTTGCTATGCATTGCCTTAGTGAACAGGCTAGAGTGATACTGGGGATACTTGCCTCTTCAGGTAGCCACAAAGGTACCACAATGATAATGGAGTTAGGGAGGGTGGGGAGTGAGGGGAAGTGTTTTAATAGACAAGTATTTATTATCATAGGAAAGGACAAGATGATACATTTCATTTGAAAATGTTGGATCACAAAGAAAATTGAACCGACATTTATACACACATGTTAATTACCATAGATATCAGTACATCACAATGTGAATTTCCTAGAGTGAGAATATAACAAAGTGCATGTTCCTAGGTACCTTGCTTCAGGAACTGCCATTTGAAAGCCCAGCCAGATCCAGCAAATTTAAAAAAGGCAAAACCATATTTAATCACAATAGTGACCGTCTTCGCAGTCAGGCTCCAGAACTGCAAAGGCTAACATATAGATTTAAAAAGCCTTCCAGGAAGAAACAGACATCTGGGGGGCAAAAGCTAAGATTTTTTTCCTGTTAAAAGAGGAACAACAACTGAAGCAAAATTATCACGTCAACTTCCAGTCTTGGCTGTGAGCTTGAGGGGTGGAAGCCGGCTCTTCTTTACAGATCAAGCAAGAAACAAAAACTCATTTCTAGTCACAAGAAGAGGTTTCCAGAACACATCTAAAACCTGCTCTTGGAGGCTCAGGGCAAAGCAAACATTCCTTGAATTTCTGCTACCCAGCTGTGCCCAGGATGGCAATTCACAGTGCCCAGCTTTCTCTAAATCTATGCTTCCCCAGAGTTCCTTTTGGTACCTCTCACGACAATACCCAGAGGAATCTGGTTTAACATCTGCTCTTTTCAGTTTTCTAAGGCAAACTCATCATTGTCTGTTCTCCTTCAGGGTAGGAGACCAACTCAGGAAACTGGAAGAAAGGCACAAACAAAAGAGTCGTAACAAACCACACTGTGGCTACAAGCTCACCCTTCTCTAGCAGGGCTGGGCACACCGGGCTTCACTGCCTGCTGGGAGCAGCAGGAGCAGGGCAGCGCTCTGAGGAACAAGAGCCAAAGGAGCTGCGGGGCGTGGGATCAGGGAGATAAGCCCTGGCTGATCGGGCAGTGGTAAGGTGCAGCTTGTTTGGGGGAAACACACAGGCCCACCTGAGGAGGGTTGCCACAGTCACAGCTGACAGCTGTCATCATAGGATCAGGTAGGTAGGAAAAGGCCCACAAGATCGTCAATAAGATCTGATTCCTTTTCTCACGTTATTTCACAGCATCCATAACCTCACTCTTCTGCCAGCATTTTGTGACCTAAATGCACAAGGCCCCTCACTAGAAGTCCACTTTAGCTCTGACGTGCATTGGAGGTGAGAGAAGAGGAACAATTCTGGGACTTGGACAAAGTTGTTCCTTCCTGTAAAGCTCTGGCTTTAACCTCTGAGCCCTGAAGCATCTCTCCGAACAAGGATTGCAGCCTGGGTAAGTGACTGTGAGTAATCTCGTTTGGCTGGTATTTTTCCGAATTTATCAACTTCTAACTTTTTGATGACCTTCCTTCCTCCCCCTATTCCTGAGTAAGTACAAACATTGTAAATTATATGACTCTTAAAAGCAGGAGCTGGCAGTGTGTGTTAAAGCAACTGTCAGGAGTGTCATTTCAACTCGAGATGATGACAACCTCTCAGTATTCTTAATAATGCTCCTGAGGTTTTTTTTTTTTTTTTCATTTTTTTCTTCTTTTATATAGAAATAACAAAGGAGGAAAAAAAGGAAGAAATATGTAATGAGAATTGTGTAATTTTGCTTTTACAAAATGCTTTAGTTGAAAGCTTTGACTTTTTTGTACTATATGAAATGATCAAACATTGTCGCTTGTGTTAAAGTAACAAGAAGGGAGCACTGCCCTAAAAGATTAGTGGAAAGACCCGATCCCACAGCTGGAAATCAAAAAATAGCCTGGGGGCATATAAAGCAGGGTATTATGGTGGAGGCATTAATGTAGCCACTAAGTTTGTGACCAGTTTTTTAGTCCTTTCCCAAAAGCTGTGGAAACAATTCATGGTTCATAGTAATTTATGTATGGTCTGGTTCTGCCACCTTTCCACACACACCGAGCCGTGCCTAATTCTTCATCCAGGGCTGTTTTGTGTTGAGATGCTCCTTACTGCCTGTCAGTAAATGTGGGAGAATCTGACTCTTGTCTGGTTCTCTCCAGGTCGGCAAAAGAGGAGAAAGAAGAGCTAACGGCAAATAATAGCAGTACTCAGTACTTCAAACATTTGCAGAACTTTTGCAAATATTAAGAAATTGCTTACAATATTGAGGATGAGTAGGTGTTAGTAAGGTGTGGGTTTGATCTCTGCTGTACTCCTTCAGAAAAGCTTTATCAAGGCATTAATTCAAAAGATTTGACTGAAGTTTATGTCTTCAGCTTTCAGACGCTGAAACTGGGTGAGGGAATGGGATTTTGATGGATGTCGTAAGAGAAACAGGGAGGTGGGCAGGTGGGCAGCTTCTGTGCGGAGCTGAGCCTGGCTCCCCACCCTGGCTGGATCTTCCTGCCCAGCACCTCAGTCTGCCCCTCTACCAGAGGGAGTAACGGCACCGTGACATGTGGGGACAAACAGGTGGCAGATCTTGCTAGGAGAAAAGCTGGAGCAAGGCACACAAGCCTTTTTCTCCTGTGGTCCCATCCAGCCACAGGCTGGCCCTTTCTCTTCATTCTGCTCTTCCTGAGTTAGTCCAAATCACTCATTCACTCCTGTCATGAGGAGGGACATCACTTTACGTTATTATTCATCCACAGAATTTTTTTTTAGTTATCACTTTTTAAAATTATTCTCACAAGACTAAGCCAATACCTCCTTTTTGATACTTTCTGCATAACGTTATGTTCTTAGCGTCCTTTTTTCTGTCAGCTGACTGATGGAAACAAACCTTGCGTGCATTGTGCTTTCCGTATAAAAAATATGGGTGGGGTCTTGTGATTTTAAGACTAATGTAGAGGACCTGGGAGAAGAGTGGACAAAAGACAGCATGTCCACTCATAAGAAGAAATGGAGAAAAAAATGGCACATTGTTCAAAACAGCCTTCAGAGCAGCAGTCAGACTCTGGAAGACATTAATAAAAGGGGAGAAAATCTGTGGGATTTCTCTGTTTTAACTTCCCCAGGGCAACTGTTTTCCAATCATGGGTTTTGTGTATGTTTAGATGCAATATTAGTACTAGCAAATAGTCAGCAGCTGGAAAGGAGATATATTTTTATGTCAGAGGACAAAACGCAACGCTGTCAACATTTGGTTCAACTTCACTGCAAATTTGTCACCTACCTTGTGTTTTTTTGGAGGGGTCCAAAGTTTTAAATTCAATGTGTCAGTGGTATTTGGCTGCTCTGTGCTTTGGCTGACCATTGTGATTTAGCCGTCAGGGCCTATTTTTAGCCATATGAATAATGAAGAATCCTTTTGGAGTGGATCCTGAAATGTCCTGAGACTCAACAAGAATGCGATAGTGGCACTCAGTGGAGCTTACTTGCAAGTGGCTTATTTGTTCATTTGCACAGTACCTTTTTTATCCCAGTGTTTGCAGTGAGTCACATTTCCTCTGCCCACTGTTTCCTTGTAAAAAGTAGTATAATAATGAGGTACTCTTTTGCTAACTTAGTATTCAGCGTAGGTCCAGGAAGTTAAGCTTTTCTATTGATTGTTTTCTATGGTTGTAAGTACAAAAGACTCTGCCAAAGTCTCCTCTGCCAGGCTGGCTTGTTAAGAGCCATCGGTGAAGTGTGTTTTGAACATAATTGCTTCACTTCCTTTGCTATCTGCGCTATCACTTCTGAGAACTCGGGACTCATTGTAGTTATCCAGCTGGGCTGCATTAGGAACTCGAGGCCAGGTTACCTTATCTTATTTATTTTAATGTGTTCTTTTAACTTCGATACAGAACTCCTCAGATATATTTTATGTCTGAGGCCCCAGAGACCTGTGCCAAAGCAGTAGGCAAAGCTCCAGAATTACAGCACTAGCATTAGCAACAAGTGATTTAAACTGAGGCACACCATCAAAAAAGGATGGTTGTCTAGTATATCAAGACCTTAGGTTTCTTGAATTGAGAGTGAACTTCCAGGGACATGCACGTGCAACCACAAATAACCTCTTTACAGAATTTGTTTCAGTTGTTCATGTTGTAGATGACTGAAATGCTCAAAGTAGGTGCCCACGCTCATATGGTATTTCTTAAATCTAATCCCATTTTGATATGATTTTAAAAATTCTGAGTGGAGAACGACTGAAAAAAACAGCACTTTAATAAGATGTCTGTGTGTACGATAACCTTCATTCTACTTCTCATTCCCAAAGCAGACTGAAAAGTAATAAAGTTGCCCGTCTCAGGTCAGGATTTGGAGGACAGACTTATCTCCAGAGTAGGACAGCCCTTGCTGTCTATTCCTGCACTCGCACCAGACACCTCAGAGGAAGGCAGCAGCAGAACCACTTCTCCTAGATGAGGGTAGCACCAGGTCAGCTACTCGAACAACTTACAGGTCCCACAGTCTGCTGCCATGTGGAAGACGCCTGTCAGATGCTTGACATTTATTTTGATTTTTCCTGACCTTGCAATGTTGTTTCAGTTTTACCCATGTCTAACCTCAGCCAGCAATGCTTCATCAAATGCCATTTCAGCCAGACTCCAGCTAATACTTTCAGCCCCGCTTGATGAGTCACACAGGGAAGAGCCGTAACAAGAGATTATTCTGCAGCGTGCTGCCTCTGCGTGGCCTTCAGAACACGTAAACAGCCTTCGGTGCTGCTTCTTTGTCCAGCAAGCTGGCGCTTCTGCTGGGACCCGCTGGAGCCGCCGTTCCGAGCCAGCGGAGGCACGGCGGGGCCCGACCCGCGGGGCGCCCCCGGCCGCCCCCGGCCGCCCCGGCGGCAGCGCGGTGTCGCGGCGCCCCCTGGCGGCAGCGCGGGGGGGTCCCGCTGCTCCCCCCGGCCCCTGCCCCTGCCCGGCCCCGCGGGGCGCTGCTGCGGCGCTTCCCAGCGCACGGGGCCCCGGGTGCGGCGCCGGCGGCGGACAGAAGGCTGGGCACGGGGCGAGTGGAAGAGGGGTAGGAGCCGCCCAGTCAAATGGAAATACAAGAAGAGTGTGGGGAAAAGCAACGACATTTCTGGCAATCGGTGACTAGCTCCAGATGAGGTTATGCATCTCTGTTTTTCTCTTTTTTTTTTTGTGTATATTTTCTTTCCTCTTGCTCTTTCCTCTCTTGAAAAACAAGAGGATTGACAACCAATGGTATGTGCTCATGAAAGAAAATATTTTAAGTGCAGCTCTTGCAACAGCATAGCTTTCAAAACAGCGCGCTGGAATTGACCAGGCAGACCCAAATTTGATTTTATCCTGTGGTAGGATCAGAGCTAATTCTAAGCTGCCCCACATACTGTAGGAATCCATGCAGGCTATATTCCCCTGACGTGTTAATTCTTTATCTGATGAAACTCTTCTGACCTCCTCGTTCCTTCTTGCCAGCCATCCCAGTGCCACAGGGAGCTGACCTGGCGCTGGTGACACACACTGCTCCTGCGGGACTCAGTTCTCCCTGCTGGTGCCGGGCGGCTGGCGAGGCAGGGGTCAGAGCCCTCATGTTGTTGCAGTGCTTGCAACACATGCATTGGCAGACACCTCGAGGTCTAGCGCAATGCTGCAGCTGGCAGTTCTTCCTTTCCCTGTCTGTCAAGCAAGAGCAGAAGAAAGCAAGTGCTGATGGTGGGGCCCCCCGCTTCCCTGTCCCTCACAGCACTTTCAGAGGCTGCAGCAAAGCTTGAGGTATAAATGTTATTCCAGGCTTTGCTCTTCTGTCTGAAACGCGTCTTTCACCCTAACCCATAGTCATGGATCATGGTCTGTGGGTGCTGTAAGATGGGCGAGGTACACATTGTGAAATCCCCACCACAGCCAGGAGGAGAGGGGCCAAGACCTCAGCGATGTGGGGAGAGCAGGTGGGGACTGAAACGCCCTGTCCTGCAGGCAGCCAACACAGACTCACACTGTGAAGACTTCCAATGCCAAATACCAATTGTCATTGCCTCTGGAAAAGCAACTGGCGTTTACTACAGAAGGCTTGAACCTGATTAGGAAACTACAAGAATAATGGAAATTTCTGGTCCTTTAACATAAGCAGTGAGTTGTCAAAGCCACCTTGGTCTGAACCTCCTAGCGTTTTTCCTCCCCTTTGGATTCCAGGTACAGTAAACACAAATACGATTTCATGAAACAACATTTTTATTACGCCTTTGCCTCTGACACTGCTTATAACATTCTTGCCTTTTCTCATTTCCACTCTGCTCTAACACTCAACACCAGAGTGTTGTGTGGGTCCTGTGTGCGGATCCAGGCGCTGCGAGAGAGCCCTGCGCTCTCCCCTGTTGAGTCATTCACTATTCCAGGAGGTGCAAGCGATTCTTCACCACCCTGAAAACAAATAAAGAATTTGGAACAAGTTGAAAAGTTAAAATGTAACATGGACATTAGTCTGCAGTAGAACTAGGGATAACACAAAAAGAAAGCTGCTTCCTCTCACAAAAAGCTGTGAGAAAAACAACGTCTCTTTATTTACATGGTCCTTTAGTACTTCAGCAGACCACACCAGCAAGGTAGATAAGGTGACGCTTCACAGCTGGGCGAGCAGGTGCTGAGAGCCAAAGTCATCAGCCCAGAGCTCCCCCGTACGATCGGGGTCCCTGCCTGAGCCCAGCCTCCTGGGGAGAAGCTGTTCTCTGTCATTACAAACCTGCCTTTGCACTCATCCCAAGCTAACCGTGGCTCCTTGCAGGGAGGAACAAAGGTGTTTTTATTTTATTGGGAAAGCATCACTGGAATACTTCTGCCATTGCCTTACAGCTTCTAACACACTCCTTTTCCACAGAGAGGAAGACAAAGAGTCTAAAGAATATGAAGTAGATGGAAGATTTAAGTTCTGACTGAATAATTTTCATTTTTCACAAATTATCATTTTGTCAGGAAAATGGTTTGTCAGAAAAGCTCTGCCAATTTGGTCTCCACACACTACCCTCCCTTGCCTGAGGGCATTATAGAGCCAGCTGTCAAGTGATGATTTAATAGACCCAAGGGACATTGCTAGTGGAGGAAGGTGACTTTTTCATCTCTCATACATGGGTGGCTCGTGAATATACACGCCACTTGTACACAACCTTTCTACTCTACAGAATCCACTCTTCAAGAAGGGCAGAGTATGAAGTCAAGTTGAGGGGCCACTCCTACCAAAGGAAGCAGAGGACTGGAGGACTCTCAAGGAAAAACAAACAAACAAACAGGAAAACGGGGAGGGAAGATTAATATTCTTGTGTTAATAGGCTGGCTGAGCTCTGGGGCTTATAGATCGAGGCTTTGATTCTGTGAAGCAAGAGGTGGGAATCCAATGCAGAGAGAGGGCGCAGCTAGAAAGGATGGGGCTATTTAGCACAGAGGATGAGGAGCGAGAGGAGAAACCAGAGGCAGTGGGAATACAAGAAGTGAGTAGGGGCAAAAAAAATAAGTTTAGCCTTGGAGAAGCTGAACTGAGAAGTGATTATTTAAAATAATAAGTTGTAGGTGAGAGACTGAGCAAGGAGAGAGAACTTGATGGATCCAAAACCAGACCTGGGTGTCCTGAATACCAGTAAGGCATGGGACCACCGAGCGAGAGGGGTACAGCAGAGGTCAGAGCTATCCGCAAGAGTGAAGCACAAGGGCTGCGGAGTGGCTGCATGAGGAGAGCACAAAGGGAAGCTTGGTTACCTGTGCTAAAGTCTCATGAGGGCTCTGAGAGTAGTATAACAAGGAAGGAGCCTTTTGCCCTTCACTGCGAGGGGTCGAGGCAGGTTCAGGGGAAAACGGGCCGGAGCTGCATCGGGAAATGAGTCACACACAGCCTTTGCTCTGAGCCCAACTTGACATGAGCTGAGAACACTGAAGGTAGTGGGGAGACCAAGTCCAAATCACTTTTATTCTTCAAACTAGCAAGACAGACAACTTTTCTCACTGTCGGAGTCTGTGAAGAATGAGCTTGAGCAGTAAGATTTTAAGGATGTTTCCTTCTTAAATTTGTCTGTAGTTCCTCCAGGTGGGAGTCGTGTGTCTGGCATTAGTCATGCAGGATCTGGGTGCTCTGTCTGAGATGACAGCTGCCCCCCTCTGTGACACCAGCCCCCGAGAAGCTGCTCCTTCTGTTCCACAGGTAGGACAGGCGATTTGCTGGAGGTGCCTGTCTCCACTGACTATGGCAGGAGGATAGTTTAAACACCTTATTTTGGAGATTTAGGATGGAACAGGCTGCATTGCTTACATGTACTGTCAGGCATGCTAGTTTCAGGTCACAAAACCCTGTATCGAGGGGAAGACTTCTGACAACCCGTAGGCTGAGACAGAGGCTTCGGTCTGAGATGGTCCCTCCCATAGCAGACGGGCTGGGAAGAACTCTTCAGGAGGCAGCAACCACCCACTCAAATTTACAGAACGAGAAAGTGAGGCAAAGCCATGCTGCCTGCATAAGCCACGGTCTCTGAGCTGATTTATTAAGAGACATTTGAGATGTTGATACAAGAAAATGGCCTTTTCACAGGTACCAAAGGAAGGGCTCAGTCCTGAGCAGGGCCTTGTCAGAAAACTTCAGTCTGCTCAGGATCCCTGCCAGGCTGTGAGAAGTGTCACAGGCTCTCCATCAAGGCACCAGTAGAAGTGGTTTCTAGGCTGTGAGGGAGGCAGCAAGCACTTTATTAACAACATCCAGCAGTAACAAGAAACAACATTTAGGTCTCGTGCACAGTGGTGCACTGAGGATTTTGACTGTCGATACACTCTGTAATTAGATTTTGATTCTCAGGACCAGAAGTGTCTTTTGGATTTTGCATTAAAAGGTGATAGTGGAGGAATCAGTTCCAATGTACATTGGGGTAAAGGTCAGTAGGACAAGTTACACAGCAGAGCTGAGCTGAGATCATCCCTCTTTGGAAACCTCCGCCAGGAGATACTAAAGACATGGCCTTCCTGTTCCAGGCTAGCTCTAAGTGGGTTATTTCCGATAACCGCCCTCGAAAAAAGGGGGATGGGAGGAAGAAAAGCAAGTACCAGTTCCTTGCACAATGGGAGAAAACTCACAGCTCGCTCTGGTTTCAATGAAAGGGTGAGAAAATTGCTTCTTGAAATGCTTTTCAGAAGGGGAGAGAAAAATCCTTCCTATCGCTGCAGACCAGTTTAAACACTTAAAAAGATATTGACCTGATATTATGTGATGTCCTTTGTTCCAAGGCTCAAACACTAAATGCACATGAGTATCACTGGGAACATTCTGAAACTTGTCATTCTGCTGGCTGTTGTGCTTCTTGGTGGCTCTGATTCAGAACCACTCTCTAATTCTTAGTATCTCAGCTCTGGTTTTATGGAAGCTTTTATGTGGATAAAACCAGCTTTATTTTCATGCTTATTTAACATAATGCTTTCCTTGGGAAATAAGGTGCAATGTGAGTTTTGAATCAGCAAAACATACAAAGTTACTTCCAGCTACAGATCATTCAGCAACTTTTGAATTGGTAGTGACCCACACCTCACAGTCAGTTTTTATCACTTGAAAAGTCTGTTCTATGCCTCATCAAAATGTTCTGGAATAAAGCAAAGCAAACCAGGGGATATAAACCTCTGAACTTTAGCAAATGGATAGAGGTGTCATCCGAAACTGCAGAATGCATTTATAGAAGTAAAATAGTTACAGTGTTGGTAGTGCCAACCTTACAAAGAATTACAAGACCTTCAGTGAGGTCTGGACCTCGGTGTGACACATTCAGGCTGAAAAATAGACTTCAGTCTTGCCAGCCTTTGGATTTGCAGTGGGTGAGAAGTGACACGTACCGCAGCATGTGGTGTGTGTCACCTCCAGGTCCTCAGAGCTTTTGTGAGTTCCCAACACATCAGTCCCCTCCTGGTCCCCATCCTGTCTCTCCTTGCTCTGTCCCTGTTTTTGAGGACATGCTTTTACATCTTTGTTTGTGGTGGCATACCCACGAACAGCATCATGTCAATAAACAGCCTGTCAGATTTTAAGCGATCAATGCAATAGCTTCACACCAGATTTCTGTGAGTTGAATGTCAATAGAAAACCCATTTACTCTTGTCCACTTGTTGTCAGAAGAATATTAAAAATGAAAATGAATTAGGGAAAGTTTAAGGGTCAGCACAGACACTGCAGATGAGGACTTTCCACTCAATAAAGCTGAAGAAATTCATTCTAGGAAAAAAAAGAATGGGTTTTCATTTTGTCATGTAAAATATTGGGTTTGCTCTTTCACATCTTCACAGACAACAACGTCTGCGCAAATAATGGCTTTATGACAGTTATACCTCTCTTGTAAAGAAAATAAAATCATCAACAAGGAGCAATTCTTGTCTGAGTCAGTGACCAAAAATTTAAAAAATGAACAAAGTCCTCAGTAGAAATAAAGAGTTGCTATTAGTTTTACCAGCTTAATAGTTACACAGTTAGCTAATGATTACTCGACTAGTGAACTTCTATCCTGCACAATTAGCACTGGAATATTTAGTAATAGCAATAATCCAAAGCTGAGTCTAAACTCAGGTTACCAGTCTGACAACTTTATAGCACTGTGACTGGGAGCATTTTCTCTTCCTTCAGGAGAAGAGGAAGCCTACAGCCTTACAGGTGAAACGTCACATTTCTTCCTTTCACAGTTACAATGATCCTCTATGGATGGATGTATTTCCCCATTTCCCTTGATTACATGTAGCTCTGTTTCTACTTCTCTGTTTCTCTAAATAAAGGCATTTGGTCTTTATTACGGGAGAACCACAGTGCTTTGCGCTGTAATGGTGCTGTAAAGTGAACCCAGTTAATGGGCCCAGGTCTAACAGCTCCGGATGTGACTAACCCTGCTCGCCCCTGGCATTACTCACATCCTGTACCAGAAGGTGAGGACACCTCTTTGGCCTCTCCCCCTGCGGCTGGGGGCAAGTCACAGAGAAATGAATTGTCCTTTGTGCCCAGGGCTCGACGCAGACCTGCCTGAAGTTAGTGAGGGCTCTTCCATTAAGGACTTCAAATCAGGTTACGTAGGAAGGAAAATAAGCAGCTTTTTGTCGCTTTTAGCTTTTGCTAAAGGAGTAAAATACAACCATGCGAAGAAATTCAGACCTCTGATTTTTTTCAAGTATTATATAGAAAAGAAATCAGGTAATTTCTACAGCATAATGTGGTATGGCACAGACTATTAGCACACAAAAAGGACAGTTCCATCTTCAGAGAAGTTGCTTAGTGCCAGACATGCTTTGCCTATATTACTGAGAAAGACGAGTATTTCTGCTGTGCCACATGGCAATATTGTTCTTCACCAAGCTTTCATAAGAGCATGTCGTTTATTTCCAAGGAGAAAAAATTATAATTTTCCCAGAACCCCGTTTATAGAGATCTTGCTCTGGTTTCACAGGGTATTTCACATCATCAAGCGCGATTAAAGCCCTGCCAGGTGCTAGGAAACACCGAGCCACCACCCAGGCCCACAGCTCCCGCTGTCAGCTGCTCCTCTCAGTGCAGAACAAAGCTGCTCGCCTCCTCCCGTGCAGCAGCAGCACCGGGCAGGCCGTGCAGCCGGGGCCCGGCTCTCCCACCAGCTCTGGCCGCAGGAGCAGGCGCTGGGCCGCAGGCGCTGGGCTGCAGGCGCGGGGGCGAGGTGCCTGAGCGTGTCCGTGCCCAGCCCCTCTCATGCTGCATGGCTTGGGATGGGGGTCTGGAGCAGGCAGTGCTGGCCCCTGTCTCCTGGGGAGCTTGTAGTCTGTGTCGCATCGACCCTTTCTAACAGGGCTTTGCAGTGGGGCCGAACAGAAGGGGACCGGCCTTGGTGCTGCCTCAACTGCCTCTTAGCAGCAACAGCTGGAAAAAAATGTCTTGGCTTTGCTGTTGGGTAGTACACTGCTTCATAGGGTCAGGTCACCGTATTCAGTGAATTACTGTATTTACTGCTCACCTTAACATTGTTGTATTCAGTTGCTTTACGTTTTTGTTTGTTTATTTGTTTTTAACAAGTCATCTTGTTTAAAGAAACACTGCAGACAGTTACTTTATAGAAATGCCATTTGCATTGGTTTGAATTCCAGCTTTTCCAGAGAACTTAGTCATAACATCAGGTTTGCGCTTCTTAGTTGTAACATAAAATGAAAGGCTCGGATGTCTGCCTCCACTGTGCCAGCTCCATTCAGAGCTCCACTTACACTTGTTTATTAATGTAAGTAGAGTAAGCGCTCAGACGATAAAGCCTTCATGAGAAAGTCTGTCAAACACATTTCTTGTGAGTGAATTAGAGAAGATGTCTGAGTCCTGGGTGCTCGTTCTCTGAAGACATTTTTAAAATTCAATTTCCTTCCCTAAGCACACCCTTCTGCACAGTAATTCCCACAGACATGACACTTAGAAGGTATTGCCATTTGTAAGAGGCGAGCATTTACTTAAAGCACTAGAACAGGATATGCCAGTGTGTTTTGCAGCACCCCAAGTGATGTGTCATCTCTGCTCCTTGTCTGGTGCACCGCTAGCCTCTCCCCTTACAAATCTTACAAGATTTGCCTTACAATTACTCCTCCCTCAGCTTCACAGTTTCCTCATTAGATGCGAATACAGTATCAGGCTACGTGTTAACAGGCTCTGTACCTATCAAAGCATCTTGATTTCTAGAAGTATATTGTTTTTCACTCAGACTCACACGTTCCTTGTGACCAACACCTAGGACAGGTTCCTAGTGGCCAACACCTCCTTGGTCTCCATGTCCATGCTGTCACCGCAATTCAGACTTTACCACCTCTGTGTGATTGCATACTGGTTTTATTTTCAGCCAGGTTTTCATGGATAGCTCAAGACAGCCATATTTCTGAATGGACCTTACAGCCCATACGTGAGTTTGCAAGCCTCCCTCTCTCACACATGTAGCCACCCCCCCAGTTTGCTTGGCTACAGTTAGCCAGTGTTCCCAGCACAAACTGGTCACAGTGCAGTTCCCAACTGGTAAGTGGCAGGACAGTTAATTCACCACCCATGATTTGGAATATGAGGTAGGGGTGATAGCCTCTGATATCACCAATCCTCGGAGCATACCCAACGAGCTGTCGTGTTCCAGCCTGCGGAGCTGCCCTGGAGTCACCAGCTTAACTTGCTGGCACCACTGGGAATGACAGTCTCTCTATGAGGCTCAGGCTGGTGTCTGCACTGATCACTGGCACACAGTCCATAAAACGATTTCCACCATCAACATTTGACTTCCTATTTAGTATCGCCTATGTAGATAATTGAAAGACATCACAAAAGAAATGTAGTAGAAAGTGCAAAAATGCAAAATTATTCTGAAAATATTTATTTGGCTTGCAGGTGGTGTTTGGCGAGTGGGCATTGGGTCACTCCTCAACAAAATGGTATGTGGTATGTGTTTTAAGAAAGGATTGGTTCCTCAGCTGGCTAGTGCTTGATAATAAGCTCACTTCCATAATTTCTTTCTTGACCAGACACTGCAGTTTAAACAATGTTTTGTGGTGACTAGGAGTAATCTTTACAGAACAAAACAAACAATTGAAAGAAGAATGGAGTAACTTTTTTGCTGTCCTGTTTCTAAGTTGTGTTCTCATTGTGATTTTTGAGATGTTTCCTCCTCTACCAGGAAGCACATTTGTACATGGTACTGGCATAAACATAAAATTGGGTCACAATGAATCAGATGAGCAGAGCTGAGTAATTTGTGTAACAGCAGAGTAAACAGGTAAGATGTTGTGGGTGGAAACTTGCGAATGGCTACAAATATTATTAATCTTAAATAAATTGCAGATAAATAAAAGGGTGGAATTAATGCAGTGTTTCTATATGCGTAAACAACCACCTACTTTAAAACAGTATGCATTAGTTCATGTCTATAGGTTCTCTTCATTTGCTCTGGCTATGAAAGATTTGGTGTGCTACTGAAGAATTTTCTTAATTTTTGCTGACTGTTTAGATGAAAAGTTCACTCTACACACTTCATTCTGGAACCCACATATGAGCAGTTCATCCCCGGAAAACCTGACTGGACAAGGTCCCAGTCAGCCCAACTGAACTTTGAAGTTAGCTTGTTTTGGGAGGAAGGTTGGACTAGATGATCTCCAGCAGCCCTTTGCAATCCATTTTTTCCCTGTGATTTTGCAATTATAACAGAATGCTGCCTGGCCATCAGATCAAGGGTTTAGTTTTCTGCCACAATTGGCTGAACACTGGATATGTCTGTCTTTGCAGAGTTCCTCTGGGAGGTTGCCCTTGTTTTCTGGCAGGCACTGCCTCTCTTATAATGGCAGTTCTCAACCCAGGCATGCCTGAATGGAGGGGAGATGGACTGCAGAGCATGGCTCTGGCCTGCACTCCTTTGCCTGCACACACACAGCAAAGACTTCAACTCAGATCTGAAGCTCTCATTCAGCCAACAGTAAATGAAGGGATTGTAACAAGTGCTGCTCATGGCAAACCAGTGAAAAGCAAAGTACAGAGCATTGCTGCTGTGGATAGCCCTACAGGAGATCAACACCACATAGCAGTTCAGAGGGAACCAGCACACTGCAAACACAATCACCACCACCATCAGCATCTTCAGCGTCATCTTCTTTTTCCGCTGATGTGCATAGTATTGCTCCATCGTGATGTCCCCAATGGCATTCCTCAGCCAGAGCTTCTTAGCTACCATGGTGTATGTGATGGAGATCACAAGCAAGGGCAGGACATACAAGAGAACAAAAGTAGTCAAGTCCAAATACTTCCAGAAAAGGTCAGCAGGAGGAGGGAAGCTGGGTAGGCAGACCATTCGTATTGTTCTGTTCCTGAAGATCAAAGACATAAAAAACCATTAATCCCTCTGCCAGATGCATGCGACACCTGGAGGACAAGCATCTTAAGGGTTCTTGTAGGTTTCAGTAAAGGCACAGAGAGCAGAACTCATTCAGTAATACAGGCAAGGGCCTCTTTCAATTGAGAACTTCACATTAAGTCTGACCTTTGGCTCCAGTGAAGGTATTTTAAACACATCCCCAGAAAATAAATAATCATCCATATTAACAATTGTTCATGTCTCTTCTGTGCCTGCTTCAAATGACAGCACTGAATCTCTGAGACGAAATTAACTAACAACAAGCCTGAAAGCAATCTCATTGATTTTTATTATCCTCTTGAGAGAAACTCACTGCCTAGTGAAATATAAGGAAGATTTCTCTGCTTCACCATACTTTCTATTTTAATAACACATATGGAGAAATGCATGCATTAGAATCTGTGGGACTTTGACTGAGCTATATCATATAAAAAAGCACTGTGTAAAAGTCTTACCCGATATAAAATCTTGTCAAGGTCTGATAAATGGCATGAGGCAATGAGAAGCAGCTGGCCAAAACCCATATGATAATGATGCAAATCCCTCCTTTCACCATGGACATGCGTGGCTTGAGAGGGTGCATGATAACCTGAAGAGAACAACCAATCCAGAGGATTTAAAATGTCCTCAACTGACAAAAATGAGCTGCAAATTTTAGAAAAAAAAAAAAAGTGCACCTTTGCTTTATCCATGTCCAAGAGCAAGCATTTGACACTGAACTCTGAGTAAAAAGCAAACAGTGTGTGGGCTTTCCAAGACAGCAAGGCATATTCAGCATGGACATAAAGGGTGGTAGAAGTTGAAAGCCAAGACTCTCTTCTGGCTTCCACTACAGAGAGCACAAAATGTCTCTTGATTACTATACAAGAGGTCTCAAATACAGATGGCAGACCTGGTATTCACAACTTTTGGCATTTGATGGACTTGCAAAAGTCTGACATGGTGCCTAAGAACCTTACAGTTAAATGTAATCTTTGACCAACATAGCACTAATCAACTTCAAAGCTGGTTTCTTTTCTATTCACAGTTTGTCCTGTGCAGTACTGGCTACAGTGTGGTGTATTGCATGTGCGCTTGCTGCTGAGGAGGGCTACTTTGTCTGGTGATGTCTTGGTCACTCTTCCAGCCTCACACTGCAGTTTGAGATGCTGCAGCAGCTCTGCATCTCTCCAGTCTTAAAAGGTGGGCAGGAGAGTGTCATCTTCAGGGACTTCTGAAAGTATAAGGGCTGGAAAATGTAAAGAGCTATGTGAGCATTAAATGCTGCTGCTGGCCTGGTGCCCTGAGCAGAAAAACACATTCAGTATCACCATCAGCTTGAACTCAGAGATCATGAAAGTTATATGTCCGTTGAGCTACATAGCCCACAGATGATTAGATTACACAATAAAACAATAACTACTACATGATTTCTTGGCTGATGAATTTTCTGGCATTTTTTTCTGCATCTTTTCTTGTCCCATAATAGATATTTATTTAATTGAGCTTCTATAACTCCCCTGGATCATCTGTCTGCTCTGATACCTCCCAGAACTAGCAATATTTTTAGAGTCAAGTGTTGCTTTCTCGTTGCTCAGTGACATCTCCTTACTTCTATTTATATCTCCTTGGGCCATGCCAACTAATTCCAGTTCTGAGGAGCTTACTCCACTGGGTTTAACAGCAATTATTGTTTGCTCGTAGTTAAACCAGCATTTCTTAATGCATAGCCATGCTTTGCCATCAACCCAGAATCTGCCAATTAAAATGCCTCCTTATTGGAATACTTTGCTTTCAGGAGTTGCAATGTTATTTGTAGAAGGGACAGACTAACAAGCTTTTTGTGGTATAAGAGACAAAAGCGGATGGTCTGTACTCTGGCAGTCACTGTGATTTTCTGACACTAGATGGAGCACATCCCAGATAATCGGAGTGGAATCAGTTATTGCTTTCACCTTCATCTGGCTGTGTCACTTATTGTGTGCTTTTCAGTAACAACCATTACTGCAGGCTCCAGCACTGCAAGGAAAATAGACAGTAAGCCCAAAGAGTGTACCTTGCAGAGCCTGCTCTCCCAGTGCACAGCATCTGTCAGCCTTAGCAAAAATGACAAATTTTGTTATCCTTCAAGGAAAACCCTGTTTGCACTCATTGGTTGGCCTATGCAGTTTTTATGGTTGGTATTTGCCAAGAAGTATCTTTTTGCTGGGGAGGGGGACAGCGCAGAGAATTTCTCATCTTAAGCTGAATGTACTAACACAGTTCTCTCCACTGTCAATCCCAGGCATCCCAAAATAATGAGGCAAGCCTAAAAGTTGTAAGAGTCTTCATATATAAATGCTGAGATAATGTTTGGGCTTGCTGATGTTTGAATATATTCATGCCACACTTTAGGACACAGAGTCACTGAGGCAGGAAGGGACCTTTGGAGACCACCTTGTCTAACCCCTGCAGGAGGCAGGGCCACCTGGAGCACGCTGCGCCAGACTATTTCTGGATGGGTTTTGGATGAAGGCTCCACAACCTGCCTGGGCAGTGTTTGATCACCATCACTGTACAAAAGCAGTTTTCACATCCACCAACATAAAAGCTAGAATCCCTCCCCTTCATTCCTTAATTCCCAAGACAGTACAGGTTTCCAGGCCCTGGGACTTGAAGGGGAAAAAAGCTATATGTTTGGTTCACTATTTTCTAGCAAATACAGGTGTGGTGCATACTGCATACCTGATGCCGATCCAGAGCAATGGCAGCAAGGGTCAATACAGACACGTGAACGGAACAGTACTGAACAAATCGGCTTACATGACACATCAGCTTTCCAAAAACCCAGGTACTGCTTACAAACCGCACCTGAAGAACAGAGAAAAAAAAGATTAAAATTGTGCATTACCTGAAGAGTCACCAATAGGCTTCCTGGGAATACTTTAAGGAAGAAATATTGTGATACAGTTTCCTTATCATTTGTAGATGTATTATTATACTCAGATTTTGGGGGAAATAATGACTGTGCAAGAGGCTCTGAAAAAGAGGTGAGATTTATTATACTGAACAAACAAATCCACTTGAGTACTGCTCTGCATATGTGTGTTTGTGTGTGCATGTGTACATGTAGCGTGGCTATTCTGGAAAACACAAAGAAATCTTCTATTGATTTCTCGATGAGTGTCTGCACGTAAAAACATTAGCTTGTCTCCTTAAAGACAGCTGAATTTTTGTCATTGTTAAAATGTTCACATTTGTGAATGCCAAAAGTTGCATGGGTTCAAAACTCAGTGAGATAAATTCATGAAAGAAAAACTCTTTGAGGGCACAGAAATAGAGAGCTAACACCCTTGAGTCAGGAGCATCCCCATGTACCTGCCCTGTGCTCATACAGGTTATGGACTCAGCATACAGGATACCCTCTCAGCAGCAGCAGACGGAGTGGGACAGCAATGTCTTGCTCTCATGTTGAGCTCTGAGCTTGGCTCTCCTCACATCGCATTGTTTGTGATACACCAACAGCAATATCAGAGGTGTCAGCTAGCTTAGACAAACAGAGAGGAAAATTTTCCCCTCCAGATAAAAAAGCAACTAACACTTTACAAGCTGGGTTGCCTTCCTTGATCTGACCTCTGGTGTACAATTTATCTCCACCAGGCATGAAATCCCACTGCCCTTGGGGAGGCTGCAGTCAGAGAGAGTTTAAAGCCTGCCCTGAGACCAGAGCGGAAAGGGCACGGTGGCATTTCTTAGAAAATCCCAGAAAGGTGTTGCTTCTTGCAGCTTTCCTACAGAGGCAATTATCCCAAATAACTTGTGGTTTTACTCCCTGCACACACAGTTATTCCTTACTGTGCAATGTTTAATATAACTCATTTTGGAAGCAGATTAAGCTAATTTGAAACAAGGCACATTTACTACAGAACATATGTCCACACAGAAAATTAGTCAAGACTAGCTAATGTTTTCAATTAGTCTACCATTTTAATCCTAATTAAATTCCCATACAGACAATTCTAGTAGTAATGAGCCTGTCAATGAAACTGTAGCATTTTGTCTTTCTTTGAAGTTGATGTAAAGCTCTAATCTAAGAGGGATTACAATAATTTAATTATTTGTTCCTAATAATTAACTATTGTGCAAACACTCAAGAGGGCACTATCCTTTTCCCTAAAGGTGAGCAGATGCAAATCCAACCAGAGTAAGGCAGTGAAACCCCACCAAAGGAATAGGATCAGTATAGGGAAAGGTGAATTCAAACTGACAATGCAGCAAATGCTTCTGGAAGGCAGAAGAGCACCATGGACAGCTATGGGCAAGGACAAAAGCAGGAGCATTTGGGATGCTTTTGAACCAGAGGATTTTGTAAAATTCAGCCATACAGACAGTCCTACTTACACATTGTTTATAGACTGTGGCAGTCGGGCAAGAAGTGCAACAGTTTATTCTTCCCACTTCACTTTTTATTTTTCTTTCTATAGTTAGAATTATTTAATAACTACAAGTAAAGAAAGGACAACCAGCTCCTAGAAGCACAGTTACAGCACCCCAGCCACACCAAGCTGGCATGGCTCAGTGAGGACCTCACGTTTTCTCCTGCGATCATCTTCACAAGGAGTGACCCTGCTTGCATCGTTTCCACAGTAAATGGACAGCTAATTGTGCTTTCTAGAGTCAAACATGTCCCCGCTTCCTTCCCCATCAAAAGACCAGCAGAACAGACCTGTCTTGACGCTGGCCTGAAAGGGAGGAAGAAAGTAGGAGAGGAGGGATGCCCCCCAGCAGGTTTTGGGAGGTGGGAGCATGAACGCCCCGGTCCGTGTCTGTGTGTGAGGGGCTGTGGGGGATAGAGGGAGCACAGCTGCAGCCTGTGCGGGATACAAAAGGAGCAGGGAAAGAGCTGAAAAGAAAGTCTGAGGACGAGCCTGGTACTAGCTGAGGCAGTACACATGCACATGGCCCTGACAGGCAAACACAGGCACCAGCAAACCCCGTGGGGGCTAGATGCACGCCCCCAAATTTAGATGAGCGCACCCGTCCCTGCCTCACAGCCAACCTGCAAGCAGCGGTGAGCCCGAGCGCAGCGTGGGGTGTGCGTGTGGGGACAGCCCCCTGCCTGCCCCGCGTCCTCCGGCCGCCCCGCAGAGCCCCGCGCCCGGCCCCTGGGGAGCTTACCAGCGTGAAGGGCGTGTTGAGGGTGGTGATCATCACGTCGGACACGGCCAGGTTGACGATGAAGAGGCTGGTGGCTGAGTGCATCCTTTTGTTCTTGATAACCACGTGGCACACCAGCGTATTTCCAAAGAGGGAGATGCAGATGATCACTGAGTAGGCTACTATCAGCAGCGCCTTCACCGTCCGGCTCTGGGACTCGCCCTCATACCTGGTCCCACTGCCAAAGTCCCCCAGGTCCTCCAGGTCCAGATCGCTGTGAAAGAAGGATTGGTTTGGGAAGCCGTACAGTGTGGAGAAGAAGCTGGTGGTGTGATTCTCTGCTCTCCAGAAGGGCTTGGAGATATACTGCAAAGGGAACCACGTGTGTCTGCTCATGGCTTGGGAAGCAAAGCTCCAGTGCTGCCGGTGTCCCTGGCACCCCGGAGAGACTGGGGCAGGCTGCACGTTTCTCTGCCCTCCTTCCTTCCGGGGAGCTCAGGTGCTAAAGTCAGCGGTTGCAGGTGGGAACACACATCCTTGCATTTTAAACATATGCCCCATAGTTGCAAACTACATAGAAGAGCTGATAAATGGGTCCTTCTTCCCGTGCTGATAACATGTCAGCTTAACTCCAGGGACTCTCCAGCTGCTGTTCTTTTCCAGTCCCATATGTCCTGATACAGGAGCTGGTTCAGATGCTGAAATATCAGAGATCCCCAAACACTTTCTCTCTGCACCTAGGAAGAAATCCTAGTGAATATTTCCCTCCGGACACTGTTCTGCTCCTCTCCCACAACTTCTCCTTGAAAAACTGCTATATTGCTTTTCCACATAATCCTTCACCAATCAGGTCTTTTTCCCAGCAGTTTTCAAAGCTTGTCAGAGCTAAAAAAGCAAGGGAAGCCTTTTCCATTTATTTCCATCCTCAAAGTATCTCTGAGCTATTCACTGGAAGCAGCTTTGCTCAGAGACTGAGTGGTCCCTGCTTTCCCTGTGATATATACAGCCTGCCAGATGACACACTGCATATGAAATAGCCAATAGTGTATCTCTTCCTAGCTTATCCTGAGATGGATTGCAGCCCCACAGATAGATGATGGGAGAGTGTGACATTTGCAGATTCTAGCAGAGCAGCAAAATACAGAGTGGATGTGCCCTTATCTTCCCTGTCTCCTCCTCCTCCCTTCTGTGTACCCAGCACAATAGCTTTGTGGCGTGAAGTGTCTTTACTAAATTGCAGCACCTTTCTCTGCCTTCTAGAGTTTCTGCCTCCAGAGAGCATCTGAAGATTTCTGTCTTCAGATTTCTCCCGGATTTGTGCCTGGCATTGTCCCCTTCTTGGTCCCCTATGGTGCAGAGCACAGTGTAAAAAGTGAAATGCAACGTGAAAATGAGGACAGAAGTTTCAGGGTGCTGCTGGTGTCCATGGAGACACCTACCACAGCTCAGCCTGCTGCTGTGCACTAAGGCAGGGCAGGGGGAGAGCAGGAGCAAAAGGGTCGGAAGTAGCACAGGCAGAAATCCCTTCTTTTCTCCTTCCCTTCCTCTCCAGGCAGTCATTTGCAGAGTCTTTTGCTGTAAGTGCTTCTGCCATGTGTCCTGCCACTGGGGCTGAGCTTGGCATGCAGCTGGTTCAGGGCACAAACCTGCAGGCAGGCTGCTGCATCTTTTTCCTCTTAATTTCTGCTGCGTAAGGTCACTAACCCACACAGGCAGGATTTGATTTGGAGGATGATAAATCAAAAATACTTCCTTTAGAAACAGAAAGGTGTAGAGATGCGCATGCATGAGATCAGAAGCTGAGCTCCTGTTAACAAAGATGAAACAGCAACCGCTTCCCCGCACGCGTCCTCGTGAGATGCAATCTGTCAGAAATTGCTGCTTGGGGCTTGGCGGCGAGCACACGCCTGCTGGCACCAGCTCTCATTGCTCTGCTGCCCCCAGCAGCTCCCCCGGCGCTGGGGACAGGTCAGCAGCCGCCAGGGTGGTGCCAGTCCTCATGCCTGCATCTCTTACATTCCACTGGGAAATTTTCAGGTGTTCAGACTCAAACAAATAGCTGGCATTGGCTGTTGGCAGTGAAACTTCATTCCTCCTGTCCTCTTAGAAACCTGTTGCTAGCATTACTCTAATCTCATTACCATAAAATCAGAATGACCTGACGGGAAGGTCGTTTTCCCTACATCTGGTGATTCATCTCTAATTCTGGTGGTTTGTCCAGGGCACTGAATGTCACTGTTACACATGCTGTAAATTTCTTGAAGGCTGAGACAACTTTTCTTTATATATATATACGTGTGTTTGTGCACCCACAGGGGTCTCCACTGCGACACAGCATAGGCTGGGGACCTGCACTGGGAGCAGACATAGGGTTTCACCCTCAAGTGCCTTCAGCATGTGACTGTGATGTGCTCATTTCCCATCATTCCCTTTTATTTTCTTGTAATGCACTAGAACAACTTACCATAAGGTCATTTAGGTACACATTTGAAAACAGACCATTTGAAATGACCCGGTGTGCCAAAGGCAAGCCTTTCTAATACTAAAGTATTCTTTGCAGAACTGATTTATTCTGTCAAAGATTCGAACACTTAAGCAATCGCACGCTGTTTTGCTGCAGTTATTATCCACTTACAAATGTTCTGAGCTGCATCTTAGTGGACCTAGGTCTACATCATGCATCATTAACTTAGCATTTGTGCTCTGAGTTAAGCGCAGAAGGCAAGGGAGAAATGCACTTTTTCAAACATATTCTGTCTGTACCTCTGCTACTTTTGAATTGCTCAACGTCCACCTTTATTTCTATAGAAAACTTTTGGCTTTCTCATTTTGGCACTACTTGAGTCAAAATATTTTAAAACTTTTTATTTTCATGAGGTTATATAGCATTTTCATTTTTAGTTATTTCTGGTGTCTGAAAGAAATATCAAATCATAGGAATTTCAATTGAGGTGAAGATCCATTTTCTGATTAGATCTAATGTAGGACAAGTGATGATGATGGCCGAAGAAATCAGAGCTATGCTATAAAAATTCAGATCATTATTTGGTCACTAGTCTAGCAAATCTAAAAAACAAAGAATCAAAACATCAAACCACTTAAAAAAAAAAAAAAAGTTCATTTTGTTATCTGAGAGCTAAAATAAGGAAAGGTCTGAACTTCCCAGTTAAAATTTTCCAATGCTCTGCACCAGGTGCTAGTCATAAGACTCATGCTGTTAGCATAAGTAATCTGGTTCAATTCCTATTGGTAACTTTGGAAATCTACCTGGGAATGGAAAAGTGTGTTTTTTAAAAAAAGTGTTTCACGTCTGACCAGCGCAGCTGAACTGCCTGTTAGGAGAGTAGCTGTGTTTGGATCTGTAAACTCTTCAGGATTTCATCCCACTTGGGAATATTAAATCACCAGATAAGGAAAATTTCCACAAGTCATTGGCACTGCTTATTTTTAAATGGTCTTTTGCTTGCTTTTCACCTTTCTCACTCAGTCCAGTCTCTTCTGACAGCACGATCTTTTGGGCAAAATCACCTTCGCTCAAAGAGGATGAGATCAGCCGTCACGAGTGAGCCCCTGCACCTCTTGGTTTCGTGATATCTTCTTCCAGCCAGGACAGGTCATGAGAGCTGTTAGAAAAAAAAGCTGCTGCTCTGAGGCTGCTCAAACTTGTGAGACATTTCTCCCTCTTCTTCATGATGTGCAATGGAAAGCAACAGAGAAACCTAGGGAGAAACCCCGGGGGGGAGCAGGCAGGGTCCTCAGGGCACTGTGATGCAGCAAGAAAGGAGTCCAAGGCCTGTGCCTGGGGTGTGAGACAAAACAATGGCAAAAGCTAAAACAAGGACTTCTGGTTTGAAAACCAAATGTCTCTGCTTTGCTGTTCAGAGCTGAAAGTAGCTGGGGTAGATGCGATGTTTCATTCCTTGAACCTGGACAAGAGAGAAAAATACTCAACAGTTAAAATTCTCAAATCTAAATGAGAAAAAAAAACAACATTCAATATGTCTGTTGCATCAGAGAGCTTTCTGGAAGATTGCTGTTCTCTAGAGAAGCTAACAGTTTGTATTTTTCTATTTTAAATATACAGCTTGAGTAAGGAACAGAAACAATGAGAGCTATGTGCCAGTCCCTTGATTTTTCTCCTTCGATCAAAAAGTGTGTCATGAGTAAAAGTTTGCATAGTCCCTGAAAACCATGATATGGTGATATGGGATTTTTATTATTATTATTATTATTTTAATTTTTATATTTGCTTTAATGTGCTAAGGACACTGTATTCCTCTTCATTTGCAATGACTAGTACTGCTTTTGTGAGTCAGAAACGTCAGACGAACAGACACAGAAATCTTTCAGGACATTACATGGACTTGATGATAAACCCACTATGTTTTGTCATAACAGAGCGATTACCCCAGGAGTGAATCAAAGAATGCAGCTCTGGAATTCAGGCAGACCCTGACAACTCAACATCTTAAATGTATTAACTTAGGAGTTGCCTACTGTGCAGAACAGCTTCATGTGAAGCCCTCAGCGGACTGCAAGCCTTGGCAGCGCAGAGCCGCCGCGCAGCAGCTGCCGCTACTGGTCCCGCGGTGCCCTGCTGCTGGCAGCCCTGCTGCAGCAGTTCCTGCGCGAGGTGCTCAGCGCCCTCCAGCAGCACCACGCCGTGCTGGGCAGCAGGGCTCTCCGAGTGCCCTGGGCGGCTCTGACCTGTGCCTTGCCGCGGGGCACGCAGCCAGGCGTGCCTGGTGGTGAGGGAAAGACTTGCTCAGCCCACGGCTCTTGACAACACCAGCCTTGGTCTGCGTATCCCTTCATCCCCGCTGACATTATTCATCATAATCTTGCATTCCCCTCTTGGTAAGTAAGATCCATTGCAGATACAATCTGGCTTTTATATAATTTTTTAATTTACTGAGAGCAGACTTGTAGGCAAAATCATAAAATTTGCCACTCTGAAATAACAGCTGCTAACATTTAAATTAGAAACACTCCCTGACAACTAATTCCTTCTATATCTGCTTCACAGCAATAAAGTTGATGGAGGTGTTTGGTGCTGTTAGGGTTTATTTAGGGAGTCTAGTAACTCTGCAGTCTGATCTCTGCACTGTGACCACTTGAACAATTCAGTGCAGCCCCAAAACGAGCCCCTTCTGTTACGTGCAGCACCCTGTATCCCCTGTCAAAGCGATTCAGTTTAGACCCAGACAGACCCCTGCAGGTGTGACCAGAAACAAGGCCCGTCTGGACGCCTACCTGGGCAGCCTGCTCTAAGGAACCTGCTTTGGCAGGGGGGTTGGACCCGATGATCTTTCAAGGTCCCTTTCAACCCCTTCAATTCTGTGATTCTGTGAAACAAGTACACATCCCACCCAAAGTCTACTGACTTGTCTCAGCATTCAATTAACGCCACCTCTGATGATGTGGACACTAAAATAAAGCTCTTCAGTCGTTTAGCATCAGCCAAGGAGGCTGCTGGCAGTACCTTTGGCTTTTGGGACTATACTCAAACAGACCGGAGCTGGGGACCTGGAGAAGATGATCTCTGCTCCAGACTCCTGACCCATGTGTCCCTGTCCTCTCCAGGCAGAGGAACATCACTGCAGAGAGGGGTAGCCTGAGGAGATGTCAGAAATCCTGGTGGAGAGGGATTCTGCAGAAAGCAGAGGGCACTAACCACAGAGGCAATGAAGAACACTTAGCTTCAGTGGCTGCTGTTGCCTGTGGTAACATGCCATTACCGAGTGCCAATGTCACATCCAGCATTGTCACCGACCCACTAAGTATCACGGAAGTGTCACAGTGTGAGTGAATTGGCTGTCATGCACTCCGCTTTCCATGCACTCCACAGACAATGCCTTACATCATTTCTGCTTTGTTTCAGGTTCTTTCAGCCCCAAATTTTAATGAAATCAAGCTATACTTCTGTCCTCCCTCTTCTCTTTTCTTGCTCATGCACTCAGGGTAACTCTGCTGACTTCAGCGTGACCCTGGCACAACCCAAGAACTTTACATGCGGGGACAGCCTGTGAATATTGGCCCATGACTCAAAGCCTGGATGCTTGCAAAATTGAGGAGAATTATTTAAGACAATTGAGTCCTTTGGGCTTTCACTTCTGAGGGAGATAGCAGGAAATAAAGCTCTGTATCTCTCTCCAAAAGACCCTCCAAGGCAGGGACTTACTGCAGAGCATTGCCGTCCAGGAGCTCATGCCAAGTCACTGCACATCCACTGCAAATCTTTCTTCCCAACTAATAGCTTCAATGAGGAGATGGATGAATTTCTTTCCACTGCCTTTAAATGTACGTGGAATTCCTCGATCCTTTATTGCCAGACTTGTCAGTGATTTTAGTAGGGGAAGAGTCCATTATTAAGAGAACACGTTGTAAGAACTGAGCTCTGAAGGAGAAGCAAAACCTTATTCCAACCAATTATCTTGAATTGAAACAGAGTTCTGCTTCTGAGAACAAAGAGCAAAGCTGAGCTGGGCACTAGTCCTCTCACACCCGGCTGCTCAGGCTAGAGAAAATGAAGTGTTGCTTTCATATTCATTTCCATCTCTTCTCCCACCAGTTTTTGCCTCCACATTGATGGAATTACAACGCGTGATGCTCCCAGCGCTGGAAATCGTGCCCAAAGGCCAATTTCAGCTTAAAAATTCCGCATGCTACTTAGATCACTCTTTGACCCAAAGCCGAGCCCTGGTGCAGGCCGAGCAGCTCTGCTGGGAGCCCAGAGGCTGGCCCAGGCACACTTTGCTTTGCACTCGGGGAGCGGGGGCCGGCAGCTCCTGCCCAGCCCAGGCTGCCGCGGTGCTGCACAGCGGCACCCCCGCCCCTGCTGCAGGGGAGATGCCTGCCAGGCAGGGCTTCGGCAACCAGCCCACAAGCTCTTACGCCTGCGGAGAAGACAGCAATTTATACCTGCTTACTCTTGAAAGAGTGGCATGAGCAAACAAAGAGAGAAGTGAATCGCATAATGAGAAAGTGCTCGGCTGCAAAGGGAGTGGGCGGAGTACAGCTTGTTTATTTAACCATTCCAAAGCAAATGTCACTAATTAATTTCAGGTCCTCCTTCTAGAGCTATTCTTTCTTTCAGTGGAATGAATTACTTGGAGGTGAACAGACACCACGTGCTTTCAATGTCTTTTAAATTCCTCTCTGTGAGGAAAAACGTGAAAGAAAGGTGCTGGGTGCAGACTGACTATCTGCCGAGGTACTTAATAAAATCTTCCTGAAGTAGCATTTGAGTTTTTATTTTCAGCTTTCCTGGGAAGTAGTGAAATCTTTATCCCATATTGTGGGAAGAATAAGAAGGGATGATCAGATGACCTATGTGGGATTAGCCAGGATGCTTACACTTGAGTAAGGAGCCAAAAATACTTTTTTCTGATATGCTGGATCAGCTTTTCGCTAGAGAAGACTGACATACAAGCATCCTGTAAAAATATCCATGGTGAACTGATGCTTGGTGTTGTACTACATACCCTTGCAATCCAAATGCTGCATTACCTCCATAGCATGGACTGGATTTTGCAAAGGTAACTAAAAGGAATCCAGCACATTTATCCTGCATACTATGAAACATCTAAAATATTCAGCTCTAATACCTGGAACTAATGCAAATCTTTATAATATTTTGTGCTAAAGCCCTTTGAGTATGTTTGTTACTTTCTCTTTGTAACACCACTTTAATTCAGCGCTACCCTTTGCTATTGATCAGGAAGTGAAACACCAGGTGTGTTCAGTAAACTAGTTCCAAGTCTGGCCCAGGAATTAGAGACGGCAATTTGGAATACGTACCAATGCAAACAAACAGAGAATTGATGGAGCCTTATATATTGCCAAGCTTTGCCAACAGAACTCCATGCACTTGCAGCCAACACCATAGGCAAGGCAAAAGCTTCTGCAGCCTCCTCCCAGCACCTATCTGAACCCTGTGAAGCCACTGCAGGGGAATGCAAGCTCCCAGGCATCCATTGTCGGTCACCCACAGCAATTCAGCTGAGCCATTCAGTTCTGCTTGGAGCCGGGGAGACGTGCATGCTGCTTCAGCAAGCACTTGAAGAGCTTGGCCCCATTGTTCTTCAGCACCTGTTGGTAATGGCCATGAGGGACCCTCCTCATCCTGCCCAGACAGGGATCTTGTCCCTCTCCAGGTGGGTGCGTGAATTCCCACCACAGCATCTGAAGTTCACGGGGAGCCTCCAGCAGCGCATAGCAGAAAGGAGGCAGGCAGGGCCAGGGAGCGTCCCTTCCAAGCAGCCCGTGCAGCCACAGCACCAGCCAGGCAGAAACCATGCCGGCCTCTTGCCGATCCCTGTGTGCACGGAAGTGCCAGCACTGCAACGGGCCTTGACTGACTTCCCCACAGAGAGCATGTGGGGATTAACCCGGGGTGCCATTTCAAGGCACAGCAAACACTCTTACCACTGGAGCCCTTTCGATGCTGAGCCTGCAGCCGGTTCTGGGGAGCAGAGCGGGGCAGGAGGGCACTGCGCGGGGCTGCGCCGCAGGGCTCTGGCGCAGCGAGGGCGGCTCTGCCTTGCTGAGGCTGCAGCAGGAAACACCGGCTCCAGGCGATGCCTCAAGGGAGGGCATCTTTTCCAAAACAGTCAAGTCTAAAAAAAAAGTTAGGGCTTTAAAGTGATGAATGTCAGATACACAGTCCAAAATAGTCTGTCAGACAGGAAACTATGAGGGACCTAGGGAAGAATACTTGGTACTACGCCTGAGAGAAGTAACAAGCAGATGTGAACAAGGGCGTCCTTCTTCTCTAAATGCTGTGGGCTCATGGAGAAACAGTCTGAATTCTCATTCACATTTTGTGTACTGCCACAGAGTGTTTTTCTTGCTCATCTCCAGGGTCATATCCAGCTATGATGATGCAGAGAAACATGGTCACTGACCCTGAGGACCAGGGACAAGACAGAGACAAGTCTATGTCCAACTAAATCTGCTGTCCGCTATAAACCTGAAACTGCACTAGATTAAAAAGAGCTTTGAAGTTTCTGAAATAAAAATCTTATTTGATTTTATTAAAAGCTAAAAAATATTCAAACATGAACTGAGAGTCCTGTTCCTTTAATAAGAAGATAGAAAAGTAGAAGATAAAAATAGAAAGGAAAAGAGAAATAAGAAGCTTTGAAACACTTCTGAGGAAACCCTGGAGGCAAGGATGACATGAGCCACGAAATACACAGCTGCAAAACCCATTCTGGAACATCACATTTCTTTTTCAAAAGGTGACTAGAGAATAGGTGCAGGTTGTATGTTCTGAAAATGTTGATTTTAAACTGAGAAGCTGAATGAAAGCCAGGACACAAATGTAATCAAAAGCAACCTGAAAATTTAACTATGGACAAGAAGAATTACCCCGTAATAATAATAAAAATCTTGTTTTCCTTCAGAGTTAAGTATTTTCTACAAAAAAAAAAAAAAAAACATTTTTCAACTTCAGTCTCTCAAAGCAGACTACAGTTACTGAGTTTATGTGCTGTTAACCCACAAGAGTCTTTTTACAGAGCTAAGAGCTGGAAGAATCAATGACTTAGGAGGAAACAGTCCTATGCAGGGAGTACGTCTTTCAGGGAGGAAAGTCACAGAAGAGGAACAGTGAGACGCAGAAAACTGCCTTGTCTTGGATACATGGATGTTAGCTCTGGGAGATGCTCACCCTGATGCATCAATTCTTTCCTTCATCCTACTAGCACTCATCTACCTCATAGCATCCTCTTACATCTCTTCTAATCCTGACATTTCCCACTGGGATACTTTTGTCCTTATAACATTCCCAGTCTCCCTCAATGGCTCTTACTCTTTCTTTGTTGTTCTAAACATGTCTTGAAATATCTATGTTTCTAGGGGTAGTTTTTTGAAACATCAATGACTAGTCCTGTTGGGATTAGCTTGCATTCACGTTACAAAACAAACAAACAAACAAAATCTTGCATGCAGTCTCTTCTCTCTTTTCAACTGCATTTCATTCAACTCTCCTCCAATAATCACAAGAAATGCAAAACTGACCAATTTTTGCCACATCCCCATCTGCACTCACTAACATTCCTGCATTTCAAGAACAAAATCTACACCTACTACTTCCTTTAAACGTTAGATGCTTCATTCACATCCTGAATGACCTATGAGCCCCTACCTCTCTTTCAAGAGCCAGAAATTTAGGGATAGAGGCACCACACACTTTATAAGGCAAAACTCACTCTTGCAGAATGTCATATGGCAGTAAGGGCACCGTTAGCAGGCTGAGTCCCTTCCCAAAGCAGCTGTCTGTGACTCTGTGATCCAGCTGACTTCCTTGATAAGCTGCAAGCCTGGTGTCAGCATTGTTCGTTGTGGTGCTTTGCAACTGAGCACCAAAAAGAGTCTGCTACTGGGGGCAAATCCAGCAGGATGCCTGCACACACACCCCTTGCACTCGCCTCCGCAGGAGGGTGCGTGTGGGCCTGGCTCCTCGTTGCGGTCCCTTGGAGGACCAGTGGCTTGAGGAGCTGTTGGCCACCTCCCAGCTACATTTTCCCACCTTCCAACCTGGGCCTAGACCTCTCTCTATGGAGCTGCAAACTAGTTGCAGGAATCAGAATGAGACCAATGCTTTTGGACCTGATTAAAGGCTTTTATTTATTTATTTATTTTAATAACTTGCATCTCCCGCTGATCCATTTCAGAGTGCAGCACAATCGTAGTTGCAGCAGCAGCACAAAAAGGATGTTACTACGGTACAAAAACAAGCTGAAACCTCCTAAAATTGCTGTTATGTAAAAATCACACAGCTGCTACCTTCTCTGTATAATATCCTTATTTTCCTGTTGTTTTCTTTCTGGGAGCTTGGCTCTTTTTCATTTTTGGGATGGGAGAAAGCCAGGTGGGTTGCATTAGTAGCTAGCCTAGAGAAACTGGGAGAGATTCAGGAAAGGCTGTGCAGAGCCTGACGTGCATCGTGCTTGGGTTTGGCTCTCCATAGCATCAGCAGGGGTTCCAGGGCAGCTCTCCCAGCTGCAGGCTGGGGTAGGCACCCCCCAGGGCCAGGGGCAGCAGCAGGCGCGCCACCATTGCACCAGGAAGGCCAGGGTCAGCTCAAAAATGAAATAGTGGATTTTCAAGGGTAGTGACTGAGCAAAGGCCAGTCCAAAAAGCAGGAATATTTTCAGAGTGTGCTCACCCCCTGGTTCCCAGCCAGCTCAGGCAGGTGGGACAAACCCAACCCTGAACTGCCCTGACCCTGGGGAGACAGCGGGCTCACAGCTCATTAGCAGTGTGAATTAACTGGGCCATGGTGATTTCATTACTGTTTTCAATAATCTTGATTAAATGCCACGTGATGGCTTATTAAGCAAGTTGGGCTAAATCAGCCACTCATAATTTGTCACTGATTATTTTAAGGTTGATCCAGTGGGTCTGAACACAGAGGTCCATCCTTCCTGCTAAAGGCAGGAGATGCTTTAGTGCCACCCCAGCTAGGGCAGCAAAAGAGCTGGTTAAGAAGCATCTCATTCTGTACAAGACGTTTCAGAGGCAGGGCTGAATTCACAGAATGCCTTGACTTACTTTTTTTCTGCCCAGGCAAGTGCAAAAATGCATCCTGTGCAACACCAAGCAGATGGAGCAATGCTCAGATCTGGAAGAGCAACCTGTGTCAGCTACTGCTCCATGGACCTCCTACCTGAAGGGACAGTCATGCTCTAGCCAGTGCATCTGATGGTTGTGCTCTTGCAAGCATACTTTTCTTAGAGACCTGGGGCCCAAAGACAAAACTGAACAGCAGGCATTCAACCACAGGAGGTTACTGCAGGGGAGGGCAAGGCTGGAGCCTTTCCACTCCAGAAGCATGTGTCCCTGATGGTCAAAATAGAGGAACAGCACTGATATTTTCAGAGTACCACCAGTAATTTGATGTGGTGACTTAGTGCAGGCATGATTACAGGGTGTATATCTAAAAAAAAATTACTTCATGAAAGTACCTTCAAGAAAAGAATGTGAATGGCTGGGCCTGATCCAGCTCTCACTTGTGCCAGCTCTATACTCATGAAAGCCTTCTCTCAGCTTCAAACCTTTCTGCAAGCCCACCGTGCACTTGGGAAGTTGCCCCTTTTCCAAAAACTGCATGGATGGGTTTTCTCCCCAGCGTTTGAGAGAAGTAGCTTGTGAGTGAAGGAATAACAGTTGAGAATCTGTGCTTATCTATTTCGCTCAAAATGATTTACAAGAGCGTGAGTGCCAAAAAGTCCCAGAAGCTTCTCTACACCTGGTCCAACTGAAGTAAGGCACAAGAACTTTTTCACTTTGTGTTACCTGTGAATCAGTAGGAAGACAGCTCAGCAAGAGCCGTTAGCAAGCTCTGAACTACCCGTTGTCCTGGAAACAACTAATATGATAACAGCAAAAATGTTCAGAAAATTAGATAAAGTCATTCCTTTTCTTTATTGGGCCATTTTGAAAGACTAAGGATTGAGTCACTGAAAGCAAGACCTCATTTGTACAGAGATGCACATATTAAGGAAAGAAATATGAGTCAAACCGCCCTAAAGATTTAGCTGTATGATGCTGTCTGACAAGACCTCCTGTGCCTCCAAAAAAAAAAAATCACTTTTTTTTTTAAGATGGCGTAACTCATTTCTTTAATACTGGTGCATTTCAAATGGAAATGAAGCCAGTAGGGCCGCAATCATCACGTTAAGTAATTTCCTACAAAGGCTACAATTATGTCTAGAAATTTAGGAGGCTATCAGCTTGGAAGAGATTCTTGAAAAGAAGGAACTGTAGAATAAGAGAAAGAAATGAAGTTTGATATTACATTATACCTTTCCTAACACTCAGGGTTTGAAGAGAGATACAAAATCTCTGGAAAAGCTCCTACGAAGAAGGTTTCTAACACAGATTACATCTTCCCACATTTTCTCTCTTCTGCTCTGTATTGCCATTAGTTATTTAAACTAAGGAACTTCTTTTCAGGTTGGACAGACTCAGGCATTAAACAAATACAGAACGCTTCTTTAATATTTTATATTTCCTTTGTTCATCAATAGATCATTCAGCCATTGCAGCACTCCTGAAACCCACAGGGGGAAAAAAATCAACTTGGAGGAGTCAAAGATAGCCTAAATTGGAGATTTTTCTCCCCATCCACTTTATGGCTTTTTAGTTCAACTCATTACAACTTTATCATGTAGCCTTGTGGTGACTTTGGAGTTAGTGCACAAGAGAAATAAGGAATGAAGAAGAGCTACATGCTACTCACTTTCCAGAGAGCTAACCTTGCTGTGTTCATCGCCTCCCAGCCTCCAACTCCTTTCAAGACAACAAGAGAGAATTTACTTTCAAACAAGCAGTGACCATGTGATTTACCTTGGGAAGAAGGGGAGAGAAGGAATTTAAAAAAAAATAATAATAAATCACAAACAAACAAGCAAAAAACAAAAAAACCCTCTCCTGTAGCCTGAACGCTTGAAGAACTGCTTATTAAAAAGCAAGGCTTCTTTTATAAAATTGTAAGTTAATTATTCATCTCCATATAATGAGCACCTGGGACTTTGTTTAATGTCTCAGACCAAGAACAGCTGTGATTATATTGACAACAGCAAAAGTGGCTGTCCTAGGGGAAAAATAAAAAGAAAAAGTAAAAAAAAAAGTGCTGCTTTAATACTTCTCTGTCGCTGGCACCAAGGAGAAGGTTAATAGAAGAGGGATCTGCTGGAGGAAGGTGATTTATGTACTTGCTGTTGTGTATTGCTTTCCTTTAGCTCAGCTGAGTTGAAGGCATTGTTGGGAGCACAGCTCTACTTTAAATGGCATCCCAGCACCTCAAAAGATGCAAGCAAAGACTAAGCCAAAATAAAGACGCACCTAATTTCTCAAAAGCAGCTTAGGGGTGAAAAAGGTTATTCCTATCTTTAGTTTTAATCCTGATCCTTTTGAAATGAATAGCAGTCTGTGTTTTCTTAAAGTTTCCCAGAATTTAGCCACATGAAAGATCAAAAATAAAAATCTGATTGGGAACAGGATGTCTTATTTCATACTCTCAGAACAACAGTGCCTCTAGCACTATCCAAAAAAGGTTTTATGTGGCTCACCACCAGTGTATCTCTGATTTGCACATAAATCTTACCTCCAGGAGATATTAGGAATTTTTAATTATAGACAATGAAGCAAAGAAGCCCTGGATCACATCCAAACTTTTCCCAAGCTGGGCAGAGGGTTCTGCATCTGGCACTTTTAAAAACCCTTTCAGCCAGCTTAACAGGATAATGCTCAAACAACCTTGAGAGTCTTGAATGAAAGTGGCTATCAGTAAAAAGTTATTATTATCAGCAGAACCATCTCAAGTTGCTGAATCTCAGATGCTAGTACAGAATGTCTCAATAATTAAATATTGGCTCTTTCTGAGTCACTTTGGAACATTTGCTGTGACTCAGCCTGAAACAAAACAAGAAGCTTCAGAGGTCTGCAGACAAAGGATGCCTTTTTCTTCCCAGGATTTAGAGTTCTGCCTTGGCATGTATTGGATAGTACACTTCTAGAGCAAATGCTGAGCAACTAGAGTTGCTATAAGGTAAAGCGGTAATAATCACGTCCTAAGCAGCTGGCCATATTTTCAAGAAGATTGAGAAGTCTCCTACATGTGAGGAAAAAAAATAAATCAAAGACAGTGCTCCTGCATAAACATTTGGTTTAGGATATTTGTTTGTTTTAGTTCCATTTCTGTTATAGTAAAAAAGCAGGCCAAGTGGAGACAAAAACAGCCCTGAATTTCCAGCCTCCAGCTTGGTCAATCTGTTACTAATTAACATCTCAGACAACAATGATTTTTTTCCTCTGTTTTCTACGCAAACAGTTTCTTATAGCTGAAACACAGGGCTCAGAAGGTGTGCTGATGTCTATTCTGAATGCTTTGACAGCAAAGAAAAGCATGTTGCGGAGTGTTAGTGAGGAATATCCGTGCAAACTGAGATGTTTGACAGCATATTGGAAAGGGCTGGACAGGGGTTATCCAAGGCTGAAACAACAGTTGGACCAGAAGCACCAGACTGAGGTAATCTGCCACAAACTTCTGACAAACAGGAGAGAAGGTTAATGCTTCCAGGCCAGCAGATGTTGGCTTGGAGCCTGGGTGCAGAAAGTCAGGAGTGAGATGCGATTGAAGAGCTTTTGTGGACGACGCTCAGCCAGAATCATGGGGGCTCTTCCTGGTCCGCATGGAGTCTACTTGGCAGAGTCGCAACATGAGTCCTCTCTTACTGATGCCTTTGGATGACTTTTCCTAAACGTTATTTGAAGGGTTAGTAATGACATTGAAAGTTATGCTATCTGGCTGAGTGTCTGGGGTGAACTCCGATTTTCGTTTCCATGCTGGCTGCTTGAGTGAAATAATGTAGATAATGTTTATATAATTATGAAAAAACAAACAAACAAACAAACAAAAAAAAAACCTAAGTTAAAAGAAGATTGCCTGGTCTAGAAACTCAGGGCTTATATTTGATGGTGCTCAGAGAATCAAAAGTATTTCCTCCGTGCTACTGCAGCTCTGAAATTAACAGCTTTGTGGGCTTTTCAGTGACTTTTGTCACTGCATGCAAAGCTCAGCTCCCTCTGTCTTGGGCTGCGGCTGTGCACGCTCTGGAAAGCAGCCCCAGCAGCAGGGGCTTGCAGAGAAGGCCAGGCTGGTGGCAGGCTGCTCGCCCGGCCAGGCAGAGCTGGAGCTGGGACTGGAGGCCAGCTCTGGGCAGCAGTGGGCACTGGGAGGCTCTGCTGGCGGCTGGACTCCACCTGAGCCCTGAGCCTGGTCCTGCCCAGCCACCAGGCAGCAATCGTATCCCAAGGGCAGCTGCCACCTCCAGCAGCCACCCAGGTCAGTAGGGAGCTGCTTTCTATGCCAGGAACATGAGTAGGAGTAATGCTGCAGAAATCAAGAGCTTACATGGACGTTTCCCATTCTTCTGTTTCTTGTAGCACACTGCACAAGAGGAACACTTCATTGTAAGCAACAACTTAGTACTCTCCAGGTTCGTGTGGCATGGGAATTTTTCCCTCCCAGTCCTGCCTTTCTGCAGATGAGCTACCTCCTCGTCAATATGTGACTGTGCCTGATAAAATACGCTTGCCAGGAAATATCTTGCACTTGCCCATACAGAATGACATATGAGACACCTTATCTCTGCCAGACTTGAATTTTATTTGTATATTAGAGAAGTTAGAAAATATATGTAGGAAGGAGATAAAATAGCAATCTGGTAGAACTTGGAATACATGATAAGTTGCACACCTTATCTAAGCTATGTTTTTTTTTTCTTGTGATATTTATTGAGATGCTGCCACCCATCATGACACAGGGAATCAATGTTTGGGTTTCACTCAGTGCTGCAAGAAATGAGAGTTGGGGAATTCAGCAGTTTCTCTTAACTCTGTTCTGATAAAGCTCCCTGAAGCCTAGGAACAGGATAAAACAGTTTTTCTAGAGCACATTCCTCAATATTTCAGTTAATATGATGATAAATTTTATCCTGTTCCTTGACAACTGTGAACAAATATAGATTTGTAAAGTGATGGCACATTTTGACTAGCTGCGAGAATCTGTAAGTTCTTTTTTCTCTGATCACAGTCTTAGTTAAGTAGAAACAGTCTACTCTTAATAAGTGTAATGAATGTTCCCCACTTGCCAGACCTAGAAGACTCTTCAGGAGTAGGCTGAGTACCAACCCATGTTGGTAGGTGAGGGGCTTGTCTTTCCCAAGCCACTCACTGGTGTCTGACTACTTTCTAGGAGTCTAGTTTTGAAGAGGAATCCTTGGCTCCCTCCATGCATGGTTTGTCAGAAGTTTTGGGTACTTGCATCTGGCAGCTCACCACAATTTGCCAGCAGACAATGGAACCGTGGGTCATCATGTAGGTCTCTCATAGAGGTGTGAGATAAACTAAGATCACTGCTTGGGAGATGTCTACTTGGAAACCACTCAGATGAAATGCAATTCTGATTCATGACTAGGTTTGTTCTGGGAGCCTCCTTCCCTGACAAAGACCCTGAAAACTTTCATGCAGGTAATTCTGTGTTGCCTCACTTAACTATGCTCTGCAAGTTTAGCTAACCACATTTTTTCATAGCCAGCTGAGTAGTGCTATAACACATAACTGAGGGAATACCAGGGAGGAGCTTCCTCACTGACAGTTAAATGTGTCATTTTTGTATTTTCAGGATGTTTTAGCTACAAAAAAACAAATGCCACAGGTAGATGGCCCGTTGGAAAGATTCTTTATCACCTAAAACAAATTATTTCTTTTCCAATTCACAGAGTAGAATCTCTTTTCCATTACTTTAAAACAAAATACACAGGAATCAGCTGACTTTCCTCCATTCTGTTTAGTAATTTGTTTATCTTTAGCTTGCAGAAAACTGGGCAATTGCTTTCATCTTGCAGTCTAATTATAGACCCCAGAAAGGTGCAAATGAACATATGTAAACCTTCAAGTGGGGTTCATCAGACTTTAAAATGCCTGGTTTCCTTCTCCCCTAAACTACATTTCAAAGCATAACCTCCTGAGTGAGCTTTCATTTAAATTATTTTGTGTAGAGCATTCATATCCATGGCTGGTTTAACAGGAGGTGTGTACATGCTAGTTCGTGCAAGTAAGATGAGTCCGGATAGGGCTTAACATGAGGAGCATTTTTAATGTATTGGAACAGAAAATTCCAACTACGTGGTTATCTTTTTGGTAGTAAGTATTTTCTACACGTGTTTTTACAGACAAGCAGAGTGAAATCTCAGCTGCCATCAGACCCTGGAAGTCTGTACAATGCCTTACATGTGCATGTGCCTTACAGTCACAGCCCAATTATTCAGCACCTGGAAATGGTAAGGGCTGAGCAGACAGGAAAGTCTCAGAAATCATTGCTTTTTGAACTTTTAAAAGACTCCTTAACCGCAAAGAAAGAGCTCATAACTTGTTGCATAGCTCTTAGCAAAAGGAATTATTTCTGACATACTCATTTGCGGAGTTACCCTTGGGCTGAAATGACTGAGAACAAGCTGAAGGGTCCCAGGCTTCTCTGAACATTTATAAATGATGCTGGTTTCTGCATGGAGGGAAAGTAATCTAAAAGCAAGTGCCAGAATAAATATGTATAGCTTCCAGGTGAGCCGACGAACGCTCACAAGGCTTGCAAAGCAGTGAGGAACATGTGAGGAAAATGGCTGATTATACATCCAGTACTGTGGGAGAGAGATAAAAATGGGTGAGTGAATGAATCTGGGGCTTCATCAATCCAATCTAGATTTAAAACTTTCAGTTTAAGTAATAGCTAGATAAGGACTGAGAGCTTAGCCACCAAGAGGTGACAAACTGTCTACTTTGCAGACACAGGAAACAGAATCTGTATCAGCAATTGTTTCAGTAATTGCTAGAAGAGTTAGCTGTTCAGGCAGAAAGTGGTTCTTCCCTATAGCAGCCGTGGCACCTTTCTGGAGTACAGGTGTGGGTGTAGGACAGTCCAGCCGGGTATGTAATCGAGTAGTACTGGTAGAGTGCTTGCAGACCTTTAGATAGAAAGCACTTAAATAAATGTTATCACTGTAAAAATCACCACAAATGTTACCACAGTGCTCTTCTGAAACATGAGAGGGTTGATGTTATCTTCAACACATGGCCTGAGCTCCTGGCAAAATGGGGCTGAGGTGACTGCGTAGCGCACATACGCTGAAGTCGGCCAAATGTGACAGTAAAGTGGGAGACTCAAACCCATGCATTTCTTACCAGCATTGTGAAAATAAGGAGGTGGGCAGTGGAGAGAGACCCTCTTCACAGGAGCACTAAGGAGAGGCCAGGTGTGCTTGCCTGCTGCCTGCCGGGCTGTGCCAGGGTGGGGACCGCCAGAGGGGCTTCATGGAGGAATGGGTGCTGGGGTGTGCGAGGGACGGTGTCCCTGGAGGGTCTGTATGCCTGAGGGGAGCTGGAGGGACATGCTCTCCGCAGAAGAAATGTCAGGGGAGGCAAGCGGGCTGCTGAGCAAGGTGCATTTCCCGGGAAACCGCCCCCTTCAGTTCACACTGCAGGTGCCAACTTCCAAAAAAGGCCAGACACTGAGCCAAAAAATTCAGTAGAAAACTCAGTAGAAGGTGGTCTGAAAGAGAGGCTTGTACTTTTTCATAATTTAGTTGATTTCTCCAGAGTTGGCAGTATTCATGGCATAAATCACCGATCCTGATTTCTCTGAACATGTGCTTTAATGCCTTCTTGGACACCACGGCAGCACACGAGCATGGCCTGTTCCACCCAAGCATCATCCCACGCCACTCACTCCAAACCCTCTCAGTTATATGAAGGTGTCCAGTTATGAACAGGCACCTAATACATAACTGCAGTCAGCCTCATTTTCCCCTGGTAATAATATGCACTTCCCAAATATTTACAAGACCCAGATGTGGCATTGTCATGGCAACACACCTTTAAAACAAATACACTGTTTTTCTAAAATTCACAGTTTAGAGAGAAGAGGCATTAAAGCTTGACATTACAAATCACCCAAAGGGACAGTTCAAGGTGGAGGAGAACAGGGAGATGGAGAGGGAGGGAGGGGTAGAGAAGCAGGATACCCTAGGAGCAGTGGTCAGTGAAATGGGTCCTGGTGGGTATGCAGGGATGTACCCAACAAACAGCTGCACTCATGAAGCAGTACTGACACAATGGGGGGTTGGAGAGTCAGATAAATAAAGCAGTGGAAAGCAGCCTAAGAGAAAAGGATTAATAAGAAAGCCATAGTACAGCATCCTTGCATAGCTAGAGAGCTGACGGAGACCACAGACCTACTGAAGTGGTTGTATGGATCAGGATATGGGTAGTAGGTTATTGCTGAATTGTTTGCAAGACCGATTAAAAACGGGCAAAATCTGAGAAGGTGTTTGGTTTGATCAGATTCTATTTGGGCAAAATGGAATTTTGAAAAATTTGGAATTAAGAATGAAATGCCTGTGTGTCACTGAAAAGCCAACATCACCTATTTCTATTTAAATTCTTAGAAAATCATATAGCTAGCAGCAATTTATACCTGAAGCCTTTTGTAGGCTCTCAGAATGATGGCTGCTTCCTTATAGTGCCTTAGGCTGTGGTATGTAGGCATTAACTATGATATTATCTCAGCTGGTGCCCTTGAATGTTTCCACCCATTGTATTACCTTGGCTGAGCTGAATAATTCAAGACTCCTTTCCCCACAAACCCTCTAATTCTAATGTGAGCTTTGTAAACAGTCTTCAGTTTTTTAACACAGATCTGAACACGGTGACTTACCTTCACAGTGATTTATCTGAATTTCTCAAATAGGTGAAATATGCAGCCGCGTCTCACATCCTGAATCACTGCTGACAATGATTGGATGGTATGATGGATGATGGGCCTGCCGGGAATGTGTTGGCTAATGAAACATGGCAATCAGTTTTATCAAACCTTTGTACAGCTTCACCCGAGGGAAATCACATAACTCAGCCGTGACACCAGCAGCAGATTTCCCAGAGGCCTGCTTATAAAACAACAGTAAAACCTGATATTTATTACATCTACAATTTGCAATTTCACACTGAACCCTCCAGCCTGTGGAAACCATTCATCCCAGGAAAAGAGCGCCCACGAGGAAGCCATTTCTGAGCTATACATCTGCAATGGCATCGAAAGCATCAGAGCCATGATTACAATAGCTGGAGGCATCTCATCACACGCTGGGCTGCTCAGGCTGGCGATTAGCATTGCCAAGGGATCCTGGCTGGTTCTTCCAGCCTGACTCACAAAACACCCACAAGCTGAGGATCTCTAAAGCTTGCAGAGAGAAAAACAAGAGCTATGAGCTATTCCGTTAAAAAAGCTTGCAGCCAAGTCTTTAGACGGAGTGTAGAAGGACAAGGAGGCCTGTAGAAGCCAGAGGAGGTTTGGGCTCAGGAGAAAGTGGAAGCTGTTGTGCTAAAACTTCGAGATGTTCCTTGGCACTTTTCGGAAGGCTGTCTTGATTCAGTACCAATGGCTGCAGAAAAAGGACCGACTCCAAGGCACTGTGGGTTCTAGTCCTGGCCTGACCAGTTCACTGCCTCTTTGACCTTGAGCAAGTCAGGCACTTGTTCCTTTGTAATCTTCAGCTATTTAGCTTGCTAGCATTTTATAATAACAGATACGCTTACTCTGTAAGTCACAGATGACAGGAGGGATTGGGTAAATCTCCGGAAATGCAAAGGAGTAAGAGATGTGCGAAGAACTTGCATCAGGACTGTATGATACCGTTTTTTGAAGAAACAGTTTCAGTTATACTTTGTAAAAAATATATTAAACATTCTGGTAGCATCAAAACATCTTTGGAAACTGAAGGAATCATTTCCATTTCCTGTTGTGAACAGCTCTTGAAAGAGATTTCATGGTTGTGACATAAAATTATCTATTTTTTTTTCAGAAATCAGAACTGAAATGCATGTTTCAGTTTTATTGAAGCAAAAACTTTCACTTGTGTTTTTTCTTTTTTTTTTTTTTTTTTTTTGCGTTGGGGGGTGAAGCAAAGAGATTGCAACTTAAAATTTTGTCATGTCCTGAGAAACAGATAATGGTCAATGGTCATCATTTTTCAGCTTTACACATAGCTGCTTTTGTAACAGCATGGCAAGACAGAAGTTGGGCCCTTTTCATATGAAAACTGTACAATCCTCATGCAGGGTGGCAGATCCCCCAGTGGAAGAAACTCAGAGGACAATGAGAATCCCCCTGTGTGGCTACACAACTGTTTTAATAATATATGCTGTGCAAATGTTGAATGGGCTGCTGCAAAATGTGTATTCATAAGCATCTGTACGTTCATTTACAGATACAATGTTGAATGTTTAGGACAAATTGCAGATTAAATTAAAAAAAAAAAAAAAAAGATCCATCCCCAAAAGGATTATTTCTTTTGCAGTGGGAAGAAGAAGCAGAAGAGCAGCTTTGTGGGGTCACGTGCCAGTCGTAACGTAATTATTGTCTGTTCACAAAGTATTGATGAAAGGAGATTGACAAATACTTCAGTTCATTGCACCACAAATGAGTCGCTCTGGATGAGCCAGAGCACTGCGGTGCTTTCAGTGAAGTGTAATCCAGCTAACAAGTCACACATTTTTAAAACCCATGTCACTATTACATTTCGTGTGGTTTTGTTTTTTAACAAATTCAGAGTCTATAAATTCAGAGTCACAACCCCTATGTTTAGTCTTGTTCAACACATTAACGTTTGAACAGACAACTCAAATTTAACTCTAAGTCATTCAACCCACCATCTTCCAGCCATGGCAATAGCCGAGATCTGCAGAACAGCCGACCTGTACACACCAGAGGTGAAGTTACCGGAGGGGACACGCCAGCGGCCCCCCCAGCGTGGCGATGTCTGACGTGGGCCCTTTCCATACCTTGCTCTGAGCAGTGGCGCGGCGCTGGCGGCCCCGGCCAGGCAGCCCCAGGCAGGCAGCCCCTTCCCGCAGCACTGCTGCAGCCCCTGTGAAGGAGCAGGGAGGGAGGTAGACGCCCTGCCAGCACCCCAAGCTTGTTTGCTGCTCATTTTTTTTTCTCTTGGAACAAACCAGTCTGACCAAAAGCAGCCTGCTGCTCTGTGCTTACCCCTAAAATTCCAGCTTTCGTTTGAATAAAATAAGCCCTAAATATGAAAAATAGGGATTTGACAGGAAAGTGCCACAGGCAGGGTGTTCTGGAAGCTCCTTATGACAGATTCCAAAACTTCCAGCCACATCAGTGTTCTTCTGTACTGATAGAGATGCATTTTCTGTTATTCTTGATGATGCTGAATAACTTGAAAACTGTTCTTTCCTGTGCCCATCAGGCACGCTGCCAGCAGCAACATCAAAGCCATTTAACTGTCCCTTATTCAACACCCCATACTTTCTCCCACTAGGCTTACTCCTTTACTATTCCTTTCTGGCTTATCACAGAGCAGGTGATTATTTTTTTCTCTCTCCCTTTCCATGGATTAAGAATGCAGAATTAAAGCCATCTCTCAAGAACACCAGAGGATTTGAGGTTTATAAAGAACACCTGCTGAGTAATAGATTTACCTTCTCCAAAACAGACACACATTAACAAATTGATTTCCAAGACAGGCTGTATTTGAATTTTAACACCACAAATGCTAATTCCCAGTAAAAGCTGTTTCATCAATCACATGCCCAGTCTTGCTGTTCTCACACTGCCAGAATAGTCTGTGACTAAATTCATCATTTCTGAGACTGCTGTTTTGGCAAGTTTGGTACCTTGTGTACACGTACTGCTTCTCCCTTTTTCTCCCTTCTTCCCTCTGCAACTTTATTTAGCAAGAAGAGGTGCAAGTTCAAGCAAGTTCAGGTGCTTTTTTGGGCACTTTGGACATTGTGCTCCTCCACACAGCCCTTCCCCAGACTCTACCACATTCTTTCAAAGGTAGCTTCTCCACTGAAGCTGAAGAATAAACTTAAGACCTAGCATGCATTTTGATGGCATCTCCTTGCTTCACTGCGGTGTTACTGTGCTTATTCTGCCTCCTCAGCTGATCCCAGGCAGCTTCATTCTGCATATAGCACCTTGGTTCACAACAAGAGATTGGTTCAATGAAATTTCTTGCAAAGCCATAAGAAACACGAGTTTCATCTACAGTCTGTAGCAAAAGGCTTTTTTAAGTATGGGGAGTCTGTGTAACCTGCTGTTTATATCCAAGAAAATGTATCCTCCTTATAGTAAGGACAGACAGATCACCCAAAGCTGGACAATCTGGTGATTAGCCCTGACTTGTACCAAAAAAGACTGCATGAATATGGGAACAGAGAGAAAACACTCCCTGATGTAAAAGAAGTGAGCTATGCAATTCAAAAATGACAACAAACAACAACAACAAAACAAAGCACAGTTCAGGTCAGCTTTATTTTAATGGTCACATGCTACAAAATAAAAAGATACAACATTATGTTATCTGAAAAACTGCAGAAATTAATGTTAATTTAGGCATCGAGTTTTATTTCTACGCCAATAGAGTTTAAAATGCTTCCCAAAACAAAAGCTCAGGCTGACCGCACACCCCCATGCCCCAGGACAACAGGTGCTGCCCGCCATCGGGACCATCATTCACCAGGTGTCCCCCAAAAGGACACTGTAGAGCCCAGAAAAACTCAGGGGAGCACCAGCTGAAAGAAGAAAGGTACCATCATGATGGTCTTGGTCAACATTTTCTTCTATTTCTGCTTTTCAACCAACAATCCTAGCTGTCGTCCTCCTTTGCCGCTGAATTTTCTTTTTTAAGCTAAGCTTTCTTGGAGGTGCTGTCTTTAATCCTAATGCATTGCCATTCTAGAACTCCTCCTCCTCTGGATTTGCATGGACAGGTAACTACAGCTCTTGGACTTCCCACTGAGCAATAGGCAAGCACTAGGGAAGATTTAAGAAGTGGTTATGAGAGAAGATGACACTGTGAAAAGGCAATTTGAAGATAGTTTTGTTAAATCCTCTGCTGGCAATTATAAGATTGAATAGGAATAAGCTGAAGGCCAGCTTTTACCTTTACTCAGATCCATCCTCTGATCATAATCTTGCAGATCGCTTTGTTTTGGCAGCTATTGTGCTTGAATTCCTTTCCCCAAGCTTTATATATGCACATAGCTCTAGGCTCACAATTGTTCCTATAATTTGCTGTGCCAACAAAATTACAACCACTGCAAACAGTCCACATGATGATTATATATTACAAAGCAACTGCATGTTAAGCCACGTTATTTCAGAACCAAAGACTGCATTACACCTGAAAGACACTCAAATCTTTCTCAGACAATTACCACTGTTAGTCTTATTTTTTATGGTGTGCCACAGGTTAATTTGACATTGACTTCTGTGTTTTGAGAAAAAAAAATGAAAACAGCACTTAATACTTCCATTTGCAAATCCCAAAGGTATCCTGCTCTTTGACTTGCGTATCTCTCATGTTTGTAGCGTAAGTGGGAGTATAAAGGAAAGTCAGCTGGAACACTGGCCCTGGCACTGACGTGGAACATGGCAATAATTGTCCTCCCACTGAAGTACCATAGGGTTGATTATGCCTCTTACTGAGCAAGATGACAGCACTAATACAGGGCTTTTTATTTCAGCCCTCCTGCAAACGTCCAGCAGCTGCCATGTAAATGAGTAACTCCGCTTTGCAGTCACCTAACGCTGCCTGGAAGGGGGTCAGTGACTTTAACAGGTGAGTGGTCACATAGGTAAATGACTGAAAAGTTTATCAAGCCTAACTGGGGCCTAGGAAGGGTAATATTAGAGCTGCGGACAAAAAGCACTACTGTTAGTGAATACAGTATCAACTGCTTCTCATGCTTATCCCATACAAAACTTGAGAGACCGGCTCTTTCATGAAGATAGAACTGTACTGTTCTCATATTGGCAAAATGGTATGATGGGGGGGTTATTTGTTTATTGTTTTGGTTTTTGTTGTTGCTGTTGCTGCTGCTTGTTTGTAGCAAGCTCCCTAAAGCGGAGTATTTCATTCTGTGCTCACAAGCTAACAGATTACATGAACACTTCTAACTCTTTTCTGTGTGTATTATCTCAAATCAAGTGTGTAGTCTCCCTCCGTGGAGATATGAAACACCTGCCTGGACGTGGCCCTGGGCAACCATCTCTAGGTGGCCCTACTTAAGCAGGGGATGGACAAGATGATCCCCAGAGGTCCCTTCCAACCTCATCCTATGATTCTGTGATTTATGTTGAACCACTACAGAACAGTTTTCCTTAGCTAGTTTATTTTGCACTGGGAAAAGCAGTGGGAGCACCCCCAAGATTACTGCCTCAGCTCTGCAGGGGAGCTATTGCAGGGCAATTGTGCCTTACAACTCTGTCACCATTTTTAGGAAGGCCACACCTGCAGGTCATGCTAGGTCCTTCAGGTTTAACCACCATTCACACCCAGAACACTGTGTGGAGTCACCTACACATGCTCTGCACAATCACGGAAGGAAAGACAAAAACACAGAGAGCACTTCTCTCATGATATTTTTAAAGCGCTCAGAAACCATTAAATGTTACGTTTTGCTAACTTGTGCAGAAGTAGAGAAAAAGAGGAATGTCATCCCCGTGTCTCTCCATGGAACAACAGCATTGAGACTCTGTTCCTGCCCTCCATGCCTTCGAAGCTGACTCCTGGGTAGTCGTATGTGCATCAGGGATAAGCACAAACAAGACGCTGTAGGGTGCTCAGATAGAAGGCTTGCTGCCAAACATTTGCTCACGGGCTGCAGCTCACAGTCACCAGAACTGTGAAACATCTCTCCTCCTCCTCATCCTCCCACCGGCTGGTAGAACCAGCTTATGATCAGGGGCAGTTGTGAAGCTGCTTATAAACTGTTCTTCATCACACCGGATTTTGTTCCGACCTCTCCTCCCTCCTTCCCCCAACAAAAAGCTTTGTCAAAATGATGGGGTTTGTCCAAGCTTTCTCTTGAGTTTTCTCAGTCTGGGGTGAAATTGCTTATCAGAGGACACAGTCCTCTTCAGAAGAGCCACGCAGCTGAGGCCCTCTCTAGGGTGTGGGCTCAAGCCCTCCCTACCGGCCAAAGCTGGAGACCTCCACCACTCACGTTCCACGTGGCCCAAAGCCCACCGTTCACTGAAGAAGCTCTGACAGCCCCCTATTCAGGACGTACACGCAAGTCCAGACATCCCGCCCTCGTCCCCATGCTTCCCTGCTTCGGAGCCAGCACTGACCCCCAGGCCTGCTGCTGTCCAGCTTAGGGGCCTGGCCCCCAGGTGTGGGCCTGAAGAAAGGGGAACTTCCTCCTTTCTGCTTCCTTGAGGAAAGTGAACGGCCTTTAAAATAACTCCTTTATCTCAGAGTGGGCTGAGAACATTTTAGCTGTTTTTTCACAAGATGGGATAGAGGTGGAAGGTGGGGTGGGGGGAGTAAAGGGTTCCTGCCCAGTTCTTACTTGAGAGCTTCTGAAATTTGCCTAGGAGTGGGGAGCTTGAAAACCTCTGGTCTGCAGCAGCAGCTGAACCAGGGCTGACAATGAGCAGAGCGCCCATGTTCAGAGCATTCAACAGCCCTCCAGCTCTTCACCAGTCTTAATGAAGTGTAATGAAAGGAAATTAATGAGCTTTCTCCCCCTTCGCCAAAGTAAAGAGCAGCTGGAAATACGCAGGGATGCAATATGAATTGAGCATGATTAAGCACGTTATAACCATTGCTCTGAATAAAACAGAGCTGATACACCTAAAGAGCCTATAGCAGTCTCTTGTCATTAGAGCCATTTAGCTCGCTCTGCTTTAATTGCCTTTGAAAGCCACACAGAAAGGATTTCTTTTCTACCCTTTCCAATTTAAAACCAGGGACAGAAATATGTAAGCACCAACCCGCACCCATTTAGACGATGGGTCTCTGTGGGAGAAGCAGGCAGACGGGTACTTCACGAGGAACCGCTCGGTGCCTGATGTGCAGGGCAGCGTGGCTGTGCTGCGTGGGCACGGCTGCAGCTGGGGGACACGATGAGTGCGGAGCTCTGGGCTCCTGGGGGCTGTGCCACCCCCTGCAGCACTCTGGCTCCCAGCAGGCACCAGCCCGTGCGCTCCCCCAGGCTGGGGGGCACCACAGCCCCAGCCCCCAGCCCCTCTCCCACAGGCACCAGCAGCAGCAGCATGTCACTGCTGTCCTTCACCTTGGGGGGAAGCATTCCCATTTTTCTGCCCCAAACACGATCTGCAGCTCACACAAGACTTTAGCTCAGCTCATGGCATTAACTTGGCAACAGCCGAACTCCTGAGATAATTTCAGTAAAATGTATTTGAGAGAACAAACCACGTCACAGAACACCACAGCACTCTTGCTCCTGCTGCACAAGGAGCTGTACAGATGCTGAGGTGCAGCACTTCACTGGCAGAACTGCAACACAGGGAAGTCACCGGGATGCTCTGCAGCACTGGCGAAGCTATATCTCCCAGCACAAGGCACAGGACACCTGGTATCAGAACCCATCACCCGAGGTACTGAGAGCACAAGGAAACATCAGTGAGGCTGATGGTGAGGCACAGCTGTGGTCATGCTCCCCAGTGGAGCTCTCGCAGACACTGTGACGTGCACTGCCCTGAATTTACATCTGTCCAATTACTCATCAAAAAGCAGCAATTCAACTCTAAACTAACATTTTCTCTTCTGCGTTCTTACTTGATTCATAAAAAAATCACAGATTATTTTCCCCCTTCAGGTTAATTAATTTAAAGGTTCACAGGTCTGTTGGGAGACAATATCCGACTCAGCTTTGGCAAAGGAGCAAGACTGGAATCTGGACTAAGCTCTTCTGCTGAGAAAGACCAAGTGGAGTTGTTCTGGAGTGAAGAAAATATGGGAAATATTTCCTCTCTTTCTTGTGGATAAGTATTTTAGAAGGACCTTTTTACTCCTGTTGCTTGTCTTGAGTTGATTGAAAGGGTCCTCAGGTCTCCCCTGGATAGATATTTTCATTACAGAGCAGAGTGATGAGGAAGATAAACGAAGAGGTCAGGGCTCCAGCTTTCCCTCCTTAGCTCCTAGAAGTCTAGTGTACAATGGAAATGATGCCCCAAAATCTTTGCTGTAGACAATGACCCAGTCTCTGCTCCAAGCACACAGCCAGAAGTTTGTACAAAGCTTTTATAGCCCTGAATTCTTTTGAGACATGAGTTTGAATCCATCATCCAGGATAGACCTCCTGTTGCGTCTTAGCCTCCTTTGCCTCTCAAGGTAGATGACAACTCCCAGAAGGACAGCAGCAATCAGGAGGAGGACCAAGCCTGCAACAGCTAGACAGATGACTGCAGCTTCTACCTGCCCTACAGGCAACTTAGCTCCAAAAAGCCTGACCTTCTGGGACTCATCCATATTCTCCAGTGGTGTCCCTGAGAGAAAAAACAAAAAGATTGTGCCAGTGAGAACCAGAAATAACACAACTGAAAAGAAGCTAAAGAAAGACCCAACACAATCAAAGCAAGTCAAAGCAGACCCAATCACTGTCCATCCAACAGACCCTCATCCCTCAGGTCACACAAATTTGAGAATAAATGGTTCTTTCCCTAATTCACTCCACCCCAAGACCTCAGAGCTGTTCAGCCCTATCAACTAACCACTGCTAAACCCACCATAAAGGAGGTGGTCTAAGGTTGTGTGAGGAGTCAGTGGCCGAGCTAGGAAGAGAACTGAGAAGAGAACATGCATCCAGACAGAGGCTGCCGCGAGTTACCCACCCTGCTCCAAGCTCCCCCCCGCCCCCCAGCTTCTGCAGTTGCCCAGGCCACCACTTTCCAGAATGCACTTGCTCAGCCCCACCAGCAGTGAGTCACTTCAGATCCTGAGTGCTTACGCTTCCACGGTGAGGCAGCAGAAACCTTTTCAGAAAGGCAGCTATTTGCCTGGATAACAGCTGTCAGTCAAGGTTTTTTGCTTCGTGAGCACATACATGCTGATGTTCAAGTAGAGTGTAAAATCAAATTACATAAATATTGTTAGTACTGCTGTGACATTTCCTACTCCTCTTCTTTACACTCATTTTGAGTGAGGAAAACATTGCCGAGAAGAACACGGCAGAACTATCAGTGGAGAGGGACTGAAGACTTGTAGATAGATGGTTGTGCTTTCAGCTCGTCTAAGCTGGCTCTGAAATCAGCTCAGATGGATTTATTCAAAGCAGTTGAAAAAAAAGGAGCATTTGTGAAGACAGATGAAAAGTCACGTGAAGAAATCACCACTATGATCTCTTCAGACTTCTACCTCCAGGAAATAATCTAAGACGCCCCACAAGTTTTGATTGAAAAGCATAAGAAAAATAATCTCCTTTGCAACATTCTCCTTTAAGACCCTTTGAATCTCTGCTTGTATGAGAAATCCACACACAGAAGCACAGCAAGATGCGAGGACACTAAACTTTTTGACCTAACAAGGTCAAACAAGCCTAACAAGTCTGTCTTAGTTTTATCATCAGAGCACAGACATTTAGAGGACAGATAAACAAACTCACCTGGAACCTCCCTGTTACCCATCAGTAGCCAGGCCTCAGGCTAACACCCTGCCCAGCATGGCTGAGAAGAGGCTGTAAATGGTGTTTGTGCTTCTCCCTCCTCACCCTACAAATCTAGATCTCCATACTGACAAGAGTTCTCTTCCTCCTTTGCCACACACACACACACACACACACACTTTTTAGCAATACAAGATATACTATACCTTCATTGTAGTTTAGAACTTCAAGCACTGGCTCTGAAAGGAAACAAAAAATGGGTGACAAAGTGTTGGGCCGAACAAATCAAGTCCAGAACATGGCACTTCTGGCAAGGATCAGATCCAGATGCAACACGGTTTTCCAAGGCTTGTATGTTTTCTTTTCTCCTGTCAATGTTTTCCCTCTCCACATCACACCAAGAGTGTTTTTGCATTACCTGCTTCAAGAGCAGACTCCCTCCCACTGCACAACCCTCTGAGAAAAAAGCACAATCAGTGTCTTTAAGTGTGGGCTTATCCCGGCTGGCAGGGTCATTTGGTCCCCCCACAGCAGGATGGGGGAGAGGACTGGAAGCTCAAAAGTGAGAAAAAACTTGTAGGTCAAGATAAAGATAAGTGAAAGGGAAAACAAAACAAAACAAAACAAACAAAACACAACAAAAAAATCCCCACAACTGGTGCAAAAGCCATCACTCACCACAAGCAGACTAATAGCCAACCAGACCCTAGGCAATGGCTACTTTGGAAAAACTTCCCCTCGGTTTTGTTACTGAGCACGATGTGCTACAGCCTGGAATATACCTTTGGTCAATTTGGGTCAGCTGTCCCAGCTGTGCCCTCTCCCAGTCTCTTGCCCACCACAAGCTACTAAGAAATAGAGAAGACCTTGATGCAGTATAAGCACTGCTCAGCAACAGCTAAAATATCAGTGTGTTATCAGTGCTGTTCTGGTAACAGCACAGTACAGGCCGCTACAAAGAAAATTAACTCCTCTGCAGCCGAACCCAGAACAGTGTCACTTATCTTTGAACACCTTCCACTGTTTCCTGGTGAAATGAGAAGCCTTAGGACATGCGTTCAGATCACATGTAATATTCTTAATAACAACAGTTGCTAGCTGACGGCTGAACATTGCTTCCCAAACTCAAGCTAAAATAAAACTCATAACACCACCCTAGGCAAAGTAGTAACAACTTGGTTTGCAGAGTTTAACTCCAGCTGCAGGTGTTACCATATTCCAAAGGAATATCTTAAATTAATAGCAATTATCCACTCAATTAGCTGGCAGTTTATAGTATGAAAGAGTTGCTAAGTACGATGCAAACACAGGATTTAGTAGCATTAGTGGAAAGTGCCGTTATACATTTCACGGTAACAAGCAGCAATATTTCCAACCTGGTTTAGGCAAGACTTCGAAGAGTATCTCCATGCCAGCATGAATATGATCAGATACATGACAGTGAAGCAGCCATGTCCCAGGGTTCCCCGCCAACATCTCCACCATTTCAAAGGTCCCAGGGAACAGATCCACGACATCTGCTCTGTAGCTTTTGCCATTCTGTCAAAGGGAAGGGAGACTGTTAGCATGCAGCGCTCTGTACGTCTCTTGAGTAATGAAGGATTCTGTCGGTGTCACTAGAGATCACATCAGTGCTACTACAGTTTATAAAAGTTCTACATAAGACTCACAGAGCAGCTCCAGGGCTGCAACTGTGAAAACAAATACAACCTGGTAATGCCTAATCCTGAGAAGGGTTTAGCTAGACATATCAGCACAATACAGAGGCTCAGTCAGTTGGATCTGGATGTGTAAAACCACATCCCTTTCCTAGTTGGGTGAAGTTGCTGTGAAATCATTCACGAAGTTCAAACCAGAGTCACACAAAAGGGATGATATCAGTGGCCAGTCCCCATTTCATTATCTACAGGATATTCTTACCTTGTATATGAAGGTCTCAGCATGAAAATGGACTGTGTGGACATCAATCTCCTGACCCATTCCCAGCAGGTACCAGTTCACCCACTCTCCTTGGAACATGGTCAGCCCAGGCAAGTTTGCATAGAGCCTCCCATTGATCGCTGTGCAGTGAATAACATGCAGAAAGTAGAAAAGGCTGTTATTGAAATGGTAAAGATGATGAGCCATCTCAGAAGAAGAACATGATAGACAAGTTAGATGCTTCAAAGCTCATCTAGGAACTAGTGCATCGGTGTTTCATGTCTTCCATATGACAGTCTCCCAAAAAGTTTGGTGGTCTTTTTACAGCTCAGCTACTTATCCACTCTGTTAACAGAAGACATGACTTGCATATAAAGCCATACTGTAAGCTCATCTCAAATAAATCTCAAAAGCTACTTGCTGAAAACCTGGAGTCAGCCAGCAGAGACAGTTGCTTCTAGAAGTCTGGATGCGTAAAAGAGCTTTGGCTCAGTGCTAGGGAAATATATGTATATACATATATACACATAAAACTCTGAACCATTTGCTTACTGAACAATGAAAACAGGTAATTTCTGCCAACAGGCAACCCTGTCATTATATATGTCTCATGCTGGCTGCACACATTATGTGCTGATCATTTGAAAAATCACTACATGGTAGAACTTCATTTCATAATTAGCACAGCAAGAAGGAATACTGCTTTGACTGCAAATGCAGGAAAGGAACCAAAACAGTGAGTGAGTTGCATGAGAGAGCACACAGGGAAACTTCCAGGCGTAGATGGCAGAGGGAAAAAGATGGAAAGAGACGATCTGAGGACAGGAACACCTCTGTTCAACTCCCAGGTGTGCCATAGGCACTTTCTGCAGCCCAAAACAAGCATTCAGCTTCAGTGTTGCTTTTGCTAGTGTCCTGGTTCCAGTTAGGACAGAGTTAATTTTCCCTCATAGTAGCTGGTAGGGTGCTATGTTTTGGATTAGGATGAGAAGAGCGCTGATAACATGCTGATGTTTTAATTGTTGCAGAGCAGTGTTTACACCAGGCCAAGGACTTTTCGGCTTCTCGCTCTGTCCTGCCAGCGAGCAGGCTAGGGGTGCAGCAGGAGCCGGGAGGGGACAGACCCAGGACAGCTGACCCAAACCGGCCAAAGGGGTATTCCATACCATCTGGCGTCATGCTAAACAATATATAGGGGTGGCTGGCCGGGGTGGGGGGCCGGCTGCTCGGGGATAGGCTGGGCATCGGTCAGCGGGTGGTGAGCAATTGCATTGTGCATCACTTGTTTTCTTACACATTATTATTGTTAATACTATTATCATTATCACTATTATTATTATTATTGTTATTATTATATTCCTGTCTTAATAAACTGTCTTTATCTCAACTCACAGGCTTCGCTTTCCCGTTTCTCTCCCCCATCCCAGAGAGGGAGGGGGGAGGGTGAGCGAACGGCTGTGTGGTGTTTAGCTGCCAGCCGGGTTAAACCACAACAGCTAGCTATAATAATTGAGTTGACAAATATAACTTAATGGACATGAGTATTTGGGGATTCTTTGTATCACCTACACAAAATAAGGAGTAGTAATAGCACATATAACGGAACGCTCTGCTCTTCTCATCTCATCAAGATGAGCCCCTTGGCATTTGCAGAGAATATTTTAGGTAGATCCAGACATAATATCTAGGAAAATCAAACACCACATGAATTTAGAAAAATCTGTTAATTCTACTATTGCAGGAATAGTTTTCTTGAAAATCAGCTAAAAGAACTAGCCTATGTATTGCAACCACACAGCCTGGTCAATTAACTTGAAACCTAACATATTGTTATGGTCCTAAGATGAACAGAGTGACATCAGTCTGACATATTAATTTCACATTTAATATTATTTCCTCTCCGGAGTCACTCAGACACTTTAGATATTAACCTCTCTGGCCCATGTCTTGCTATTCCTCCTGAGAAGGACAGCCATAATGATCAGCCTTCATTGTAGATCAAACATTTGTGTCGTGTATGTGCTATAATACTGAGAAATACAGAATTTAATTATGTTTTTGCCACTGATGAGGGAAAAGAGGGATGGCATTTATTTTGAGTCAGGCTCTTGTTTTCTGGGCTTTTCTGACAACTTACAAAGGTCACAGAGTCAAGTTCAACTTTGCATAGATAGCAATTAGTGCTCAGGTGCCTAACAGACATTACCATGCATTTTGTTGCTTTCCACAAATCTTTCATCCAGTAGGTCAATATCCTTGTGATTTCCCTTACTGTAACGTTGCACATTCTCTTCCAAGTACCAGGACTGATTTTCATCAAAAACCAGGAACAGCAGAGCAAACTCCCTCTTTACATCCTTTCTGACTCCGTCAGTTTGCAGCGCCCCTTTCCGGCAGACCTTCAGGGGTCCAATCAGACCGCTGTACATATCCTAATCCGAACAAAGGATAAAAAATCTGAGGCAAGGATCTTCTCACCCTGACTTTTGTACACAGCTCTTTGCCCTTCAGCAACCATGTTCACTGTTCCCTGCATCGCCCCACTTGAAACAAACTGGGCTACTGCATAAGTACTCTCATTGGTGAAAATCAGCTAGCAGAGCACAAGAGCAGTGACTGTACATGCTCTTATGAATGCAAATCAAAAAGTCATAAACATGAATGATGTCAAAATACTCTTCATTCTGTGGCTGCAAAAACATCTGCAACTTGAGATAAAAAGACAATGATCTCTGGATTTAATGTGATGCTTTACTGCAGGATCCATCAGGTTGTTTCCCTGTAAAATCAGTGCTATGACAGTAGAACCTAGCAATGCTCAAATCTCCCTGTTTTACTCATATGGCCTAAATTTGGATAATTCCTGCCTTTCTAAATTAACCCTGTTGATCTCACCAATACAAGCCAGGACTCACTAGGAGATGTTCCCACATCCTGCAAAAAAACTGAAGGAAGGTTAGTTTCAAGGTGACATAAAATTGCTTCATGCAGGTTTGCATTAGGAAAAAAATAATTGATAAACATAACAAATTTGGAGGATTCCCTCTCCCAGAATGCTAGACTTATCACTAGATGGTTCTTATACCTCTCACCTGGGCCAATACCTAAACTGTATTCAACTCACATTGTTTTCTAGAGGGGACCAAAAAATGGTCTAAACATGCTTTTCTGGTTATAGCTTCTTCTGTTTTACCTTTACGGGGTCCACCATGGAGTAGTAGATCCAAGGTATACAGGCTGAATCATTTGGCCCTGGACCAGACCTCTCAGGAACTTCCCATTGGTATGTCACTATGTCACCTGAGGGACAGAGAAGCACCGTTAACATCAATGTGATAAACCAAGTTGCCAGCTTGCTGAGCAGCATGCAAAGCAGAACAAGAAAAAACGACCCTGTCTCAGAAGTGTAAAAACAATTCTGATTTTGTTGGACGTTTCTCTTCCGTCAGGCACTGAAAAGCAGGATGGAAGCTCCCCTCTCACAAATGAAGCAGAGGGGTGACAGGAGGCACACACTAACAGGAGTTGGCACAATTCTGTTTTATTTGCCATGTTTGAAACTAGACCAGACCAAGGGAATTCTGCCTCTCCTCAGTACCAATGGAGCTTGAGATGATCATTCGTCTCTTTGAAGGATATTTATGATGCTCATTCAAGTTCCTTTTTGAAATTACTGTTTTGCTTATTAGTAATACATTTCAGAAAGACAGGGCCCAACTGAAAGCCTGTCTGTTGCAGAGGCATAGCCTGCTCTGAAGAACGTGCAAGTTGAAGGGGACCAAAAAATTAAATAAATTCGCATCCGGAACATGAAAGAAATTGGTGACCTCAGTCAGCATTCTGACAAGCAACCATGCACATCACAAAACACACAGGTGAAGAAGCAGAACACACAGGAAAAGAAGCAGATTTCTCCATCATGGCTCATCAGCCCTGGGCTACTACCAAGAACTGACTAAGCTGTGAGCAGTGATCACCTTTCTCCTTCTTACAAACCATGCTCAGTATTAAGAACAAGGCCGTACAGAAAACCCGTGCTATGCTTATCCCAAAGTCACAGCAGAAATATGAATTCCCCTGGGCTTCCCACACAAATGATGATCACAGAAAACACAGTGAACCTGAAAGACCAGTTATTGTTCAGTTCCAGGTCTCCACCAGAAGAAAACAAGTATCTCTAAGCCTATTTAAAAAACAAGTCTAGCTGTAGGCTAAAGTTAGCTTCCTAAGTTTGTACAGGAACAAGGCTTGAGAACATGGTGACTTACCAGGGTTTGCTACTTGTGGCTGCCCTGTCTGCCTTTCCAGCACCCCGTGTGCATGAATGGAGTAGGGTCGTGTGGCATTGTTCTTGAACACAATGTTAAGAATCTCTCCCACTTCTGCCCCCAGAAAAGGACCTGGAGACAGCAATAATATGCTATAGCAATAATATGCAACAGAAAAAACTATCAGTATATCTCCTAAGAATATTCGTACCACTTTTTCATTCTCTTCTCCCCAGAGATATTCCCTTACAATATTTATGATGCTTCCTCTCTCTCCTCTTCCTTAATTTCTGAATACCGCTAAAGTTTGCAACATCTTTATCATCCCATGGCGCTAGTTTCAAAAAAGACCAGTAATGTTCAAATTGACTCAACAATGTCACAAATCAGAGCTGCAGCCTATTTCAACTGACACACACTGCCTCAACTTTGCTGCTCTGTCACCACTTAAAGTCCTGGTTTCATAAAACAGCTGTGTCTCCATAGACTTCATCAACATTGCAGCATGCTTGTCCACTTCCCAAAGCCAGACTGCTTTTATCCCAACTGCATTTCTTTTCACAGCTACAGATTTTCAACTACATCTCTCAGACTGCTATACAGAAGGCAGCAGTTATTTCTTCACAGCTAGAGAAATGCTGTTGTGAAAAATGCTTTGCTTGAGACATGGAAGAAATCTGGCAGCAAAGGCAGGCTTAAGAACCCAGCCTTCTAGGACAAGCTGTACTCAGGACCCTCTTTACTGCTTTCTCCATGGCTGGCAGGCCTGGACAACAGACAAGTCCGAATTTCTCCTCATGCTTGCACACACAGCAGATGTCTGAGCATGTGGGAGGCCTTCAGATTACAGCCCTTAACCACTGAAGCACTGGCGTCCAAGTCCCACTGCTATGTGAATGGAAAATGTACCCCTTGCACACTTCCTTACCTAGTATCCCCAGGTGTTCATCACCGTTCATCCTGGCCTTAGGAGTCTTGAAAGTCCCATCAGTGTACTCCCTGTAAACTGCTTTCTTGTACCGGGAGCCAAGCAGCCCATTCTCGTTGCTCAAAAATATATCGGCGTAGCTGAGAAATGCAGAACGAGTGCTGTGTTACTCAAATGCTCATGGGAAGTAATCAGCTAACCTCTGGTAGGAGTTTTGCCAGCTGACAGTTTTCCCAGAGACCTGCTGCAGCTGCAAAGGTTGAGGGCAGCGGCTCCATCAGCACCCAGCAGTAGCATATGCACCATGTCACATGTGGCCAAGTTGCCCTGACTGACCTTACCAAGGTCTACCGAAAAATCCTTGCCCAAGGCATCCCCAAAAGAGGGGCTGTACCTCTCTGTGGAGTGGCTGTGCCGCTCCCTCTCCCAGCTCCGGTCCGGCGCGTAGTCCCACTCCACCTCCTCCGCCGCGATGTAATAGGTGCGCACCCCCCTGTACGGAGGGGCAGGAGCCAGATCCCTCTTGCCACACTTGGAAACAGAGTAGTGTTCCCTCATCCCAGCCTGGTAGTGATTGCTCGTCTGGCAGTAGATCTCAAAAACCCCTGAGGGAGGCAGCACAAACAAGGAAAATAGCTACTCTTAAAGATCCCAGGAAACAGCTGCTTCCCACGCACAGCTTGTGACACGGCTGACATCGGTATGTGCGCTGTGTATAGCTGAGTGTTTGTGTAGGGAGCTTGGTTGCCATAGGCTGAGATTAAAAGGGGTTGTTAGAGACACCAGTGAGGAATGGCACAACAAAGTCCTACCCAAAAATCATCTTGGGAAGCTGTCTTACACACACTGTAACCAGCTTATTAGATGTAAAGAAACAGATGAGGTAACAATTGTGCTACCACTGCTGGTTAAGTAAGAAGTCAAGCCTGCAAATGTCAAGGGGAGGAGACAAGCTGCAGCAGCAGAGGCCATCACATAGCATGAATGAGACATGGCGTTGCGTGTTTAATCCCAGACTGGGAAGACAAGGATCTGAAATTAACGTGAACCTCTGCAAGCCATGGACAGCAGAACTGCACTGACATCTCTACTACTTGATTCTGAATGATGTGTTTGCGTGTTTCCATAGATAACAGGCAGCAAAGTCCATCAGGGCTATTACTACAAATATTTAATAGGAAGAAGCAGCAGACTAGAGAATCAGCCTGGGACAATACAGAACAAGATCCTGTATCTCCTGTTCTTCTCCAGAAGCAGATGCAAAGATGAGAGCTTTGGGGTTGTAAATGGGGCCAAACATGATCTAAAGCACAGCTCAGCTTGTAATGCTTGTAACACACAAGTTCACATCGTGCTAATGAATCAGCCACAGGAGCAAATATCACAACTGGAGACTTTTCCTGACACTAAGTTAGATACATAGACACTTACCCTTGTTATCAGGTTGCATGAAGGCAGTAGCAAATGTGTGGGGGAACAGGCTGGTTGAATCTCTCCGCATACCGTTCATCTGCAGGGTATTTCCCTGAAACACAGCTCCATGTACATCTGCTTCACTGCCCAAGCCCAGAAGGTGCCAGGACACATTGTCTCCTTCACAAACATCCAGCCCAGGCAAGTTACCAAACATAAATCCGTTGATGGCTGCAAAGGAGAAAACAATTTACTCTCTGCAGGTAGATATCAGCCTGGAGATTCATTCTGTGTATATGCTGGGACAGGACCGGCCTGCCAGTGGAAAAGCATCTTCCTTGTAATTTGCCCCTGAATACATTCAGGACAGGCTTCCTGAGACAGCGTGTTTCTTGTCCAACATCCCACCCGCTCTGTAGCTTCACTTAATTTCAGCCCAGTACAACACACAACCACTCCAGCATCCCAGCTCTGACTTAATGTGAACACCAGGACGTGTTTTACAGGTTCAGTCCCACTGCCCACAGAACACCATCAGGCCATACCATGCATCCTGTTTGATTCCTCAAAGCCATCATCCTTTTTCACAGAAGTCTCTTCCATCCTCAAATAGTACTTTATGTTTGCATTTAAATACCAGCTGAGGTTCTCATCAAACACACTGAAGAGAAGGTAAAATTCTTTGTCGATACCTTTCTAAGATACAAACACAATGATGGCTGTTAATTTTTAAAATCAACTATCCTTGCAGATAAAGATGTTTTGTCTGGCTCTCACTTTCGTCTTCATCTTATAACTTGGCTCACAGAGGGCCAGGGCTCTGTCCCTTTACTCGAATGTTTTATCTTTCATTTCACAAGAGACACCACTTATGCATTTGTCCTGATATTGCTCAAGTGAAGTGATCAACATGTGCCCAAGAATATTACTGCATTGTCTCCTTCTCCCACCACCCTTACATTTAGTGTAGGTTTTACCACCCACCCACATCAGACCTAAGAACAGAACTTGGCTGGTGGGGCAGGCTGATGACTATGTTCCACCCCTCCTTCCTCCTACCGCAGGCATGAATTTGTTTTTTGTTGTTGTTTTTTTATTACCTTAAAATCGTAAAAATATTAATTATCCTACGAAATGCATCCCATAAGATGGTGCGTTTCCCCATTAACAGAACATCGACTGTGCTGTCCAGATGCTCATTTTGGTATCAGCTTCCTTAGCTGTACCCAGAAGGCCATCCTGCAGAGAGGGCTAAGCATTTTCCAGTGGGGCACAGAGGCATGTGCAGAATGGCTGTGCACCTGTCCCAATTAACCATTCATTAAAGGGTTGCCTAATATTGTGGAGCCAGAATCGCTACCCCAGGTGGTTTTTCCCTGTCCTACCTTTCCAGACAAGTCTGTCTTTGTTTTGTTTACACCCTTTTAATGCCCGTAAGTGTTTCATCATTACCACAGCTCCTTCATGTAGTGGGCTTTATATATCCTTGATCCTCTCTGAAGATTCACAGTTCTACCCTAACGAACATGCTGATCTCTTCTGAACTCTTAGTTTAGCTACAACACGCCACCAGTGAAAGCAGGCAGAAAGCAAACTCCACTACGGAGGCTCAGTAGAAGCTATTTTCAGATTTCTCAGCCACTGCCTGATCTGAACTGCTACGTAGGTAGGATGACAGTAGGCTATTTTTCTGCCGCCTATTGTTTTTCACAACAAAAGTCTGTTAACATCTTGCACTTCCCCGGTATATTTATTTAGATTCTTCCCAGGACTTACTGCAATGAGTAGAACATCCCCGAATGAAATTCCAAGAGGAAGCTCTGGTCACCCTTCAGATTTCACCTATCTTTCATCAAAACCATAGAACAAGATGGATTTTCATATGCTTTTTTTGTAGTCAGCTATGCTTGAAAATGAGCTGACCTTGCAGAATAAATAAGGCTCACCCAAACCTCAAAGCATCATATCATTCAAGCACACCATGTAGATTTCCATCTGTAAGTATGTCAAGATGGCTTTTTTGGTGTTTCTGAGATTGCAATGAACATTTCACATGCCTCTGAAAAAAGTACTTTGTTTTAAAGCAAAGCCCAGGAACTATTTCAAGGGCAGCCCTTGGGAGTCCAGAATGCTAGCCTATCCCACCAGAACTGTGGCACACAAGTGCCCTGATGTTAACATGTTGTTAACATGATGTTAACAGACTTTAATTAGACTCTCTGGACTCACACTGTCACACATTTGTTTTCATTGTGTTCCCTAACGTTTGCTGATGTTTCCTCTCTCCGCCAGGTTGTTTCCTTGTAACAGTGCAACAGGAAAATCCTTTTTACCTGTTTGTTGTTGTCATCCAAAGTGCCTGGCTTGCAGATGACCAGCGGGCCTACCAAGCCTGAACTGGAGTCTTTGACAGGGTCCACAGCAGAGCTGTACAACCAGGTCAGGCAGGGAGGGTCACTGGGTGTCGGCCCAACATGCTTTGGCACAGTCCATCTGTATGTAAAGTTCTGCAGAGGTGCAACAGAAACCCCATGCTGGGACAGACCTTTAAAACAGAGATTGGGGTGGTTATTCTCAAGGTCCCTGTACAAACTAGTTGCATCTTCTCACCAGTTACATTCACACTTGGCTTTCACTCATGTCACTAAAACAGCAGACGTCTCGAGGACGGAAGTGGAAGTATCCAGAGGGCGCACACAGAGCTGCTCTCAGTATCACTGAAATTCCTCCCTGGTGTCAAGGCAGAGATGGGCATGGTGACAGCAAATAACGAAACGGATCCAGCTGCATCTGGGATGATGAATGTTGGAAGCGTGTGGTTACCTAAGCTGGAGTGCATTGGGAATGCTTCTCTGCTCACTGGGGTCTCAGACAGCTAGAAATGGTTTGAGCTTTGGTTTACCAGTTTCATTCACAAAAATAGCACCCCTGGAACCATGCTTCCTCAGGCACCCTCTCTGGGCATGAGCTTTGCAGAATGACTCCTCTTCTGAGGCCTCAGGCAGGCTCAGAGGACTAGGCAGGCTCCAGAGCACACCCAGTCTCTCCTGGATGCAGGAACTTCATAGCACGGAGGAGACATAGGCTGTGGAGCTCCACCACCAGGATTAGTATTAAATTAATGTGGTGGTTTTACCCTGCTGGGCAACTAAGCTCCACGACAACCAATCTCTCCCTCCCTCTCCTCAAAACAAGAGGCGGAGAAGAAAATATTATGTGACAAAACAGGCTCATGGGTTGACGTAAGGATAATTCAATTAAAATGAAAATAAAGAGGGGGGGAATAATAATAATAATAATAATAAAAAAGAAAAAATCAAGCAAAGGCCTCATGGAAGCAAAGATGGGACAAAACCAGTTACTCTCTACTTGCCATCAACAAGCACTGTTCTTCCACATTCTGGGAAGCAGGGCCTCAAAAAGTGTCTTAGTTGTATGGGAGGACAGAAGTCTTCATAACAAGAGCCCCCGCCTCTCCTTCTCCTTTTCTACCTTTTATTGCTGAGTGTGATACCGTGTGGTACGGAACGTCGCTGTGGTCGGGTTAGGTCAGCTGCCCTGGTGATGACCCTCCTCGCCTCTTGCCACCCCAACACCTACTGGCTTTAGGGGGTTTGGAGAGCACCTTGATGCTGTGCCAGCACTGCTCAGCCAACAGTGGTGTGATATCAATGCTGGTCCTGCTGCAAATGCAGAGCACAGCACCATATGGGCTGCTGCAGGGAAATTTAACTACATCCCAGAGAGACCCAGCACAATTAATTTAAAAATGTTAGCCACAAACCATCATGGTACCGCATCCCTTCCCATGCCTTCCCATAAGACACTCCATGAGGCTGGATGCTGAACGGCCAGGAGGCTTTGTTAACAAACATCACCAGGATGGTGTCACCAACTTCAGCTTTTATCACAGGACCTACACAAACACCAGAGAGCGAGCGTCAGCAACAGAACAAATCCCAGGACAACCACATGAACCAAACAATGCAGGGCCACCTTTGATCCAGGGCTGATGGGAGAAGATTCAGAGCAGAGGTAAATGGGGGATCAGGTCAAATGAGTTCATGCAACTCCCCCTGTGGATGTTGCTTATTTATCTGACCAGAATTTTTCATTGATTGCTCTTTCAGTGTGTTTAGTTTAGTAGAAAAGAACTGTAATTTGTTTGTATGAAGTCATATCCAAGAATTCCCTCACTTGTCTTCCTATAGGAATGTGGCTGTTGCTGGCAACCCTAGCCCTTTTGTTTTCCCTGGCTCCCAGGGTCCAGCAAGACTCACAGTTAGACTGCATCTCCCATTCTACGTACAATTCCACCACTTAACTTATATTCAGCTGCTTAATACTTCCTTGTGTCTCTTTCCCCACGAATCTGTATATTAATCCATGTGCTCTTTCCTTCTGTAGCCTCTCCAGGTATCGCTGTTGCTAATTTCTGGTGTCATTAGATTATTAGTCACTGTTGATGCAGGGAACTGGACCACACCTATGTGCTTCTACTGTGTATGGCACAGCCTTCAAACATGATTCAACTCCCTCTGAAGATTCTCTGTTTTCTTCTCTCATCTTTCTTTATCATCCTCACTGATACCTGGCTCTAACAGAGAGAGCCCACGTGGGAGAGGAAGCTTTCTGTGAGAAAGTGGGGTTTGTACTGTGCCTTGAAGACAGTCAAAAGCATAAAACTAGGGGCTAGTACTGTGACCTGTTTAGCTCTGGCTATAAACACTGCTTTGTAGCTCTGATTACTGTCACAAATATACTGTGTCCCTCAGCCCTTACTACTGACCTCTGAAGACTGCCCCAGCAGAAAAGCAACTCCCTCTGCTTTACCATCTGACATCCTAGGCCTGTGTGCCTCAGTCTTAAGTGTAAGTGCTGTAAAACACCTCACTACATCAAGAAACAAAGGCATAGTTAACTCCTGACATCAGCCCATTGTTCTCACTGGCACTGAAAGAGAGTTTGTGTTGCTGGATGATTCCTACCAAGTATCCCAAGGTGTTTTTCTTCTTCTGACTGCTGCTTTTCCTCACGGAAGCTCTCATCAGTATATTCCACATACTTTGCCTTCCAATAGACTCCCCCAATTCGGTAGAGGCTACGCTTGAAATACTTCTCAGCAGGGCTAAAGGCAAAAAGCAAATGTTAGGTCATTTTTATGGAAATCAGTCTTTTCTCCTGCTTCCTCCCCACGGCCCTACTCCCTACTACCTGCCCCTCTGGCAATGCCAGCAGCATCTCCAAATTAAGCAGCTTTCCCAGACAAGGGGAGCATCTCTGGTTTGGAACAAGCACAGCTCATCACTGTGAAGCATTTTCACCCTCCAGGCTCATGTCAGCTGTGTTCAGGAAGCACTGCTGGCACAGGGACCTCTCCCAGCTGAAACAACCAGGTTCAAAGGCACAGGTCTGAACAGCATCTCTCTATACGATATGCAAAAGAGGGCAGCGCAGTAAATGGGAAGATGGGACACAGCCCAGGGGACAACCGCAGTCATAACTGTAAACACACAACAGCTGTAAGGAGAGATTTATTTCCTTTGCCACCACCCTCTCCACCACACAGACAGATGTAACCTGCCTTGCAGGAAAAGCAGCTTAGTTACAAGGACAAGTCACGGGTCTACATAGCTTGCAGTTCTATGGTCTGGAAGAGTTGCTGCATGGCTTTGGGTAAATCATTAACCTCTCTGCATTTCTGCTTCAGTCTCCAACAGCTTCCCAGGGGAGGGAAGGGAGAGGGAGGCATGCCCTTCTTTCAGTTTCAGAAACCTCTGCTATCACAATCATTTGACACATGGAATGGAAAGCTGTCATGGAGGTCACTGCATTTAATTTCCTAGAAATTGCTTGCTGCAGCAAGGCTACACTGAAGCATATCTGCAGACTAGCTCTGCCACCCTGTGTCTGCTGCAAGATGCACTTGCTTAGTAGCTTATCAGATCTGTGGATTTCTTCCTAGGTCAGGCACACCAAGCAGAAATGAAGCCCAGAGAGAAAAGCAGCAGCTCATGTTCTACATAAACTGGGACTCTTGGAGTCTGCAGGTAAGGCTACAAAACACAGCAGCACACTTCCATGTGAAGTACCCTGAGATACCTAGTACTGCGTTTGTCCAGCTACAGCAGCTGACATTTTTAGTTGGGCTAATCCATGTGAATTGCAGATATGTAGTTTGCTAAGAAGGAAATCCCACATTTTCTTCAGCAGCCTCCCCTCATACTAGAAACCCGCATCAGCCTTTTGCTTACCTGCCTGCCTCACTCAGCTGTTTCCCGCTGCTTTGGTCACGTCCTGAAGGTCCATAGTCCCACTGCAACTCCTTTGCAGCTATGTAGTATTTCCGAACTTTCCCCTTCAGGGCAGGTTCCAGAGCTTGCCGAGAACAGGGCCGGACTTCGTAGAAAGCCCCCATCCCAGCTGCCCAAAACATGGTGGAGGACACACAGGCTTAATGCCTCTCAGCCAGCAAACAGTCCCACCTTCCTACCACAAACTGGCCATTCCTTTTCTGTTGTCCCCAAAGGTACATGGCTGGGAGGTGATTAGAAGAATGATTTGAAGGTCATTAGAAGGTGATTTCCCACATAAAGGAGTTTTTTCTGCTGGTAAGCAGAGCTTCTTACCTTAAATACTGGACGCTAGATAAGCATGGACAGAGAGCAAACAGAGCCTTCTTCTCTCCTCAGATGTACCATGCCAGGGCCTCTTACAGGGACTACTGTTCTTAGGGCACTGCCTCATTTTAAGTTTCAGCTGTGCCAGTGTTCACCAGTGACCAACGTGGAACATCATACGGTGGTATAAGCCACCCCTAGTAAGCTTGGCATATATATTAATAACCAACCCACCCCAATTTATACAAGACAAGGAATCACCCATTCAACTGTGGACATTTTTAATGGGAATGCTGCCCAAGGCACTGTCCCCTACCACAAAGTACATCAGAAGACCACACTGGGAGAAAAAAGGGAGGCCACCATGTGGAACACACTCCAGTGTCTGCCTTACCTTGTATGTGATCATTGAGCTGACAGCTCAGGAGCCATCTCCCAGGGTTACTGGGGATCATGTCTGCTGTAACAAAAGTGGCTGGGAAGAGGCTGGCCACATCTGTCCTGTGGCCTCGAATGTTGAGTGTTTCTCCATGGAAGTAGGCTGTATGAACATCGATTTCATTGCCCATTCCAAAGAGATGCCATGAAACGTGATCCCCAGCACACATCGTCACCACAGGGAGATTCCCAAACACAAAACCATTAATAGCTGAAAAAACAAACAAGTCAAAAATCAGAGATCAGAAGAAGTGCCTTCAGAGCTTCTGCCTGCAGCTGACAATACAGACAGATTTGAAGGATAGACCTACCCAGAACTCATCCTCCCTTCTTCTGGAGAACTCAGTTCCAGAAGTCATTTCCTAACATGAAGCACATTCAAAATCTTCAAACAACTAAGAAAGGCTCACCCAAGCCAAAGATTAGATCAAAATAACATTTTTTCCCCTGGAGTTGCTGCACTCTGTGACATTGTTTGCTTAGCACGTGATCTCAGACCTTTCTACTACCCTTTTTCCCTCTACCTGCAGCCTGGTATACAATGGCAGAATGTGCATTTCAAGATACTAGAGCACTGGCACACCCAGAGTATCTGGGCAAAGTCAGTAACTTCACAAAGACGACACTGACCGTGCATTTTGTTGCTCTCTTGGAACTCTTCATCTTCTTTGTCTACAGAGCCTGGATCTGTGCAGAATGACACAATGTTCTCATCCAAGTACCAGCTTAGGTTCTCATCCACCACACTGAACATAAGAAAGAAATCAACATCCACATCCTGGCGTCTTTGAGAAGTGCCAGTCAGTATTCCTAGGGTAAAGAAAAGGTGAATGATTACCCATCCATGCAGAAAAGCAAACATTGGTTTTAAGGGTTTAAAACAACAAACAGAAGAATAACTTCTTATCACACAAGTCAGAGACAGATGCTTTCCCCACCATTCTAGCACGGCTCACTTCAGAGTTCTAGCAATTGCATCCATTTCTAGTACACTGCTGCTACTGTATGTCTCAATCCTATGCAGCTCTAGCTCCGCATGGCTGAACTGCAACTCCTTCAGTGTTCTCACTTCTGCTGAAATCAAACAGCACCCCTAGTTTTTTAATATATAAACTAGATCTCATGCAAGATTCCCCTCCTAACATGGATTTAAACAGCCCTCTCAGATCAAGAAGCCTACAAGCTCACCTGCCTGGCCACTAGAGGATAAAGACAACGAAATGATCAGAACCCAACCAGAACACAGGTACTGTCTTCTTCAGCCATGTCACATTTTCCCATGAGGTTGGGAGCTGCCCGCTGTAGTATCTTCTCATCCTGTCCTTATCCAAGTCACCACAAAAATCTTCATAAAATGGAACTCAGCTGCTTTCCCTGGGAATTTTTACCTTCTTTGCATGTAAGTAACGGCCCAATTAACCCAGATGCAATGTCCTTTGGCGCATCAATATGAGAGTGGTAGATCCAGGTCAAGCAGTTTGGATCATCAGCAGTTGGGCTGTGATCTTCAGGAACAGTCCAAGTATAGGTGTAATTCCCTCCTGGGGGGACAGCATCATCCTTCTTCTGATCCTGGGGGGACATATCAGGATACAGGGATCCTAGAACAATTGAGCAATCACAATATCCATTCAAGAAGAGCAGAGATGTCCAAACATGTAACCTTATACTGAGCCTCTCACACTCAGTAGATAGCTGTGTATATATATTTGGGTAGCAGCTTTCAAAGCAAGACTCAGCATCCCAAGGTTGAAATAGCACTTAATATCATTCATTAAAGAGAAACTGAGTCACAGAGCCCTTGTAAGGCAACATGCCAAGCAAACAGATCAGCACAGGCTCAAAGGTAATTCCCATTCTGCCTACTGCTACTTGGCCTTCAACAAGGCCACGTGTAGCTCTTTGGTCTCATACTTTGTCATTCCTGTGAAGCTCAGTGAAGCTTATCACACTCATGGCTCTCATACTGCAGCACTTTAAATAATGAATATAACATTTTCTATGCCACTTTCCCACTCGCAAGCCTTGGGAGCTCTACAAAAATCAAGCAATCTGGACTGTGTACTTTAATGCCCAGGTCAGGAAACTCCTCCCAGACCCGTAAGCCTACAAACTCGACATTGTGACTTCACTTAAAGACTGAAATACAGTTGCTTTCCAGCAATACAGCTCTGGGCTAACCAAGTCTGTGGATTCTTTACAGACATTTCTCCTCAGTTCCCAACCAGAAAAATCCATCTCCATTATGGCAGCAGCTCATTTACCTTCAGAGTCCTTTTCATAGAAGACACCATGAGGATGGATTGTATATGGCCGACTAGCAAAGTTTTTTAGGTGTACTTTAATGGTATCCCCCACTTCTGCTCGGATGATGGGCCCAAGGAACCCCAGCCAGCCAGGTTTGGGAATCTCAGTGGTGTAGGTGGAGTCTGTATATTGCTTGTACACAGATTTCTTGTATGTGCTTCCCACCCTGTCTTTGCCAGGCTGCAGGAACACTGAGGCCTTTCTGTTAAATTCAGAAAAGGGAAAGGCACCATGAGTAATGCATTATACAAAACAGCTTGTCGGTAACACAGCAGAGTAGCGATGACACGTAGCTTTCTCAGGTAAGCCCTAAAGCTCTCAGCATCACAGAGAACCTCCCATGCTCTACCCTAACACACCCTAAGCCAGCAGCGAACTTTCTCTTCCCACCTATGGCTGTTGTGACACAGAACACAACCTATTCACGAAACAGTGAGTACTGGGTGATAGAACTGTCTGCTTTGGAGCACATGAAATGTAACAGGACACTGGCCAGTTTATACCTTGCTGAGCCTGGGGCTAGAGCCACAAGTACAGTCAGATACCAAACTCCAGCTGATACACAAAGCCATGGCCTCACCCTCCATTTGGCATGAAAGGACAAAGAGCACCCCTGAGCTGTGCAAACAAAGAATGAGAAAGACGGTGCTTCTCTGACAATCACATGTAAGTGACGTGGGAACACCAAAGCCCTTCCCACTCCCGCTTCCGCCTTTGTCGGTCCTTTGGAAACTTATCTCAACACCTTTGTGGGGTTTGCTGCTGGATCACAAGAAGGGGTGAAAAAAGAATCTCAGGAGCTCTCTGTCAGAAATCCAGACTAGAAGATGCTTTTCGACTCAACAGATCCTTAGCTACTTGTAGTATGACAGACAAGTCAGGCAGGTATGTACCCTGCACTTAATCAGCTTTCAGAGTTAAAAACTCATACAGGTACTAAAGTTCAACACAGGAATATATTTGCTCTTTATGACTATGTCTTAGTAGATAAGAGATGAGTCATGGTACAGGTATGAGTAGGACAGGCCTAAGTGAGAGCTCAGGTTACTTCTCTCACCCCCTTAGAATCAATCACGCTACAGCAACATACATGGTGCTGAAACAGAGGCAAACCCAACACATCGCTCCAGAAGACGAACAGTGCAGGCAAAAACCAATTAACATTGCCTTTGTCATTCATTGTATAGCTAGAGCCCAGCGCCTCACAGTCTAAAGCTCATGTTTCTGAGGTCATCCCTGGAGCCACTATTATCAAAGTGTATGGATAATTCGTATTTTTTGCATATCTGCCTCTTTCCCTACATAGTTCATTTCTTCCAAACAAAAAACATTCTTCAAGCATTTTACCAATTCTAATATTCATATCGAATCCTTTTCTTATCGCTAGCAGTTTGACTTCTGCAGTCATTGTACAGGTCCCAATAACCAATTGTGTGCAGTGACAGTTCAAATACTTCAAGTTTAATAGTCGTTAGCTTCATTTTCTTCTCTTCACGTATTATGAGAGAAAGCAAACAAAAATCACTGCATTCGTTATCACTGCAGGAATTGGTGAAAACACCTTTATTTAGCCTTTATTTATTTTGGGGAGTTTCCTTTTCTGTGAATAATATGAGTCTATTCAGCATCTCCTGAGAACGGGGAGTTTATCATGCTAAACTGGTGGCCCTTGTTTTTCCTTTGAACCCATCCTAGTCCAGTTGCGTCACTTCTGAAAGAAAATGTTGAAACCCCCGAATGTTATTTATTATGGCATGTGAGGGTAAACAGCAGAGCAAGTCAATAAACACAGTTCATCATAGAAAAAGGAAAAAACGCAAATGTCTTAAAAAAGCTGTGGAAAGCAAGACCAAATAAATCTAAACAAAACAACAACAGAAAAAATGTCTGGGGTTTTGAAAACCAGAAACAAAAACTGCTTTTGTAGTGACTCAAAGCAATTACTGCAGTTTCCACATTTACTTTTCCCACAAAAACATTTTTAAAACAACTAAGGTTTCACTCACGAAGCTCCATCCAGTCTAAGGCTTGAAATCCCATTTACATAAAAACAAGCCAGCTTCATTAAGTCATTTACATCAAGGTGAAAACTCATCATGTTTCAGGATACGTAAGCTGATCACCAGCTGGAACTAGGAAAAATTAAACCTCAGGGCAGAGTATTGCACAATCTGTTCTATTATAGAGTGTTTGTACTTCCCTCTAGCATAACCAGCATTGGTCACTGGATGCTCCATTGAACTGACCATTCTTTTTCCCACTGGTACAGTTTCGTACGATAAAACAAGTTAACCATTAAGCTCATAAAGACCAGACACTTGATCCTGTCTCTTGCTTGCTTAGATGCCCCAGAATACTCGCATGAAGTTACCCAGAAAATTACTAGTTTAAGCTAGCAGACTTTAACCAGACCCAGTTCTTACAGAGCAAAACATACAGGCTATGTGCAATGCTTTGATTACTGAACATGTTCTTTCCCGTTGGAGCATAGTTCCAGTCCACCTCACGGATCCCCAGGTAATAGACTCGGGTGATGCCTCCAGCAAACGTGGGTTTTGGCAAATGGATGCAAAACAGCAACAACCAGAACAATTCCATTGTGGCCAGAAGTGAATACTCTTTTGGAAGATAAGCCTGTTTGGGAGAAAAGGAAAAACAAACATAGTAAAACAGAAGCAGAATGATCTCATAACTTTATCCTAAATAAGCTGGTTTGAAACTACGGGACATTTTGAGAGGGTGTGAGGACATCAGGTAGAAGTCCTACTGTGGTGTTTAAAACTCCATGGGGTCTGAGACAACAAGGAAATCATCCCCATAACACACGAGGTGAACAGAGGTTATGCCAGTAAACCGCGCTTCTCTCATAACAGTTTAACTTGTTGCTTTGTCTTTTGAACAATTTGGCCACATTACATGTTTCATAGCGTTGAGGAAATGCTGCTAATTTGGTAAGATTTCACTCGGTAGGGGATAAGGTGAACAGTCACAGTGTTTGTTAGCAGAGCAGGCACCCATAAATATCTATGCTGCATAACCATCTTAAGGCCTGGGAGTCCTGAGCAGAACGTGCCACGGGCAGCGGAATTTAAAGTGATCAGTTTTTCGCCAATACCGATGCCCCAAATCATCTTAAAGGTCCACATACAAGGCAAAAGAAAATAATCCTGAACAAGAAACTTTATAGTTAACTGTTGCCTATATCCCTCTGCTCTACTAAGCCACCTGAGAAGTATGACTCAGTAACTATGAAGTAATTGTAAATTTTAACTTTTTTCAAGATTGCTCTTATATTAACTATTTTCTCCATAATCTAGATCATGAAGTAAGGACCTCATAAAACTTGTGATTGACAACAAGCTTGGTGTATGCATGAGAAATACTCTGAAGACAGATCCAATGCAAGCTGCAGAAATTTTATGAAATCGAACCAGTATTCACAATATTTTATCTTGTTGAAGAACTACCTGCATGAAGAAGAAACTGATGCAATATGGAAGAGTAGAATTACACCAGAGGATAAAAAATAGCTTGTGAATAAAATGGATGAGAAAATAAATACAAATCACATGAAAATGCTTGCGAAAGATCTCATCTGGTGACGTACTTAAAGCTGGACGCAGCCAATAACCAAACTGACATCTAAAATATATGTCCAGCTCTTTACACACATAAAAGCAATCTTGAAAAAGCTCAGCAGAGAGAAACAGGAAATGTGAGAATAAGAAAAATGCGATCTATCAAGGATATTTAAGGTAATCAGCTTTCTTTAACTTCAAAAAGAAGGGGATGGTGACATAGCGCCACATCAAGCAGATCGGGTTTTGTTTGCTTTTATAAAGAGGCTTGTCATTATTTATTCTCTTGTCTTTGGTAATAACCACATGAATTGGAGGTTTATTTGCGGCAAAAGTAGATATTCTGAAAGGTTTTGGCTAGCACGGCATCACACTCAAATGGCTTTCCCAGGGAAACTGTGAAATCTCTTACCAGATCTGATGCCCAATACATGCGATTGGACCCCAGCACACCGCAACGGACAGGACACCTATTCGTATCGCTTCCAACCCGTAATTCTGTGATTTCCAAACATGCTGTCCTATTCTCAAAAGCTAATCATAATTAAGTATTACTGATTCCAAACATTCACTAAGTTTAGAAGTTGAAAGAAAGCATCTCTCAGCGAGGGGCTGCTCGGCACGCTCAGCCAAGGCCTGGGCTCGGGGAGCTGCAACCCGCAGCCAGCGCCAGGGAGACCGAGCTGGGGCTGGGCGCCGCCGAGACTGGGCATTCGGTGGGGGCTAATCTTTACAGTCTCTGATCTTAACGGCTTTGACAGCGGTATCAAATCCTAGGGAAGGGCAAAGCTTAGACTGCATACCAAGAATGAGCAGTGACTCTCGGAGCTGGCCAAGAAACCTGCCTCCCGACAAGTCCCTGCTGTGTCAGCCCGCGATTTCTACGTGACCGAGTCCCTGCCTGCCGCACTAAAGTTCAGCACTGCATCATCGGTGCGTTTATCTGATAAACCAGACTAGACCAGAAGCCATGGCAGGCTAAATGCCGTGCGAATTTGCTCTGGTGTTGAGCAAAAAAGTCAAGGAAGAAACCTTCCGGACAGCCTAACAGGGGTTTTCGCGGCGGTCCCGTCCAGAGCTGGTGCCGGAGCCCGAGCGCAGCGCTGCACACACCTGCGGCGCGCTGGGAAGCGGCACAGCCCCGGCCAACCGAGACTCCCCGGGCTAGGCTGGCTCTGTCCTCACATCGTCCTCACAGCATCTGATCACCATCTAGTTCCTCTGCTAATGCACGGCAAACAAAGTCAATAACCTTTACATTCTTTTTCCAGAAGTTCATTTTTCATTGAAATCTATGACAAGAAAAAAAAATCCAAACTGTGCGTTCTGTTCGTCAACGAACGTCGGTGTTTTATAGCGCAATCTTCACTGCCAGGAGTTACCGCTGCCGACCCGTTAATAAAACCGGAGTCGCAAACAAACGGAAAACCTAGATTTTAACACGTTCGGTGCCCGATCAACCCCCGTTTCAGCGGATTAATCGTAACAGCCCGCGCGCTGGGCTCTCCCCCGACATTTCACCCGAGGAAAGCCCCTGCCCAGGGGGACGCGCACCCAGCGCCCCGACCCGTCCCCCCCACCCTTACTTTGCGGAGCGGGGCAGCCGCGGGTCCCGACGCGGAGCCGTCAGCTGCGAGCCATCGCCCTGCCGCGCCCGCAGCGCAGCGCGAGCTGCCGGGCACGCACCGAGCGCCGCCGGGGACAAAGTCTGGGCCGTAAAGCGGGGCGACGCCTCGCCGCGGGGGGACGGCCGGCTCGGGGCCGGGGCCGGGGCCGGGGCTGGGGCCGGGGCCGGGGCTGGGGCCGGGGGCACACGAGCCGCCTCTGGGGGCCGGCCGCGGCGACCCGCGCCCGCCGCGCCCCCGGAGCCGCCCCGCCCGTCCCCGCCCGCCCCCCGGGGCGGCACCGGCCTCCGGGACCGGGACCGGGACCGGGACCGGGACCGGGACCGGGACCGGGACCGGGACCGGGACCGGGACCGGGACCGGGACCGGGACCGCCCGCCCCTCCCCTCCCCTCCCCCCCCGCGGGACGCGGCCCCTTCCAAGGCGGCCGGGGACGCCGCCGGCGCCGCTCCCCCGGGAGCACAACAAGCGGCACGCCGGCGGCCGCGGGGCGGGGCCAGGCGGCGCGCACCAACGGGCGGCCTCCCTGCGGCCCGAGGCGCCGCCCCGCGTGGCGTCACGTCGCGGCGGCCGCCGGCGGCTCCGCCCGGCCCGGCCCGGTCTGGCCCGGCCCGCAGCAGCAGCGCTCGGCCCGGCCCGGCCCCAGCATGCGGGAAGGGTCGGCGCTGCCCGGCGGCCCCGGCGCCGCCGCGGTGCCCGGCTTCCTGGCCAAGCTCTGGGCGCTGGTGGAGGACCCGCACAGCGACGACGTCATCTGCTGGAGCAGGGTGAGGGCGGGCGGGGGCCGCGGCCGAGCGGGGCGCGGGGCTCCGGGAGGGGCTCCCCAGGGGCGCCGGGCCGGGCCGGGCCGGGCCGAGCTATCGCTGCGCAGAGCGCGGCGCCCCGGGGGCCCACCGCCGCTGGGCGCAGCCGGCCGGGCGCGGCGCGGTGAGGAGAGGAGCCCGGGGCCGGCCCTCCCCGGGGCCGGCAGGACGGGCCTCGGCGGGCGCGCCTGCCCTCGGGCCCTGGGGCCCTTCCGCGCCGCTTCGCGGCGTGCGGCCCTCCCTCGCCGCTCTTCTCGCGCCGTGCGGCCCGTTCTCCTCGTCTTCGCCGTTGTAATTTAACGTTTTTGTGCTTCGTGAGCAGCGCGAGGACCTGCCCGGTTCCAGGGCGCTGCGAGCCGGGAACGCAGCGAGCCGGGAGCCGGGACGGAGCCTCCCCGCCTGGCCGGGTCGGGACTCGTAGCGGCTTCGCGGCGGTGCCTGGCTATTTTTAGCGGTGACACCGCGCGTACAATGGCAGAATCTTGTCAGGAGGCAGCCGAACTCTGCCCGGCGGAGATAAAAGCCCTCTAGTGGCATGAATGCCATCGTGCTTGGGCAATACTCGTGTTTCCTCTGAGCTGAGACAGAAGCAGAGCCATGTTTTTTTGTTTGTTTGTTTCTAGAACTACTTTTCTTTGGCTTAGGGTAAAGTCTTCAGGGTTCAAAAAACTACCCGCTATGCAAGAGGAATGTTCCACATAACAATTTTTGGTGTTGTTTAGGGTTCAAACTTGTTAGTACAGTCCTAAATGCTCTTAAATGACCACATAGACAGTATCCTTTTGCCAAGTGTTTTGCCCTTCCGTGTCATAGGAACCGTCTCCGTCAGTTTACGGTCTTGGCGTAAAAGCAAAACCTTAAAAATGTTGTGCTTGTTCTCTCACTGTTACTTCTGCTCGTTTCCTAGAATGGTGAGAACTTCTGTATACTGGATGAGCAGAGGTTCGCTAAGGAGCTGCTCCCAAAGTACTTCAAACACAACAATATCTCCAGCTTCATACGACAGCTGAACATGTGTAAGCATCATCTGTTTGTGTAATGTGTGTATGTACGTTGCCTGCGTTGCTGTACTGAAACAAGATTTGTCACCCTGATGGATCAAGCTGGACTAAATCTCTCGTTTATGTTTTCTGTGCTCTACTTGTGAGCGTCATGGGTCAATGGGTATCCATTATGTAACACGTGTGTAACTTGTACCCGCAAAGAAGCTGGAGTGAGGTGGCAGTCCAAAGTCAGAGTACACTGCAGGGCTGCAGCACAGCAGAAATGGTTGCTTTGGAGTTGATAGTTTATGGGCCATGTGAACGTATAAGCTGCACAGAAAGCGGCTGCCTCCTTTAGAATTTCCATTTGGAGTAAGAGGGTTAAGCCATTAAGTAAATCCTTTTCAGGAAAGGAGAGGATCTGAAAGATGATCTGAGTCTGCCTGTATTTCTTCCATGAACTGTAACTCTTCGGGAGCTAAGTGGCGACACCAAACTACGAAGCTGTAAATAGTCTGCATGCCTTTACTCTGTTCAGTACAAATAATTTTTTTTCAAAAATCCTCCTATTTCATTATGTTAGAAGCATGTTTGGCTCCAATGAAACAGAATAATAGAATTCATCATGTAGCATTGGCAAAGAAAGCTAATTTACGGCAGTGGATTGATAATAACACAGCGGCTTATGGGGAATTACTGAGAAGATTTGGAGGAACTCCGTTCTCGCCCAGATTTCCTTGGTCTCTCTAGCCAACGTCTGTTCAGATTCTGTGTTAGACATGACAGAGAAAGTGGTCGTACAGTATCCTTGTGCTGCTGTTTGAGTTAAGAGTTGAGACTCCATACTTGTGTGTCAAAGGAGAATGCAAACAAACAGTTGTCAGTTGCCTTATAGTAAGGCTAAACGTTTAAAATACAAATAGCCCAATAAAGGCATGCAGCGTGATGGCAACGTCCTTTTCCTGCTGCACTTATCCAAAGCTTTGACTGAAGTTTTCTAATGAGCATGCTGTTGAGGTGCAGTGAGGCAGGAATACGTTAACCGTGTTAAAAACTTGAATGAGGAGAGAGATGCATTGGTCTGTCAACTAATTTGCATCTACCCTTTGGTATTTCAAGCAGTTGTGGAAATTGGGCTGGCAATGTCTTATTTCAAGCAGGTAGTCTTTAATGAAAAATGTACTGCATGTGCGTGTGTTTCCATAGGTCGAGGACTAATTTCTCTTTGCATTGTTCTGTAGACCCTGGTGGTAGATAACAGCATTTGTTTTGATACGTAGCTGCCTGAGATTATTAACATGAAAGGAGAGGTACAACGCTGCACTGCTTCCATTGGGATAATATTTTAGTCATAATGTCCTAATAAATCTCACTTCTGACTGTCTTCTGTGATCATTTGAACATCATTGTCTTGCCACTGGATACTGGAAGGCCTCTGCCATGCATGCTGCTCGTACAGCCTGCAAGATTATTTGGTGGCATTGTAGATGTGTCCTCTGTCTGTGACAGTCGGAGCAGTGAAATGATTGAACACCAAAAGGAAGTTCCAGCTCCTATTAACTGTATAGCTGTAGGTATTTCAGTAGTTCTGGGGTTTTCTTTAGCTATGTTCTGTAACAGTAAGCTTTACACTGAAAGAAATTACTTTTTTTTTTTTTAAAATCCCTCTCCACAGATGGTTTCAGGAAGGTGATTGCTCTGGAGAATGGTATGATTACAGCAGAGAAAAGCTCAGTCATTGAGTTCCAGCATGCTTTCTTCAAGCAAGGGAAGGCACATTTATTGGAAAACATCAAGCGCAAGGTACGGTCTATGCATGTATTTACTTTGCTTTTTTCCTTAGGAAAAGAAGCTTATCTAGAGGAAGTCTGGGGGTGTCAAACACTTTACAGCCAACGGATTCCACGTGAACTAAGGTTATGCGTTGTCAAGCCTTTGTAAAAAGAATCATAGAATGAAAGAAGTAAAAGAAAATACATTGTCACTTGGTGGTCACTGAAAATTAGCAAGGGCTACAGCAAGGGCAGCAGTAATCAGTTCATTTGGACAAGCTTGTATGATTTATATTGTTCCTCAAATACCATATCACCAATAAGCTACGTCCTTTTTTTAGCACTTACAATTTTCTTTTGTACATTCAGGCCTTGTCTGACCTGTTTCTGCACAGGTATTTATCTTGTACTTGCGCATTTCAGCCCATAACATCCTGGCTGCCAGAGAAAGACACTATCGCGGTACATCATGCTGACATTTGAACTTCAGTCTTTTCTTTGGAATGTCGTAATGTGGTAGCTACATTGCCCAAGTTAATGAAAGAACAGGGTAGGCTTGAGGATTAGCTGGAGAGCCATAATTGTGTTTTGATTGATTCTTCACTGCGCTGTCTCTGTTCAAAATCACAATTCGTCAGATATAGTTGCACGGTTGCTTCTCTGACACAGGCCTGTGCTTTTCCCAGATGCTGTAACTGCTAACTTGTCTTAGCTTGCACATCTTGCTTTCTGGTATGTTGAGACAGTCAGCTGCTGACGTTATGTATGGCACCACGTATCCCATGAGCATTGCACTGGGTGGAGTATTCTAGATGGGGAGACAAAAGCTCTAGTTAGTGCCAAAGACGTTCACACAAAATGGTTGAACGTGCTGGTGAAACATACTCTTTGTTGCACAGGAAATGTGATTTTTGCAATGGACGAAATGTCTGTTAGCTTTTCTTGCTCTGTACTGCCTGGAATTAAGTAATATTTCGGTATGTGCTATAAACTGGCTTTCAGGCCTCCAACAGGAGTCCAAGTTTGAATGCAGGGCTTCCTTAATTTACTCCATTTTACTGTTAGGTCTAGATTTTCTGCTGATGCGCGTCAGTCTTGACACCCTTATTATCTAGCTACAGACTCTGAAAAAAGTAGTTCCTTGTACTCGGCAGAATGCTTTAGTTTGTTGGCTCTTCTGTCTAGAGGCAGGCCTACTGTATTTGAAATTTCTACCTTCTGTCTGCATCTTTTGGATGTCTTTGCTATGGACAGCTGGTATGCTGAAGAGGAATCAGATAGTCTTGAATTTCATTTGGGATAAGCATTGTGTCCCTTAGCATAAGGTATTATCTACAACAAACAGCAAAGGGTCTAAAAATGTAGACAGAGAACTGTTGGGCCATTCATTCCATCCTTTGTAACACTGGACCAGAGAAAACAGTTATTTCTGTGCAGTGATTGTTGAATATTATAATTGTGTTGTTTCACCATGAAGTGATGGAATGTTATTTTATAACACTGTCAATTTCTGGCCACTTAATGCACTGGGTAAGGGGGGGGATCTGTAAGCCAACCTGCATGGAAGCTATCTGACACTGAATTAGGCTAATCTCAGATGCTTCCACCTCCCTCTTGGACTTTAAGAGAATAATAAGTAAAATCATAGCATGCTGTAGGTTAGAAGGGGCATCTGATGGCTATCTGGTACAACTTCATTTGATTTGATTACAGTCAGTATTTGGCTGAATGTTTTTTAAAATTATGTCTACAAAACCTGTACATACCATTCATGTTTGTGATGAGACCTACCATTTTCAAAACCCTGAATTTTATATAAACCATTAATGCCATGACCACAGAGTTACTGAAGGAAATTAGAGAATTATGACTGTGGAAGTGTGAAGAGGCAAAACTGAGCTTTTTGCTTTCTGATTGCTCTTCCACCATCACTTGAAGAGGAAGCATTTATAGATTTTGCTGTGGGTAGAAAAGCAGTTTCGACTCTGACTTTCTGGAGACAAGCCTCTGTAATCTTGGAAAGTCACTGAGTGGAACTGTAATAGAGGAAACAACAGTATAGGGATCTGTGGTTCAGCTGGTGCGGGACAAATTTTCCAGTTAGGTAGGTGTCATGTAAGTAGACTCCTGTTTTTTTTTTCCCAATAACTTAATGGAAATTTGTTACTCCTGTGCTGGCAGATTTATCCACAGTTAAAATGAATGTGACCATACCCTCTTTACTCCTCTATCACTTGTTTTGCTTTTGGCTGGTGGCTTACACTTTGGCACTAGAGGGCAAGCTTTCTTCAGACATGTCAGAGAGAACCCCTTATGAAAGGCAGTTTTCAACCAGTGGTAGGGATTTTAGCATGAATTACAGTGGTGCCATTCTCTTGTTTTCACTGACAACTTGTTTTTTTCAGACGGTTGAGACTGTCCTAAAGGCTGTCATCTATAACAATTGTGTTTTATGATACACAAGTTTTATATAATCTTACCTAATATTTTAATGGAGTTTATACCTCTTCTACAGACTAACTACACTGGTCATTTAGAAAAAGTATGAAAAGCACTGTTCTTAGTAAAGCATGTGTAACTTGATCCTATTTTAGGTATCTGCGGTAAGAACTGAGGATCTCAAGGTCTGTGCAGAGGATTTACACAAAGTACTCTCTGAAGTCCAGGAAATGAGAGAGCAGCAGAACAACATGGATGTCAGACTGGCTAACATGAAGAGGTACACTCTGTTTCAGAAGCACTTAAGCATTGAATGGGGTTTATAGCTAATGGAGCTTGACTCCAAACGTGTTTCAATTGAAACAGGTGATGCTATATTCTTTTTTTTTAAGAATCCACATTCCATGCCACACAGCATTTTTAATAGTTTGTTTTCATAATTCAGTAACAGACCAGAAATTCAAACCGGGAGTTTCTTGGCTATCTTGAGATGTCATTTTGGTTGCCATCATCTATAGTATTTTTTTTAGGGGTATCAAATAATGTCCTGTTCTAAACACAAAACAGGGCTAGATGCAACAAGGGAGAATTAATGTTTGGTTTTATTTCTGATCAGAAATGGACTTTGTGTGTCCTCATCTCTGTTCCTTCATATGCTTTTTGTATGGGCTCTGGGAGTTCACTTGGATCACTGGCATGCAAGTGGGTGTCAGCCAAAGCTCAGGAGATGTATTCACTCCCTCTGTTCATATTGTTTTGTTTGTTTTTTTTTTTTAATATTTTGAAACTGTTCTGAGGTGGTCTGTGTTACAAGTAGCCTGTTTCCAAACACCAAGTCTTAATTCTAAGCTTTAGAGGCTTTGAAGGAAGGAATACCTCAGATCAAGATTATTGATGGAGCAGCAGAGAATGAGAATGTGCTAATTAGTGAGCATTTGGTCCTGGTTGGTGGAGAATGGAGTTAGTTTAACCCAGAGCTTATATTAGTGGATCAGATTAACTAATTGTTAGTTATCCACAGAAGGAATGTTGCCATTGGTCCTGCAAGGTACTGTGAAAGTTTGAAAGCTGTGAAACTAAATCATATAAAGTAAACTCTGTTCATCCTCTGTCTTCTGATTTATTCTGCATTGCAGAGAAAATAAGGCCCTGTGGAAAGAAGTGGCAGTTCTAAGGCAGAAGCACAGTCAACAACAGAAGCTGCTGTCTAAGGTACCATTGCAGCATCTTCAGTGCTACCATCCTTATTCCTGCCTCTGTGATACTTGATGGCATTCTTTGCTTATGTAGAATGACAAATGACACAGAGCTGAACAGGCTATATTAATACAGCACAAAGAAAATGTTCACAGTTCCTGAGTGTCCAAGAAGTAGCACAGCAAAGAATCCCAAGCAAAATACCAAGGAAAATCTTAGTAAAAAGAATTTCAATGTGCTTGAAATCTCAGTGAATCTTATTTGGAGAGAAGTAATTAAATCAAGTTGACCTGGGGTAAACATGGGGCAGGAGTCATGGTAATGGGCAAGATATTTCAGGCACACAGAATGGAGTCTGTGAAAGAACGAACCAAGGCAGACTTAGAACATTCAAGAAGTCAACTTGGAACCTGGAAACGAAAGGAGTTGCTGCACTGGATCAAATTTTCTCTGGTTTATCCCTCAGCTTTTCCTGGTCTGGAGTTTTCCATAGTGACTTGCTGTGTTATATTACATTTTTATAAAAATCTGTGCAAGTGAAATAACTTTTCAATGCCTTTTGTAACTTTTTTCTTTTTTAACATAAAGGTACAAATGGATATTTAAATTGCCTGTTAATTTCAATCACAAAAGTAAAGTCTGAGTTAATAATTTAATATTCTGATTGCTAAGCTAATCACTTGGTTTTGGCTCTTTGTTTTTTCTTTTTAGATTCTTCAATTTATACTAAGTTTGATGCGAGGAAATTATATTGTTGGGGTCAAAAGAAAAAGGTAATTACTGGATAAGTCACAAACTAGTGTCAGATATGTGTTATGGGGATGAATCAACTTCTAGAAGCAAGATACTTTTCTCAAGGTGCATAATGAATACTTTTAAATAGGATGGGAAGAGAATATACTATTCATTTTGAGTTTTGAAGGGAACAGTTGCCAGAAGTGGTAACTTTTTTTAAAAAAAAAAAAAGTGCCAGTGTTACTGACTTACCACAAAACAAAAAGTGTGCTTAGAATGTAGTCTGTCTGCAGTACGTTTAAATAAACAATTTCAAAAAAGCCACTTTTAGAAGTCAAAGAATAGTTCTTACTGTTACTGCACATATTTGGCATTGCTACAGCTGTTTACTACAGAAGTATACACTAAAGTCATACTTTGTCTCAGGTCTCTAACGGATGCTGCAGGTGCTTCACCTTCCAAATACAGCCGTCAGTATGTTCGCATACCTGTGGAGAGTGGCCAAGCAGTAAGTCTTTCTAGGGAAGGAGACACTGGGTTGGACAGGATGCTGTACAGTGATCATGAAGTTTTCCTTACAACTATTAATATTCTGATCTTATAATCAAATGCACTCTATTTTGAAATGGGCTGATTTAAAGCATTGCTCTGTCTGCAAAATCACGCAAATCCGTACAACTTGGCATAGATGAAATCTGAACGGGAAATAGAAGCTTCAAGAAGAAAGGAAATAAACATCAAAAAAAAATTTTTTTTTGGTTTATTCATTCTATTTGCTGTATATTGCAGATGGCTTTTTCTGAACATAATTCAGATGATGAGGATGGAAATGGTACGGGTCTCATCATTCGAGATATCACTGATACCCTGGAAAATGCCACCAATGGTCTCCTTGCTGTGGCACACACAAGTGGCAGAGCCAGGTATGTGTAGGGATGTGAAAGTTAACAACTGAAGCATAAATCCAAGTAGTTATGTTAATGTAAGTTACCCAATATGTTTTGGGAACCCACCTCTGAGTTTCTGCTCTATTTATACGTTATAGGCCTGTTTGTAGGCTCTCCAGAGTAAAAAGTAGACCAATTTGGAATCTTTTAGTTCCAGAGATGCACTATTGTGAGTTTCCCTTCCACCACATGTCCATGTAGTCTTATGCCCTCTTTGGTCTGGCAGAATTTAGTTATGTGAAGTCAAGCTGATCTTTTCCATATGTTCTATATATGAACTCATTATCAATCTGAAGAGTTATAGAGCCAGTGTTTGGTCACGGTGCTGGAAGAAAAACACATGAGGTTTTGTTAGCAAATTTAAAAACAAACAAAACTATGAAAATTGAACCTTTTTAAAAAAGTCACATTTTCTTCTGGTTTATTCTGCATAGCAGGTGTGAAATAAATGCAAATAAAAGGCTTAAAGGGGGGCTTTTCTTTCTAGAAACTGAGAATGCGTGACTGTCAGTATATGAAGGGGGGTTATAAGAAAGATGGAGAGAGATTTTTATCAGTGTCTCTAGTGGCAGGGCAGGAGGCAATGGTTTTAGACTGACAGAGGGTAGATTTAGCTTGGATCTAAAGAATAATTTATTTTGTGATTACGGTAAGGAGGTGCTGGAACAGGCTGTCCAGAAAAAATCATGGATGCCCCATGATTGAAAGTGTTCCAAGTCAGGTTGGACAGGACTTTTGAGCAACTTGATCTAGTGAAAGATATCCCTGCCTATGGCAGGGTGCTTGGACTGGATGATCTTTAAAGGTCTCTTCATACCCAAACCATTCTATGATTCTATGAAAATGGGGCGTTCTGCTCTGATACATACTGTTTATATAAATTGTAACAACTGATTCTTCGTCTGCCTTTAGGAAGGCACTTACATTCTTTTACAAGACCAATTGGTTATTTGAGCTCTTAGTAGGCTTGACCTCGCTAGGTATTAAGATGTAAAATAGTAAGCTTCCAATGAGCGCTAACACAGTTGATATTCTCCTGTGTCTTGTTTCTCTGTGGGTTGCATTTTAGAGAGAGACAGACAGCTCTGGATCCTGGCTTACCTATTTGTCAAGTATCACAGCCAAATGAGTTAAATTGTGTAGAACCTATCCCTCCAGTTCATGTAAATGATGTCAGCAAATCCAGTGAAACAGGAAATGTTGCTGTGGAACTCCATGCTGCACAAGCTAATGCTCCAGAAGACCCTGCATCAGTGATTGACTCCATCTTGAATGAGAATAACTCTGGAAACCAAAATGATCCTTTACTGGACAGGTATGCAAATCACTATATTCACTTCTTTCTGGAGACTTATGCAGTCGTCTTGTGGAATCTCATTATTAAACTGTTCTGTGTCATAGTTTTAGAGGATATATCTAGCAGAACATAGTGAAATTGCTTTTCAAACATCTCCAGTGAACTGAGTTTTCTCCCCCTTTTCTAATAGGTCTTGAAAAAGACAAGTGTTATCATAGACTAAAAGCAGGGCAAGTTCATCTGGAATTTGCTCTGTCAGCTGTCACAAGTTTGCCTTGACTTCTGATATTTTGGAGCATTGGTGTGGTTCGTCTGTCCTGTCAGCCCTTGTATCGCCAGCTACTGACGTTGCCAAGTGCTGCCCAACAGCAGATCCAGACTAGAGAGTTCAGTAGGGAACTATGTGCTTCCTTGTTTCTTAGGACTGGATGTGGGGCAATGCCTTGAAATTTTACATTGTTTGTAGCCAAGTATTCCAATACAGGTGACAGCTTGCAGCACAGTGAGAAACTCAGTACTGGGTCACACGTGCCGCTTCCCTTCTACTTCTTTCATTGTCCCTTGTATCCTGACCCCAGTCCTTCCAAACGCATACAATTTGGTAACAATCTGGTGTTCCTGTTTCAAAATAGATACCTAGTGTTCCTTCAGATGCAGATTATTTGTGTTCCTTTGCTTATCATTTATTGTCCGCAGGTAAAAGCTTATGGACCTTAGCTTTAACAGATACTAGTACATAGACTGAATTCTGAGAACATTCAAAAGATATTAAAATGAAAGAGGAAATAGTTACATGAGGAGGATTGCTTTTTTGATACGATAGCTATTATGATACTTGCTGTACAGATGGTTTTCCTTGCACGTGTTTTGCAAAGAATTGGGCCATGGAAATTGATACAGCAATGTGGTTTTGTTAATTTGGCAATAAGCTGTTCTGGATTGTGAGCAACCCTGTCTGGCTGTCATCTTGCCCAACAGCTGTAATAACCAAGCAACTAACGGCTTATAAGAGGTGTTTCCTGTCCTGTAGTGTGAAAGAAGAACCTAACTGCTGACTGTTGCTTATGGTACTACGTAATTTTCTCTTTTCAGAGAGGAAATTCAGGATTTTCTTAATTGCATTGATGCCAGCCTTGAAGAGCTTCAAGCAATGTTGTCTGGGAAGCAGTATAACTTCAGTTCTGAAGCTTTCAGCGATGTGAGTGTCTTTTCATTTATTCTGGTTTCTGAAAAATACAGTTTAGATTGTGTTAGAAGATTTTATGGATTTCTTTCTTGTTGTAATGGGCAAGTGAGAAGAAAATCTTGAAAAGCAAATAGCTATGGATAGAATTGTACGTAGTCATCTGAGGAGTCTAACAAAATATAAGCTAATGCTGAGAGCCTTTTTCAGTTCATACAGTACTTTCATTTCATATAACTTAAAAAAAAAAAAAAAAAACAAACAAGAAAACCAGAACCTTTCTCCTTCTTGCTGTTTATCATCACATCCTGATTACTGATCATGCATTGGGATGTGGAATTGATCTGAGTCATACACCTGGAATCAGTGAGGGAAAAATGGTGTCCTTCTCTTCTCATGTAACCTCAGTTTACTGCCAGAGGGTTAAAGTGTATTGCAGTAGGCCTGCAGAAGAGCCACCATCCATGTTCCTCCTTGGGTAGATGAAGTAGGATCTTTGAAGTTTTAACAACCTTATTATGTCATAAACTCTCCTACACATGGTCTGTTTCTGTTTTCAGACATTTAATCCTGAGCTGCCAGCTCTGGATATGAACTTGATGGAAACTCCCCCTGGTATGGAAAATGTAAGAGTAAGATTTGCTTCTGTTATGGGGAGGGTTAAAGTGATTCTGAGAGCTAAACTTTGGCTGATGCAGTTTAAGGGTAGGGACCAGACTGATAGCACAGGATGAAACTGACATTTTATTTAATCTGTATGACTTCATGTTTTCTGTTATTACTGTTGGTGTACAGGAAGGTTCTCAAAATAAGTTCTCAAAATAAGTTGTCTTATATTTCTAGCTGCGGTAACACACTCAGTGTGCTAATTTCAACTGATGCTTTGCTAAGAATAACATTCTTTGCTTTATAAATGTACCTGAGAGCATAAGGAAGAGGAAAACAAACTGGTGTTTGCTGAATCAGCTGTCTGCCTGCATTGAGGAACTTTTTTTATTATTCCTGCCTATTAATTCTGTATTTTCTGTTTAGAAAGAGCAGGTTGGAAAATCTAGTCTGTTTTTGGTCTGTGTGAAAACAGTTTCTTGGCTTGTCTTTCAGCCAAGTAATAACTACGCCTGGGATTGTAGTTCAGATTGTGCGCCTTCGTCTGCTGGAAGGCTGAAGAAAAAGTATTAAAGGGAAAAAAAAAATGTAATGCGGTATGCAGTATTTATTCCAAACATGGCTGCGTAAAATTTCCTCAGAGGACATGCTAAAGCTTAGTATGAATTTCCTTTTCTGGGCCCCATTCAATACAATGTGTTATGTTACAAAAAAATCTTGCAAGTGTCATTTATTTTGTAACTCAGAAATACTATTTGAACTAGGACTTTTCTGGCATGGGAGCTTACATCACAACTGAGGTAAAATCCTGTTGTGTTCGAGCAGTGCTTGCAAAATTTGATTTTATTAATGAAATCATGTTTAACCGCGTTATTCCAACAAAGCAGACCGTAATAAAGCTTTGGGTTGGGTAGGTAAACTGAATATTTGCTAATCATAAGATTGTTTGGCTCTGGTAAGTTAAGTTTGTCTGTATTTCATCTTGCATTTTTCTGAGAGTTCCTGTTTGCTGGCCTCTGTGAAATAATGGGTTTGTGAGGTCAGGAGTTTACATTACTCAGCAGTGTCACTCCTATTCCCTCCTTCTTTCACCTTTAATTATGTTAACCAGTCAGTTAAGAACTGAATATTTTTGTTAAGCATTCTGTCTTATTCTTTGTCCATTTTGCTTCAGATTGCAAACTTGGCAGACAGCACTGAAGATCTAGGAGCAAGTGAGAGAGAAACGGCAGGAAGCAAAGGTGGGCAGGAAGGAACAGAGCTGTGACAATTCCAAACTCTTCCAAAACTATGTATTGAAATGGATTTTTTTCTAGCTTGTAATGTGTTAATTCCTTCTTTGGCCTGGGCTTAAAAAGTTTTTGAAGACTGGGATGTTTCACTGACTTTAATGAAGCTGTACCTCAATCTTACAGGCCCCGTTCTGTTCCCCATGTTGGTGCTAACTCTTTTCTTATATGTGATGGGGTGCCACAATAAGGAGCAGAACTGCAAATGTCATTGTGGAAGTATCTCCTATATGGGCTACAACACCCACAAACGAAGTGCTAACCATTCTACTTTAGTGATGCCAGTGCATGCAATATATTTAGGGGCCTGAAGCGTGTTTTAGATACTGAACTTAGCTGCAGGTCTTAGTCTTTTCCAACTGTAGATGTGGTCTTTCAGAGCTCAGCTGTGTGGTTTTCTTTAGTGAACTGAGTTTTGAAGCAGCTTTTCCAGTGTTCCTTGCATTGAATAAGAGCCTTCACTTTGTGTCATAGGATCCTGGAGTTTAAAATGTTTGTTTTCCCTCAGATATGCAGCTGATACAGTACAGGGCCAATCCTCTGCTTTCATTATTTGAAGAACTACCTTCCAGTGAAGCCCCAGGGAAGACAGAGGATCCAAAAGACCTCCTCCTGGCCCCGCTGGAGGAAAAACCTGCTCTCCAACCTCCTTCAGGTAGTGAAACTGTCTTGCCATTAGCAGCTCCAGAAAACCAGGCTGAGCCCCTGGATGCTCTAGGAATGGGTGATCCACCTCTCCTCTCGGAAGACGGGAATGGAGAGTATAAACTGTTTCCACTCTTGCTCCTCAGTCCTGTTGCTAACTTCATCGAAGAGGCCTCTGAGATAGAAACTTCTTGAACTCATGCAACATCTATAACTGGCATAGTGGTGTGAAATAGACAGCAAGGATAAATGGATCAGCAAGAAGTTTGGTCTTCTCTCTCCTATCCTGCTTACTGGGTGTCATATTCTATATAGACAAGAGAAAGTTCTCTCTCTACAAGCAAAGAGTGCACGTGGAAAAGCTGAAAACAAGCTCAAAGCTTGTTGATAATGGGAATGAAGGCACGGGGAGGAGGGAAGGGCAACCTTTCTGTAAACATACCACAATGTATTCCATAACTGTTTTTATCTGATATCCTTATTGCAAAAGGAAATCTGTTTGTATCCTGTTTGTAAAAATTTGGCTGTTTTTTTATTAGCTGTGTAGTAATGTCGTGTGTAATGTTTTAAACCTGAGTTTTACTCTGAGATGTTTCAAGAGGTAGCTTGTCTATTGTTTGGAATTAAGTTGTTTTTTAATTTGAGGTTTCTTTTTTAATAGTTTGTGGCCACAATTGTTTGCACCTGCTTATATTACTTTCCTACTCCTAGATTTGCTCCTAGGTACAGGGAACATTTTTTCCTATGGAAAATTATATTTTAACTCTGGAATATTACTTTTTAACATCCTAACATGCATCCATTGCCATGGATTGTAGGTGTTGCAGTAGGAAGTGCTTGCCACTGTGCATAATGCTGATTTCTCATGCACATTGCATGGCAGCTCTCCTAGGGTAACTTGCACATAGGTCATTTGTTCTTGAAAATTGTGAGTAGAACTGATTCATGAGGTGTCTAGTGAAGTCCAGCAGCTATCCTTAAAATGTCCTTAAAAAAAAATAATCCTTAAAACAAAAAAGTTATGGGGTAACTTGCGCTGACATAGGACATTCATTTTCTCTTCTGCTTGCAGTATGTACTTGTTTATCTGACCTTACATGAACAGTGGACCTTGTCCTGCATATTCTGCTCATGGGATTTTAAAGCTAAATTGACTAAAATCATTTGACTCCATTGACAACAAATGACAAAAACTGGTCTCTGCTTAATTAAACTTTTCCCAGAATTGTCCTACACTGTTTTTCAAACTTCTTTGAACAGCTGTAATGTAGACATCAGCCTTTATCCACTGTTGTCAGTGGGACAGCAAGTGCTCTTTCACTGATACGAAATCTCTAACAGTCTATCGCAAGCCCACACAAACCTGAAATTTGCCATAGCCATGCAAAAGTGTTGGGGCTTGAAAAGGCCTGGAGGCAGGTAGAAAAACAGCTGTATAATGCCATATGGTATTTTTTTACTGCTGCAATTACTTGGAAAAAAATCAGTTTTAGGAAATCAGTCTACTTACAGGCTTAAATCAGTCTACTTACAGGCTTTATTCTCTGAAATTTCTGAACTAATAGTTCTCTGATGCTCAAGAAACCAAGTTATTTTGATATACTGAAGCCTACAAGATAATACATGTTATCTATGCTGGCCTGGCTATATTGAGTTTGTGCTTCATTTTTAAATCTGTTGAGTTGACAGGGGAGGATCTTGCTACTGAGTGTGTGTGTGTGTGTGTATACCTGTAAGACCTTCATAGGGTTGTTTTATTCCATTGTTTATAACTTCCTTGCCTCTGTGACCCTTCATGTTTATATCTTATGAATTGCCTTTTGTCAAGTATGTCTTATTCCAGCCTCAGTCTTTCTGCTTACTTTTCTTCCTTGAAACAAAGGGCTGAATGGTCTTAAGTTTTCCTGAGCTGAGGGAAAAATGAATTGGGTTCTGGTTGAGTTTTTTATTTCTTCCCAAAGGCCTCAATTTTGCCAAGAGTGAAACAGTAAAAAATTAAGAGACTTTTTTCTGCAGTGTTTTGACAGCATAGTGCAGAAAGCAAAGTTCTTTGAGGGGTAGATCTTCTGTAACCTCTGTTTCCTGAATAGGTTAAACTGAAGAGTAGTTCCTGTAATGGATTAATGTCATATTCTTCCATGATGGAATCTGATCTCACTGTATCTTGCCATCAGATGTTTGATTGAATTGCATAAGATTTTTTTAACACACTTTGTCTCTTAAGAAGTTAAGACACCAAGGCTTAAGAAAACTTCAAATAAAAATTTGTGAATCTGAGTCTGGTTTATGTACTGGTCTAGGAAAAGTATGTATTTGCAAGTTTGGTAACAAAAATTGCAATGAAAAGGGAAAGGTTGAATAGCAAGGAAAAAAACACCACCATGCACTGAAGTAATTAAACTATTGAATTGCAAAACTGTTACTGTGTTTCTTGTATGTTATTTTGACGTCTGTTCTTCTTTGTTCCTCTTTTGCCAACACATTTCCCAAACCAGCTTACTGAACCATCTAGAAGGAAGAACTTCGATGCTCACTAGGCCATTTCACTATGCAGCTGCTGCTGGTTCAGTAACTCATGTACTAAGGTTAGCCTGGCAGCTGCTTTTAGAGATCTGAGCCGGAGAAAGAAGGAAGTTCAGATTTATTAACCTGTGGAATCAAAGCTTATGGTAGTAGGACTGACTGCCGCTGATAGTGTAAGGTCAGGTCCCATTTGTGAGTTTGTTCATTGCCTTTGTATAGTTTGCTGGGTGCCAGCCTTCACATCTAAGCAGTGAGGGGACCTGATACTAAGTGATCTTTCATAGACAATGATTCTTAGGCCTTCTGCCTGTTCCATCACCAACAGTTTGCTGTCTCAGGGGTTGGGATGATTCTGAATGTACTTACTGAGTTACAGAGTTCAATCATGTTTGATATTTGGGTACATTTGCAACACAAAGAATCTTTCAGCCCCTTGCAGAGGTGCATAGTCCCAGAGGATTCAGGATCACTGAGCTACTATGGAGCAGCTGTGCAGAACAGCTGCGAGGACTTCAGGATCCAGGGATTTTCCCCCCTCTCCTTTGAGCCCACATTGGTCCCATGTTGCAGGATCACAGCATCTGCCTCATACCTGCTGCCTGAAAACAGCATGCTGCCTGCTGTGCCCCAGGTGCTATGGGCGGCATCGTGCTTTCATCAGCATTTCTTGTTGCTGGCATACCCGCACCAGTTCTTCCCATTACTGAAAGCCTTTCGTAAGTCTTCTGTCTGGTCCAAGCTTTCCCACGCTTTTCAAGTACATTAGTAACCGCCAGTTAAAATGCCAATCGTGCTGAGTTATTCCTTTTCCCACCCATTCCTTTTGCAGGCAGTATTTCAGCTTGAGCGGGACACCTAGATAATTCTTCCCATTTACCAGCTCGCTGAGGTCACTCAGACCAAAGGTTGCATGGCTGCCTCCGCACCTGTGTGTAGGGCCAGCCAGGCACCCACCCTGTCTATTCTCCACTGTCCTTTTCCCTGAAAGGCATTTCTCATCGGGATTGTGCCAGTTATGTCAGGTGTAATGCACCACTGTAAGTGCTCCTTACAGGTTCTGGTAGGAAAGGCCCACAGATTCCATAAGGTATGGACTGAAATACCATTTACTGGAACATAGGGAACAGCATAGGTAATTTTACATCACTTTAGAGGTCAGCGGACCTCTAGCCTTGATGTGGCACACTGCGGATCCTATTTGTGCCACGGTTAACTGACACTGTGAGAGTTTTTGTAGGATTTTTCCAGAAGTCAAGAACCCCGTTTATCTTTTCTACTGCTGAGGAAAAGGATGTTTGTATGAAAAAGTGCTGCTTCACTTCAAGATAAAGACAAGGGCTCGCCACTGGTGTTATCACTGGAAGCCCCAGGCAGTCTATCTGCAGCCAGCTGGTATCTGCAGCACAGCACAGGCCTGAAAGTGAAACCACGTGTGCAGCACAGCAGGTGAGACAGTAGCAGATCATCAGTCCCTTGATGTACAAGCCTGGTTAGGACCACAACACCATTGCAACTTTATGCATAACAAGTTCGCGTTACCAATGAGCAAAGTTGCTTCACTTTAGTGCAAGCTTCCTTCCCCCTCCAGCACCGATGTCCAGGGCCACTGCTTTTTCTTCTGGTTTTATTCTGCTGTATCACACTGTTAGGGGAAGGAAGAGTTGCTGTTCCCTGCCTTGTCTGTTCTAAGAATTTACAGAACACACCTAGGCATGACAAGCACAGTGTAAGTGCCTACCGCATGCTCCTTTCGGCATCCTTTCTCATAGTCTTTCAGACTAGCACTCCACACACAGCCCATTTCACCGTAGCCATCCGTTTTTAACTCATGTTGCTTTGCACTTGCTAACGCAGAGCATTTCAGAGTATGAGCTAACCACATGACTTGCAAGAGGAAGGGTAACAAGCCGTGCAGTGCCTATGACATCCTCAGCTTCTTGAGGAGAAACACCACAGTCCAATAAAACTTAGATAAATCCTCTTCTGAAGGTTCAGGCAGAGGTATCTCAGCTCATGATGGTCTTCAGAGTTTACAGCAATGTACTGTGATTCCTGTCTCTCCTGAGCTGTATGATGGCACCTCATCCAGATCATGCTCAGTGTTGTGCTGTCTCCTAAAACAAGATCGCCATTTTAAAAAACAGTATTTGTATTATTACACTTCCACAAAGTAAAAGCAAGAACTCGCTGCCAATGTTCACCTCCATGTACAGGTATCTATGCCTGCATCCTGTAAAGGACAAGAAATTTTTCCTGCCACTGTCTCACATAACCACAAATGTAAATGTAAGTATAAATACATATACCTGTTTTTTTGTCAGGTGGTGTTAGTTCACAGTCTAAAAGCTTCCAGAGTGTACCCTGCTAGTGGTAGGTTTCCTTACGACTTAATTTGAATCAAGCTAGGCTTCTGCCTTCCTGTCCAGCCAGCCACGTTCCCCAGGAAACAGTGCCATTAATCTGAAATTTAGCATGTTCCTTTCTCCTCCTCCTTTGAGCCAAGAAGTGTGTGAACACTGCAACCTGCACAAGTGTTTCCTTCCTCTTCCGAGCTCAAAGGCTGCAGATTGGAATTGTATCTCATGGAAAACTAATAATGGAAGAATACAAGGCTACAAGGGAGGAGCATGTGAAATCAGGTCCCCAAAATCTTTTGAACTGCTGTTGAATCTTTTTCTCTGTTTTATCATGTACAATGTTTTCAGAAGCATTTATACTTTAAGCTGGTTAAACGTCCTCTTTAATTGCAAGTGTAGCTGCAAATACAGTAGATGATAAGAAATTAGCTGAACTGATGATTCTCTGGGCTGTGACTGATGACGTCTTGTGAAAGAAAAAAATAAAAAAGGATTTTTCTAACCTAATAAATGCATGAAAATTGTGTATAAGAAAACCATCGTCTTCAGGGAAACGTAGATCAGAATGTAACGACCTGAAAAGAAACAAATTCAAACTCATACCAATAATATTGCTATTATTAGATCAAAGTCAAAGTAGTCAAAAATTTTTATATTCATATACACATCCAGGCTTTTAAGCACCAATATTTTGCAGAATGAACTATCAATGACTCTAAAATATGAATGTATGTAAAAGTAAGCAATCATATTGAAAGCAAAGACCTTGAAAGAAAAGGAACAAGATAATATCAGAGCTCCCAGGACTGCATACACAAATGTCCTGTTTTTAATGTTAAACTACATAATAATCTAATGAAGCTGCCCACAAATGATAATGTAGGTGGGGCTGTCTTTAAGCTATATATAAGACTACAAGAAATATTTTTTTCCATATATTTCCGCTACTTCAGAATCAGGTATGCAAGGTTATTTGTGCTGGCATCCTATACTGTGCTTCTACAGATGCAAACACTGCCGTATTGTCATTAAAGGTGATTGTGTTTTAGGATATGGTTTAAGATTTTGTTGATTGTTTAGTTATTCTGGTTACTTTCATTTGAAGACTGAATGTTGAATTTGGAAGTAGCAATAGCAAAGTGCTTACATCAATTTAGCTGAATACAAAGAAGCATAAGTATTTCTGCCATTAAGAGGGTAAGTGAAGAACTGTAGAAGACAAAAATATATTAAATCTCTTGAACATAATAACAAATAATAACAAATAATAACAGATCTCATTAAAGTTAAGAAATCATGATTTCCTAGTCTCAAAGAGTTTCTACTTCGGTAAGATTCTTTTTTTTCTATGTATGTAATTGTTTACATGTTTCCAAAGTAGTCCACAGGGAAATGCAGGTACACATGACCCTAATTCGTGACATTAATTGAATACAATTAACCAATTAAATTAAACAGCTAAATTACTAATTAAATTTTACAGCTAAATTGCTATGTGAGAAAGGAGGATCAATCTGTGACATAGACTGGGATGGTCAAACCAGGAGTCTGCAATTCCTGGAAATTATGTGCATTCAGATTTAAATACATAAATTCCCCTCCTCTTAAATAAGTTCTTGTGGTATTTTCTGTTTTGTGGTGCTAATGTAAAGACTTGGGGTGTTTTTATGAATCTTTATTCAAAATACAGTTGTGAGTTTCATGGAAAAGTTGGTAAGAAAATAAATACTATGGATCTTGGTTTTTCATCTTCTTAACACCTGTTACTCAGCTTCTTAAGCTCTCTGAGCTTCTTGTGTGTTATGGTTACATTAAATTTATTACCTAGTAAACCAAGCAAAGTGGAAAAGAAGAGCAAATAGGCGCTCACAAGGAAAAAAGCAAACAATTATTTTAATTAAGTGGAATTAAAAAAAAAAAGTGGGAAAGGCATATGCAGTAGAAGATATGAAATAGAGTAGAAACAATTCTTAAATTTTCTTTTCGCTGTCCAGTAGGACTTCACTTCAGCACACACCTCTGTTGCTAAGACACTCTTTTTTTTTCTTAAAAAGAGGAAGGAAGCACCACCAGTAGCTGCTCTGGATTCTTGATGACAGAGTGAGCAAACCAAAAAAAAATAAGGCGCTCCTGATTTGCCTCCTGACTTTGAGAGAGCAGACTTGTTTTATTTGAGGGGACAAAGCTGCAGCCCTGAAAGATGGGAATGCTGAAGAGAGCAGCCGTGCTTGTCAGCCTGCTTCTGTTCTGCAACGGTGAGTACGTGGGAAGGTCTCCTGCTCAGAGGCAGTTCCTTCCCTGGCACTGCTGTGTCAGAGCGTGTGTTGGTACAGGGGAGGCTCTGTTTCAGGAATAGAAATATGGCAAAAGAGCCCGTGTTTTTGCATGCTTCTTGCTCAGTGTTCAGCTGTTTCAAATCCAGTGGCTGCAGAGTGCAACGGTGCGTGAAGCCTATGGAAATGTTGTCCCTGCACTTACAGTGCAAAGTTCCTGTGTATGTTGTGATGGATTACTTCAAAGAATGCAGAAAGCAGCCCAGCACTGAGAGTCTGGTTAATCTTGTGTTTCCAGAGCTGGAACTAAAAAGGATGATGCCATGATGCTTGGGGAGATGCTGCTCTGATGTTACAGAAAATATTTAAAAAAAAAAAAAGTTTCTTCTTTGAAATGCTTTTCTTGCATCTCACTCATTGCTTTCCTGTATTGTGGAGAGGGCTAGTGAAAAAGAATAAACTAATGTGGTACTGTGGTAGATTTTCGAAGGCCCATGGGGAGCCTATACAGAGAAAAGCAACATAGCTAGTGAAGGGATTCGAAAACAAGACTTAAGAAGAGCAGCTGAGGCAATTGGGTTTGTTTGGTCTGGAGAAGAGGAGACTGAGGGAAGACCTCATTGCTCTCTACAACTACCTGAAAGGAGGTTGTAGCAAGGTGGGTGTCAGTCTCTTTTCTCAAGTGACAATTGATAGGATTTGAGGAAATGGTCTTAAGTTGTTCCAGAGGAGGTTTAGATCAGATATTAGGAAGAATTTCTTCATGGAGAGGATAATTAGACTTCAGAACAAGCTGCTCAGGGAGACAGTGGAGTCCTCATTCCTGAAGGTATGAAGAAATGTAGACATGTAAGAGAAAGGTACACGTGGCACTAAGGGACATGGTTTAGTGACAGACCTCAGTAGATCAGGTTGATGGTTGGGCTTGGTGATCTTGAAGGGTTTTTTCCAACCTAAATAGTTCTAAGATTCTACAACAGTTTTCAAACAGCTCAGTGTGAAAAGAAGCGTAAATAGCTGTTAAATCTGGGCCAAGTGGCAAGGAAGATGGGTATTGTTGTAATCACAAGGCTTGAAACACAGCCACACAATTAATTTAGGTCTGACCCTGGTCTATCAATTATCAGTTTTCATGAGAGAAGGAACTTGAAGGCTGAGATTAGATTTGTTGAGCCCTGCAGTTTGACATCTTGTGTAACATCTATAGGATGGCAATGGCAAAGAGGAAGTTTGGAAACTAGGAGGAAAGGGTAAAGAAGTATCTCTAGAAACTGGTTCAGCCCTAACAGTAATGAAAATGTTCTGGGACAATAGCAATGGACCTCTTTTTTACAGGAAAGTTTAAAGAGTTTTGTATGTCTTCAATCCATTGCTTTAATTCAGATCAGCAAGGAAAAGCAGTGTCTTTCAGAAGAACAAGTAGGCATTGGAGGAGACAAAAACATAAAAACTGTGGTTTGCTGTTAATGTGCAGTGCTTCCCAAGAAAGCCCCCAGAGTGACATTAGGTGAGAGGGGAGCTGCATAACTGAATGAATCAAACCAATTCCCTCAAGTCTGAACCTCTTCCTAATTCTGATCTGATGCTCTGTGTGGTGCTTACTTGCTTATTTCTACTGAAGAAATAGGCAGGTAAGCACCAGGCAGAGCGTAAGACCAAATTCAGCACAAATAGACAGTTCTCCTGACAATCAGCTGTCTCCCATTTGCCTTCCTCATAACATATGGCTTTTCTGTTACCTCATACCTGAAAAGACCATCAGTCTCCACTTACACTGACCTGCCCGTGCTTCTGATTTGGTGGATTCTACCTGCTGATGTTATTGCCAGTCTTTAGTCATCCAGGAGCTGCCTTTACCTTAACTGCTTATTTTTCTTTTCTTTCTCCGTTTTTCCCTGCAGCTCTCCTGGACCTGACGGGCCCCAGTGAGATGGAAGGTGTATGGAAGGGGTCTGCTGTCCTGCCATGCAGCTATGTGCCTGGGGAGGGCTTTGTGCAGCACACCCTCACGTGGTCTGTGGTGCATGACCAGAGTTCTGGTACTGTCTTCCGGAGGGATGCCTCTGGGGATCATGTTCTCCTGTCTGAGTACAGAGACAGGGTTGAAGTCCCAAAGAACCTGCCGGGGAATGTGTCTCTCCACATCTTGAAACTGGAAATCTCCGACAGGGGAACCTACACTTGCCATGTCACCTGGACAGCCAGCAACAACAGTCTGATAGCAAAAGAGATCAGCACTAAAGTTGAGGTTGTCAAAGGTAAATCCAACAAGGAAACTATGCAAAATTGGAACTTCTTACTTGGGAAGGTTTTTAAAAAATTGAATAGATCGTGTCCCCAGTGCCCATCTGCTTCCAGTGCAGGAGCGTTGTGTTGAGAAGTGTCAGACTCCCCAGCAAGGCAGAAAAGAGGTCAGAGAAAGGAGTTCAGACCCACAGTACTGAAGTCTTTGGTTCAGGGACTGGGGGATAGATTTGTGGCCTCTCGCTTACCGATTGTTCCCTGGTTGTAACTGTACCTGATTACCCAGTGTTTCCATGGGATGTGCACCAGAAGGGAAGTAACTGGGATATTGCATTTCTCCAAACATCAGTACATGCCAGATTTTCCTCTGTTTGGGCAGTGGTCACTTACAGAGGAATGGAGAAGGCAACAACCGTCCGAGGAGACATTCAGCACAGGAGCTGCAAAGGGTGGCACGGCTGGCGCATGTATAGCTGAGCCAAGCTCAAACAGCACAGAGCAGTGGAGAGGTGGTGCTGCCTCTGCCCCTTCGGGGAAAGGGCTTAGGGCCAGAACATGAGCTGCCACGGAGCGAGGGAAACCTGCCCCCATCACCGCCAGGGTAAGCACAACCCAGGTCCCGTCTGCTTTGTCTTCCAGTGCCAGCGACCAAGCCTACCATCAGGGCCGGCGCGCTGGGGCTGACGGTGCCAGCGGGAGCCAGGACCAGCCTGACCTGCGTGGCCCGCGGGTCCCCACCCATCAGCTACCGCTGGTTCCGGGCAGTGCCGGGGGGGACAGCCCTGCCGCTGAGCAGCCAGGCCGAGCTGACGTGGGACAGCCTGCGGCCTTCCGACGCGGGGACATACTACTGCGAGGCAGAGAACAGAGTCGGGGCAGGGGCGGTGCAGCGGAGCGATGCGGTTGAGCTGGTGGTGAGAGGTGAGTCCCCAGCCTGCAGCTCCTCGCCTCGGTGGCAGGAACCGGTGAGGCAAATGGTTCCCGTTTGCCCAGGGATCAGTCACGTAGCACTGAACGTGAATCGTGTCTGGATCGCTGCTCAGGAGGGGAGCCCGGCTCTGCCCTTGGCACTTCTCACTTTTGCCTGGCTTGGAACTCGGGCAGGGAGTGCAGCAAACCGTCTGATGAGCGGTCTGTCCCACAGGGTCCCCAGTCACACAGCCACCCACGCCTGGGACCAGCCGGCACACAGGACCCCCACTCACCTCGGAAGGCAGCGAGGCTCCCCGCGTGCTAGGAGGTGGGTGACCCGGGCAGCAGGGAAGGGCTGGTTCCACCCTGCCGGCATGCAAATGGCACAGGCTGTCAGTGAGACAAGTCCACGTGCTGGCCCTCTGGGGCTGCGGATCCTCTCTGGAGAAGGACAGAAATGGTCCCTCCTGTTGCCTGCAAGCAGGAGCTCAGATGGGGGTGGCTGGGGCAGAGCCCCCCCGGACAGCAGCCGAGCCAGAGCTTGGAAGACCATGGGCTGGGGAACCAGGGGTCACACAGCTTCACCGGGAGTCGCCCACGGCAAGAACCCTGCCTTAGGGCTCCGCGCCCTGGGGAGCCTTAAGGTGCCGCTGCCTGTGGCGAAGCACGCCAGGCCAGCCGGGGAGGGAGGGAGTGGGGAAGTCCTGCAGCAACCTGGGTGAGGTGCAAAGCTGAGCTGAAGGCAAAGCTGAAGCATCCCTGGCTGTGGGGTAGCCAGCCACAGCTGCTAGTGCCGAGAGCCACAGGGCTGCCATTGGCAGGGGTTGATGGCCAGGGAGAGGCCAGCATGAGTGCCACAGGTCATGTGCGAGCCTGCTCTCAGAGAACATACAGGATGACACAGCAGAGAGAAAATTGTGGCTCGTCACTATGGGAGCAGGTGAAATGGGTGTTTTCTTTCCACGCACCTCAGAAGTGATAGCCTTAGCTAACGCAGACTGCCCAGGCAGAGATCACTCCCTGCCTCGCTGCAGTGGCTTCACCAGGAAAAGGCTGCTCCGGCTGACACTGCAGGGGAGCTCTGGGACACCTTGCAGTGCGTTCACCCTTATGCCTTGGCAGATCTGCCCACAGCAACGCTGTCCGCCAGGAACGATGTCATTCCAGAGAGGCCTCCCGCTGCCACAGGTGAGCAAGCCCCCTGGTGAAACACACACGATTTGCACTGGGAGGGGCAGGCTGGCAAACGCTCTGCAGACCAGACACTGAAACTGGCTGGGTCCTGCAGCAACCTGGATGAGTCCCAGCGAGGCAAAGCTGAAGCATCCCTGGCTGTGGGGTAGCCAGCCACAGCTGCTAGTGCTGAGAACCATTCTTTTATTTCCCTTCTCCTCTTCAGAGGAATGACTCTTTCCCGATGCAAAAGACGTTTCTATTTAAAATATTCGTATTTATTCCTTTTGGCTTCTTTTGAAATAGTTGTTGTCTGTGTAATGCTGACTCTCACAGTGGGTTACTAAGGCAGAAGTACAGTAAATTTAGACAAGAAATTGAGATTTTATTTTGAATATAAGTGAGAGGTAATTCAGTAAGTGGAAAAATTAAAACAGCCTTTGTTCATTATAATTTGCCAAGCACTTCAGGAAAGTGCGCTGCACTGTACACTCTGCACTCCAGTGAGCCCCAGCTCTGTGGGTCACACGATGGCTGTCTTGTGGAGGGCTTGCTGCTCTCTCTGGCTGGTTACTCAGATATCAGAGCCATGAAGTCAGTAATCACAGAGCCAGGCATAGATACCACAGTGAAATCAGTGACCTCTGGAAAAGGTGAAGCTTGCTGAGGTCCAGTAGTATGAAGGTTATGGCTGAAAGGAAGTAGCTGCGACTGCATGTAGGAGTGTACAGCCAGGTGATAGGAATTAATTATAGCCATTCTTGTCAACACTGGCAGCAGGCAGTCCCCTACCTGTCCTCTAGATGGCTGTTTTTTCATTGTCTTTATCCTGCAAGTCAAGAAGTTCTCTTTTGCTGCATGCATCACAAACCTGGCCCAACTCTTTTGTGAGCCTCCCTATCTTGTTTAACTTGCAGATTCGCCCTCTCAGAGTGATGTGGGAACCTCGGAGACGGACAGCCCAACCACAGGTGAGGGGGCAGCAGTTACAGCTGACAGCAAGGACAGTGTCAGGTGGAGGGTTTGACCCCAGTGTTCAGCAATGGACTGTTTTGCTGGGGAATACACATTCGACTGTATCACTTTTTAGTACATATGTCTTGGTTTTTAACACAAATGTTTCTGAATGTCTGCAGGATTTTAGCTTACTCTTGGTGGGGGCAGGGGTGAAGGGGAGAGGTTCCTTTCAGCTGATATTGACGGATAAATAAATAGTAATAAAAATGTACTTGGGGGGATGCTTAAAGTCAATCCGAAAGTCACCAAGAAAACAAGCTGATGCCATGCCTGTAATCCTTCTCAATAGCCTGTGTAGGCTGTGCATTGCCAGTTTGGTCCCCGACAACAGTCTCTTGACAGCCATCTTTGGGAACACAAGCTCAATGATGTCAGCTCAAAACTGGCCCAAAGCATGGGGTAGTTTGCAGCAATGCATAAAACACATCTACAATTAGACATGTCACCTCAGACTCCCCTTAGGCCTCAGAAAGGACTGAAGAGAAACAACAGACACAAATGATACAAAAGCTGCTTCAAACATGACTAGAAGCAGTCTACTTACCAAGGATAGCTGTTTTGAGGAAGGACTTACAGTTTCCAATTCATCTTTGTGGGTTGTGGGAACTCGGAGCTGGATTAAAGTAGATCTACTTGTGGAAACTTAAATTCAAATGAAATACGACCCAAAAATTAATAGTGCCCCATCACAGCAGGTTATGTGAATCATCTTCAGCAGCTAGAAGCTAAGAGAAGATATTGACAATTGTTGATTGTATGGGGTGGGGGCGAGAAAAATCAGCTGGTGTTCTGTGGTACTACAGTAATCTCTTGGACTCCATGGGCTTCCACCACTATTACCGGGGCAGGGGGGGAACGTACATGTGTGTGTATACATATTACTTATTTCTAGAGTTTGCCTATTGATTGAAAATATATTGTGAGCTTTTCATTCTTGTTTTTGTTTTGCAGATTTGCCCATAACAGTAGTGAATTCTGAGAAAGGTGTGGGTTATACAGAAAAGAATTATACAACTCAGAGTAAGTGGAGAGAGAAATGAAACTAGGAACAAGATTAGGGACCCAAACTGACCGCTTGGTAGTCAGTATCTTCCACCCCAAAATTAGCATTCTGCATTTTAGCTGCAAATGGTATTATTAGCTGTTCTCAAGGGACCTGGATGTTTTACACTGACTCTTAAAATAAACTGGATGTTTTCTAGGGGGGAAAATAATTTCGTAACTGGAACATCCAGGGCCCTTGTTGCATTCCCAAACAGTAATCCATTCTTGTCTTCTGAGTGTCAAAGTTGGAGCAGCAGCAAAGCCTGTGAGCAACTACCTCCCGTACCTCATCTAGATATGCAATGCCATGGTAGGTTTAAACGTGATCCAAATGCAATTGGGCAGCATCCTTGAATGAAAAGGGATGATGATACAGGTTGAGGCTCTGTTTTATGACTTGCGCTGAAACTCTTCTGCCCAGCTCACAGCTGCAGCCTCAGTGTCTCTGAGTAAGAGACTGCATGTCATCTTTATGGCCCTAGCCTCTCAGCAAGATGCATGCACTGTAAGTCTGGCTGCCTGATCTTTAAGTCTGAGCAGGGACACAAATGTGTAGTACAATCTTGTGTGCCCATTTCAAAGGTTGGCTGAGCAGCCTCCAGGAGATGGTCAGCATCATGTAAGTGCTGCTGCTATTGCAACCTGGGAGAGCTTCTCTATTTGAAAGTCCTGTGCTGTACTCTTCTAGGCCTCCAGAAGACTCACCTGTCTCTGTACATGGTCATCCTGATTGCTGTGTTGTGTGGCGCTGTGGTTTTCCTTGTCATTTTCACTATTGTTTGTATTAGAAAACCCAAAGAAGGTGAGTGGGCTGTTCTGTAGAACTTGAATGTATTGTGTGTGCCGAGCTTGGTTTTAACTTTGAGGGCTTTTGGGGCTGGGGCTGGTACAATGCTCACATCTACCTGCAGCAGCTCTGGTACCTGAATCATGAAGACACTTGACCAAACCACACATAAATCAAAATAGGTGGAGGAAGACTGGAAAAGTCAGAGAAGTCACTTTTTCCTCAGGGGAAAATAGTCTCCAATGTCAGAAAGTCTCCCAGATACCGAGGGAGTGAGTCCCCAGCATGCCCTCCTCGGCCGCTCTCCTGTCCTGCCGGCTGTCCCTGGCTGAGCCTGGGGGCAGCAGTGCCCCAGCGGGGGCTGCTCCTGCTGTGCAGTGTCCAGCTGCTCATTCAAACAGGTTTCTTCAGCTCCATCTAAACGCTGATTGGAATGGGGGACATCTCCACAACTTCCATTCTGGTGCTATGTTGGTGATGCTCAGCATGTTTCTCTGCTCTATCCAGCTTACATTTGAAATGGTTGTTTACCTCTGGTCCTCATAGATATCCTGTAGTTCTCAAACTTACACGCCCTATCAAGTTTTTTGATGAGATCTCAACATTTCTGGTAGCATGTTGATCTTATATTTTGAAGTAGCAAAGGACCTCTTTGTGCCAGATGCTGTTAATATTTCTTCCTTAGTGCCTAGATGAAAAGAAGTCGTCATTAATTCTCCCATTCAGTATCAGTTATTTTTTTTCTCTCTGCAACAGTACCAGAAAATTCATGACCAAATGTTTTCTTAGTCTCCCTTCTCACTAATAACACTGAGGAACATACAGAAGACACACTGGGGTCTCTTTTAATATTAGCTGCCACGATTTTCTCCTCGTCCATTTTTTTAATAACCTTCCTACAACTCCTTGATGCTAATTTATAATAATTATCAAATGCTTTTTTTTTTTTAAAGAAATCCAGAACAACGTCTTTCTAAACTATCATTTATTTAACTTATAATGAATAGGAAAATTGTGGGAACTGGGAACTTCTAGTTTCTAAATTCAACTTTACCTTTGACTTCTGGCCAGTTATTCTGACCCAGTTGTGCTCCTTCTCGGATACAAGTTGTTTTAATTTTCTTGGACTGAATCCTGGGAATAAGAATCATGACCCACTTAACATGATCTTTAAGGATCCCAACTGTATTCAGATCTCAGAGGTTGTTTTCTTATGTCAAGAAGAAACAAAGTAGAAATTTTCTTTTCAGAATACAAATGCAAATTGCTGACACACATTTCTAACTGCTCTTTTCCAGCTCAAGTCTATGAAGTAGAACAGTGAGTATAACCCTTCATATAACATACAGTCCCCAAAGATTCATCATTATCAGAGCAGGAAAAAACATTAATGCTACTTAGCTGTCAGAATGAAAATCCTCCCAAGTAGTATGCATGAAGAGGTTGAAAGTTAGCTCTGTGGTATGTTTTACTGAGGATTTATGGGCTTTCTACATCAAGGCATAATGTAGGAAGAGATCTTTTCCTTTGCAGTATTAGAATTGTAAAAACGAAGGAAAGCTGTTTATTAACTCCTCAGCCAAATGAGGCTTATCAATGATCATTGCCAAGGAAAAATTCCCAGCGTTCTTTCAAATGTAAAGAGAAGGAATTCCCATTCCAGAGAGCTAAGGTTTGTGATACACAGATTATACTTTGGTTTAGCCCCAAAATATCCATGGCTGAATGCGCCTATTTAATCATGGATGTGGCAGGAAGTTAGAGCTGTTTCTAAACACCAGCATACTGATCTACTTGTAACCAGCCGAACTGCAAAGACTATGAATGCAGCCAGAACATGCAAGGACTGTGTGACAACTAAAATCAACCAATCAATAAATAAATAAATATATATAATGATGATGATGACTGGAGTGCTGTGAAAGGACATGCCAACGACATTTCACAGATACTATACTGTGCCAGCACTCTATAAAGCAGCATGTTCAAATAACAGTTGAACCCTAAGCAACTAGATGGTGTGATGGCACTTCTTTTCAGAGTATTTACCTTTTAAATTTTAAAGATATTCGATATCATAAGTCCTATGGTGGATGTAGGCTGCATTCAGCTCACCATTTATCATTCCTCCAGTGCTTTTTTAATCTATATCTACATCTTTGTTTTACAAACAGCGTTTGTCTGTTTGTGCCACTCCAAAAAATGGTGGAAATCCCTGTGTTGCTTACATACCTTTTGCTGTCCCTGTCTCAAATCCAGGGAGAGCTTCAATGCTAGTATGGTGCTCAAGGTTCTCCTGCCTCATGAAAGTAGAGGAAAAGATTCTCTTCTTCAGGAGACTGTCATAATCCAATAGCTAAGGTTCACATGGGTTTGAATCAGATCACCACCTTGCTCAAAATCTTCATTGTTAGGAGATGCTTTGTCTATTCGCAATTCTTTCATATTTTGTATTTTTCTATTTTCATTTCAGCTGTAACTCAATGAAAGCAGGGGCTTCTTCAAGGTATGACAGTATGGCTCATTATGAGGAACCGATCTCCTCCACTGAAAACAACTATGTGATGGAACCCATGAAAAATGAAAGAAATAAAAAAGAAAATGAATATAAGAATGTTGGAAACACCCAAGAATCTGAATATGAAGTAGGGGATTCTGAATGAGAACCAACTGTTCTCTACATGTAGCAATCCTGAAGAGTACCTTAATCTAGGCAAAATCCTATTCATCTTTGCACAAGCTGGTTTTGCTCCTTTATGTTTATTTGGAGCCTTAAAAAAATCTCTGTAGTTAAAATGCAAGCCTCTTTATAAACTTCAGAATTATATATTGCTGTCTTTTCATTTTGCTTTTCTTGGTTCCCTTTTACCGCTTCTGTTGAAGAAAGCCCTGTGAAAGCTGGAGCACGCAGATCACAGGCCGAGAGCACCGTATTGAACTTACTGTTTTATATGACCAAGAGGAACTGCATCCTCTTTACAAACAGTCCTTTTCTGGTGGGAGTAGAAATGGCATGAAATGTTGCTAAACATCCCCCTTTATATAAGAAGTGCAGAAGGAAGCTGGTGTGGGAAGTGATGTTTCTTCTCCCATCTGTCTGAAGTGCTTCATAGGTGATAGAGTCCTTTCAAATGTGAGACAACTGTGAAAGATAACCTGAAAGACAGATTAAAGCTAGGATAAAACCAAGAACCTTATCACATTTGGAGCAGCAGAATGAAAGGAAGAAACTCCCCGTGAACCAACCGTGCTGTGTTCAGTATGCCTTCCTGAAGCACTCTCACAGTAACATACAGACACGCTTTCTGTGACAAAGCAAATTCTGTCAGTTTTGGAGCTGGGCAGGTGGGGAGACTCCTATATTGCAACAAGGCACGTTCTTTCAGAAATAACATTCTCTATTCTTTCAATGGATGTTTAGTATTTCAAAGAAATTAGATACTTTTCCTTAAGTTTGTGAATTATTTTGATATGAATATTTTGTATGACTCATTTGTCTTTAAAATGCCAGCATGATCATAATATTAACTTCTCCGTAGTTACTCGTAAAGTACCTTTCCTCACAGCTTAGAGAGCTTGAAGGATAAGCAGAGAGAAGACAAGCTTTCTTATCATAATTTTTACCAACCTAAGTAAGTCTGTAACTTGGATACTGCAGACTTATGGAAGACTCTTTTTATAATGGATGATAGGGCAATACCATGTCTGATGAAAAGCAGAGTGGCCAGATGTAAAATAAAAGAGGTGCTCTTGAGGGGCAAGGGAAATATTGTTTGCATAGATGATGGATTTGCGGGGCTAAAATTTGCTGCTACCACTCAGGAAAGATCTGCATGCCGGTGTGCAGTTCTCAGTAGCATCAACTCAAAACTCACCAGCATTCAAAAAGAGGATTAGAAGCTATTAGGAAAGGAATCCAAATGCATTAGAAAACAGGATTGTGAGACTGTAAAACCCCGTGGAATGCTTTCACTTGATGTAAGCTTGCAGCAGACTCATCTGAAAGATACTGAGAACAACAGTAAAGGATGATTAGTGACACAAAACCCCCTTCTGCACAAATGCATTATAATTTCTCAGCTTCAAAAAATAAAAAATAAAAAAATAAAAGAGTAGAATAAGTCAGAATGAGCTGAATGTACTAAGTCATGACCAGTGGGGAGAAGATGAATAGGGTCTGTTTACAGTTTCTCAGAATGGAAAATGAAGCAGACATTAGACAAAATTACCTGGTATAACTTCAAAAAGGAGAGAAGTACTTCTTCTATGCAATATATAAATAAGTTTGGAGCACAATGCTATTCATCAATTTCTATTAAAAAACAAAGTATAAGGAACTCCAATGAGTAACTTGATGAATTAATTATATAAAAGTTCTTCAGAATTCACAAGCCACCAGGGATGCTTTACAGATACTTACAAGTGATATTACACTTTCTCCATGGACTTGTATCACAAGTTTTATTTCTTGTTGTAAAGAATATATTTAAAATCCAGGTCTGGGAAGCCTTGCTTACAAAATTAAAAGGGAAGAGACCACAACTTTTGTTGGCAATTATGTCTTGGAAAAAATTGTAGATGTGTACATGCAGCTTCTTGCAAATGTGGGGAATCAAATGAAGTTCATTAAACTTCAGGACTGCAGAGTTAGCAGATTTTGTTCTACTTCTCTATATTTTGACCATATAGATGTGCATGAATGTCTGTGTGATGAGGAAGCATATAGTGTCCCTCTACTTAAAACCACAGGAATTATTGTGAATCTGTTGGAGCTGGGATATGCTTTGGATGTTGTGTTATTTGTAGATTTTAGTCAGCCACGGTTTAGGGAATAGAACGTGTAAAAGTTGCTGCTAGTCCAATTTGAGGTTAAGAGTTAGTGAAAAAGAGTTATTTTAGCCTGTAAAAGAAAATGAGCTTTATTGTGGAGAGTATAAAAAGTCAGTGCAGTCTTATAATCTTTCCCTCTTCCTAAGGAGGAAAATGAGTAGGAAAGGAAAATTGTTGCATTAATATTGCAAGACACACAACTATCACCAAAAGGCTTTTCCAGAGGATAACAGAAAAATCATGACTGAATAACGTGTTAAAGTCATGAAAAATTGACAGCATTGAAATTTTCTGGGGAACTCATGTTTTCTTAACATTTCAACTCTAGATGAGCTTACAGTTTTTGGAACCTTGCAATAATGTTCTCTTTTTTTAAAAAGGGAATTAAAAAAATTGTGTGTGTGCGTGCATGTGTTTGGTGGAGAGGGGCTGGGAAGAGAACGTCACAGTTACTGAAAAGCAGCCCACCCATCTCAGGTCCATCTCAGAACTCATTGCAATGAGAATGAGGGGAGTGTGGGGCTCCAGTGTTACATGGAGCAACTGGAAAGTTGAAGTGCTCCAAAACCAAGTGCCAGGGTGAACGTCTGAGCAAAGAGGTGGGTATGACCCGTGCTGCTTGGCAAATGAAGGAAAAAGAGCTTGCCCTTTCTGTAAGTGAGGTGGTGGGTATACACTGGTCACTCTGAGTTGAAGAAATGATTCTCGGGATTGTGTCATACCCAGTGTGCAGTAGGAAGGTGGGTGCCTGTGTGGGGAAAGGCTGCAGGGCATTTTTCCTGACTGGCACTGCAAGGGTGAAAGCAGTGGATTCAATCCAAAGCACTGAAATACAGAGGCACTGAAAATACATAGACGTAAAAGGGTTTTTCTTCATGTGGTCAGATGCAAAACCACAAGGAGTGCCCCCGAAGAAATAGGCAAACCATGGGACTCAGGAAGGAGAACACTAGCAGCTACATCTCTGTCCCAGGGAGAAAAAGATGTCACATAAATCACATCTCAGGAACTACAGTTCTTCATGTTTGGTTTAGCTAAGTAGTCAACTTTTATCCTGTATGACTACATCTTCAGGAAGTCTTGCATGTCCGGTTCAAAAAATTGCCATATCAGCAGTTCTAGCTTGGGTTTTCAGCTTGTTCCGGAGCACGTTCCCCAAAATCCAGCTTCTTTCATAGTCTTTTGAATAGGAGGTAGGTTACTAGCACAAGCTTCTATTACCAGTCATGGACAAAATTGTGCACAAAGTTGGTTTAAAATCACCTCCCTGAAAATGGACTCATTCATTCTCAGAAAAATTGCCTGAATATTAACAATTGCTTTTTTATGTTTGATTGATTGATTTTAGGGAGCACTCAAACATAGCTAGTGGCTTCCTGAGGGTGGAGAGTGGGCAGATGGGGTACAGACAGAATGGAATGGTATCATCAGAGAAGTCAAGAACAAAAGGCAGCCCAAATCAAGTTTTCATTGTATCAGCAAGGACGTGCTCTGCACAAATGGATGGTACTGTTGCCTGTTATTTTGCTCAGCAAGATGACAGCTGGAGGTAGCTCTTAGCCTGGAGCCTCATAAGAATTTTTTGCACCAGGTCTTGCCACACCACATTCAGCTTTTTCTCCAGGGTGCCCATCCTTGCCACAGTTTTACTGCAAATTGCACTGCTGCAAATTTTACTGCAGCAATAAGCAGAGCTCAGCTGAAATTCACATTCTGCCCAAAGAGTGAATGAAACCTGCACTGTTCTCATCAGTTTACTGACTTTGGAAAATGAAGACAGTCACCAGTTTTCATTACCTTGCACAGAAAAGGAGCCAGCCATCACTGTCAAACTGCAACGCTTCCTGAGAATGGTCTGAACTAGGCTGCAGTGTAACCAGCTAAACCGAACAGATGCCTGTCATGAGGGACCAAAGCTGTGGTAAAACTACACAAAGTGCTGCTGGAAGCTCTGTTGGAGCTTCTGTCCCAGCTCCAACAGAAAATGGCTCCTTATATTTCAGACACCTGCCTCCTGCTCAAAGAAGCTATTCTGAATTTCTTGCAAACCTTAGACCCCCCATATTGACATCTGTGAGAGAAGTATTCCAGGGGAATCTGCTGTTTCTTTTCCTCCGTTAGTCTTTTCTTTCAAGCCAAGAAGTCTGTGCAGACAGAAATCTTCTCCACTGACACAATAATGAGGAATGGCAAGGGAAATCGAATTATTTCTTGGAAGCATTTCAATGGGTGGTGTTGAATGGTGCAGTTGTTAAAACTATATGCTATGCCATGACTATTGTGTAAATATTAAAAAGTTGCTTTTGTGAATAATTAAAGGCCTACAACAGAATTCACTACGTCAGTAGGTTTGCTTTTATACATGTTTCTTATCTTCTTTAATTCTTTCTCCTTTTGGTAATGTTAATCACATATTAAATTCATAATAATTCTGTTCATAACACCTATTGATAACTTTTGGATCTACTTTTAAAAGTGCCCTTACAGAGTGTGCCCAGAACACCTCCTAGATTCAAGTCACCGTCTCAGAAAACAAACACTGCATGTGCTTGCAGAGCACTAAACGTGGTAAGTATAATGGCTCAGGAGCTGGACAATTGCAGCAGAAATGTCTACCAAGATAATCTGTGATACTGTGAAAATGAGAGCACCAGGCAGTGACCATTTGCTCACCTGTAGATGGTAAAAACTTATATAACATTAAATTCAGATGACTCTAGGTTGTTAACCTCTCATTTCACTATGCACCTGCTCCATGTCCCTGGCAAACACAACTGCAGTTGCAGCTGCACTGCAATAAAGCACAGTTTCTAGGCAGGTAGTAGAAAATGCAGCTTTTGCAGGGAAATTCCTACCATAGTAAAGAGCAGGATGTTGGGTTTTGAATACTTCTCTGCACATTTCTGTCAAAACAGAAAAAAAACAGCAAAAGTGGCATCCTACGTTTTTCTGGTTTAAAAGGCTCAGACTTAGGCAAAGAAACTAAGGCTGTTTTTCTTCCTCACTCAAGCCACAGACTGGCCTACTCAGAAGATGCTGCAGAAGTCAGTAAATGTGCATGGTAAAAGAGCTGACTGCCATCAGCAGGAGAAGACACTCAGGAAACAGAACTGAGCCACAGCAGGTTGGTCTCTGCCTCATGCTCCTGCATGGTGTTCAGTGAGTCAGTGCAGTCAGGCCTCCCAAATGAAGGGTACTGTGCTTTTCCATCTCTGGATGCCCAGTTTGGAGCCCTTACAGTGCAATGGAAAGAGGTGCTGAGCATCCTGCTGGGCCATGCCATCACAGACAAGTCAGAGGTAACTGAAGTTTGCTTTCCCTTGCTACTGAGTACTTGATTATGTAGCCATCATAAACCTCTTTCATTATGAAGTGAATATAAATATGGAAGAAGTGAAAGAAAAAAAAAAGGAAAGGGAAAGAACAAATTTACACACAATTATGAGGAAAAAATAAAATAGAGTATTAGCCAGAAAAGTCAAGAGAATGGTAAGAGACATGGGTGGGGACAGGAATATGAAATGGAACCAGAAAGTTGCTTACAGTCTTTGTTCATCCTTCACCCTTCACCTCAGCCATCAGTGAAATGGACTCGTGATATTTCAGAAAGAAGGAAGGAAAAAGGGCAGCACAGCCTGGATCCTAGATGACACAGGACAGAAGAAAGGGAAGTGTTCATGACTTGCCTCCTGGTCCAAGGAGTGAGGGTGTCTGTCACGAAGTGCAGAAGAAGGAGAGCGGACCTGCAGTTCTGGGAGAATGGGCGAAGTGGTGTGGCTAGCGGTGTTTGTGGTGGCTTTCATCAGCTGCAATGGTGAGTAAATGCTTCCTTGTACAAGAAGAAAAATCAGAGTATTAAGAGGGGAGGGAAATTCCTCTGAATTATAGTGTCTTATTATTAAAAGTTGTTACGTGTGGAAAGTCTTTAGTTTCTTGTTTGAAAAATAGAGCCTGACAATTCACAAGTCTTCTTCAGTATTGGGTACAACTAGGTGCTTCTGAGAGTGGGGCAGTATTAGGCAGGTCAGCTCCCATGCACCAAAGCAAGAACAAAACAGCATTGTTCAGGACCGTTGGAGAGGACCTGCTCTGGTGTGGTGAGTTACCTTCCAAACCTGTTTTTCTGAAGCTGGAATATGCACTTTCTTCTGGAATTTAATAATGCATCACCATTGCTGTGCTAGCATGGTCCTGGGAAGAAGAAATACAGCTGTAACTGTGAGGCTAGATGTGGGCACAAACATGATTCCCCTTGGTTATTCCTGATCTACCGACTCCAGGTGCATTAGGGGAGGTGACAGCGGAAACTTGCTTCCATTCATATGCCCGTGAGGCATGTGTGCTGCTCCCAGGGCAACTGACACTGGCAGAGGAAGGTTCTGAGAAACCTTGGGAAAGGTGCTTTGACAAGGTGCGCACACAAGCGCAGAACTGCTCCCGATATTTAGAAAAACAGGTAGAAGTATGTTCCCCGTTTCATCACAAAGCAGCTCTGCAGATTTCTAGGATCTGTCTCTTAAGCTACTTGTGAGTTAATGCAGTGGAACATAACCAGTGCCTTTCTGGGGAGAGAGGGGAAGGGGGAATGAGATAAAAGGGCATAGACAGAGGTGAGTCAAGTCCAGCTAAACTCAGGTAATTTGCTACTTACATGAGGCACTTCCCAGAGGAGCTATGGTCTTAGTGGGCAGACAGGTGGACAGACTGGGAGAGTAAACTAGATACCACAAAATCCACACCCTCTTCTCCTGTGCCCGCTTGAGTCTTTGGCAGTGTTTATCTGGTGGCGACAGATATGAACCAAGAATTCTAGGTCAGATCTGAAGTCCTCCAAAGCTAAAGCAAAAAGATTGGTTTTGGTCCACTGTTCCAGTTCCAGGCCCAGTAATTCAGACCAGATACCTAAGGGTTGTTGCCTGCATACCACTTCCACGCCACCAGGAAAGCTGGTGCTGGCAGGCTAGGAAGGAATGTGATCAGCTCTTTTACAAAACGGACCAGAGTATAACAGTTTTTTGTTGTTGTTGTTGTTGTTTTTTTGTTGTCCTGTCCCGTTCCCCCCCCCCCAGTATATTACAGGTAATACAAATCCCTCTGACGAGTCTGCTAATTTTAAATGTAGCTCTTCAGGTTTTTGTCTTGTCCAGCTCTATGTCCCTCTGCTGGGAGAATTCACACAATTTGTCTCGAAGTCTACATCCCAGTTTGATAAGTGTCACAGAGAGGAAATGTTTCTTTTAAAAATAGTGTCTCAGAGATTTTGATATTGCTGAGCTTCTCCCATTCCTTCAGTCAGCTCTCCTTTAAGGTCATCCTTGCTAACGCTGAATTCGGTCACACAGAGCAGCTGACTCCACAGGGAATCAGTGGATGCAAGCAGCAATTCCATGGCACACAGCAATGTAAAACAGTTCCGAAGAGATTTTTAAATAAAATTCTGTCCAGATGAATACATTCAGTAGCAAACGTGCTTGAACATGAGTGTACCAAATACCCTGAGGGTATTTCTCAGCAGTATTCTAAATAACTTCCATCCTTCTTAGTTTTTTATGATGGGAGTCTGAAAAAAGGAAGAAGAGAAATGGAAAAACCTTCAAAAGCTGATATATCAAGGAGCTGTGTTTGGGATGTGAGATTTGAAGAATGGAGCTGTGCCTGCCCACTCAAAGTCATATAGTAAAGGAAAACCAGTGTTCCATGTCAGAAACATGCTTCCACAGTGCTCAGCCCCAGCAGTCCCTTCAGCTGCTCCTGTGGACAGAGATCCACAGACCCTCTCCCCCCCCTGCATGGCCCCTCCTGTCAGCTCTGGGACGTGCTGCTGCAGAGAGAAGTGCTTGCACAGCTGTACTGCTGGGTTCTGTGAGCACCAGGGAAGCTGCGTAAAAAGTTAGTGATGTTAACGAGTGCAAACCTGGAGCCTAATGAGCAGTGACACAATACACTGGATTTGTTCATCCTTCCTCCCATACAGAGGGTACAGGGTAACTCTGCAATTATTGCTGTCAGAACAGTCAGTGTCTGCAGCGGGGGGAAGGCCGCTGCTGCTTGACTCATCCTGCAAGCATAAGCAGAAAGCCAAGCAGCAGAAGCAGGGCACGAAGTAGGGCTAGGGAGCAGGAATAAGAGATACTGCTTAAGGTCTTGTGAAGACTGTAGCTGTGATGCTGCTACCAGGAGCAGGATTTGTGCCTCTCGATACTGAGAAGGAATTGAAAACTGGCAAGCATCCAGAGAGAAGCAATAAAAATAGCCCTGAGTTCGAAGAAACTGTTCACTTCCCTATGCTCAGTGAGATGGACACAGGCCCAGATTTAGCTGGCTGTGGGCTACAACACGTCTAAGACGCTGTCGCATGCTGGCTTTCACTGCCTGGTGATTCCTATTTGTCCTAAGGACTTTCCCCTCTTCTGATGCCTTCTTATTTCTTCCCGTCAACTCTTGTTCGCTGCAGCCCTCCTGGATCTGTCTGCTGTCCACCAGGTGGGAGGGGAATGGATGGGCTCCACCACTTTACCATGTACATACATGCCCTCAGAAGGTTTCACACAGCAAATACTCACCTGGAGCATGGAGCGAGACCACAGCACCTCCACCATCTTTCGGAGGGATGAAACTGGTGACCACATCTTGTTGGCTCGGTTCCGAGACCGGGTCAGTGTCCCAAAGCACAGCCCAGGGGATGCCTCACTCCATATCACGAACCTTGAAATCCCTGACAGCGGACACTACACCTGTCAAGTCATCTGGAGGTCTGAAAATAACAGCTTGATAACAAAGGATGTGACCACTACAGTTAAAGTCGTTAAAGGTAAATCCAGCAATAAAGCCCTGCTCTTGTATAAACACTCTAATCCATGGAGCATGTAGGAGAAAAGGGAGCTGGCAGGACGTCTTTCACCCCATACTGTCTACCCATATCCAAGCTAAGTGTTGAGGTAGCTGGGTGAGAAGAGCCTCTCCTGTCCCTGGCTGTGTTAGTCTCTCTCACCTACCAAGGAGGAACTGATGCTCTCAGCACTGTGGAGGGGTAGGGATGGATTGGGGAAGGGGGAGCAGTTAGTCAACACCCCAGTCTGGATCTACCAATGGGCCACTTGATCCACAGGTGTTTGACATAGCACCCAGACCTGGGTTTGGTTCTATGCAGATAACCAGTGTCTCTGGTTCTTCTGGCAAGTGGGAGAGCAAGCAGGAGTCATACTAGCCAAATGAGCCTTCTCCCCTTTGCAAGCATCCTCAGTGTGTTTAAAAAACAGTCTTTCTCAGAGGGGGCCACTGGGAGGGATGGGACAGGCCAACAGAACAGGCCTCCTGTGATGTAGCAGTAGCAACAGGTGGCAAGGCTGGTGTGAACCTGGATTTAGGCCAGTGTGTAGAGCTCAAACAGCACAGAGCAGTGGAGAGGTGGTGCTGCCTCTGCCCCTTCGGGGAAAGGGCTTAGGGCCAGAACATGAGCTGCCACGGAGCGAGGGAAACCTGCCCCCATCACCGCCAGGGTAAGCACAACCCAGGTCCCGTCTGCTTTGTCTTCCAGTGCCAGCGACCAAGCCTACCATCAGGGCCGGCGCGCTGGGGCTGACGGTGCCAGCGGGAGCCAGGACCAGCCTGACCTGCGTGGCCCGCGGGTCCCCACCCATCAGCTACCGCTGGTTCCGGGCAGTGCCGGGGGGGACAGCCCTGCCGCTGAGCAGCCAGGCCGAGCTGACGTGGGACAGCCTGCGGCCTTCCGACGCGGGGACATACTACTGCGAGGCAGAGAACAGAGTCGGGGCAGGGGCGGTGCAGCGGAGCGATGCGGTTGAGCTGGTGGTGAGAGGTGAGTCCCCAGCCTGCAGCTCCTCGCCTCGGTGGCAGGAACCGGTGAGGCAAATGGTTCCCGTTTGCCCAGGGATCAGTCACGTAGCACTGAACGTGAATCGTGTCTGGATCGCTGCTCAGGAGGGGAGCCCGGCTCTGCCCTTGGCACTTCTCACTTTTGCCTGGCTTGGAACTCGGGCAGGGAGTGCAGCAAACCGTCTGATGAGCGGTCTGTCCCACAGGGTCCCCAGTCACACAGCCACCCACGCCTGGGACCAGCCGGCACACAGGACCCCCACTCACCTCGGAAGGCAGCGAGGCTCCCCGCGTGCTAGGAGGTGGGTGACCCGGGCAGCAGGGAAGGGCTGGTTCCACCCTGCCGGCATGCAAATGGCACAGGCTGTCAGTGAGACAAGTCCACGTGCTGGCCCTCTGGGGCTGCGGATCCTCTCTGGAGAAGGACAGAAATGGTCCCTCCTGTTGCCTGCAAGCAGGAGCTCAGATGGGGGTGGCTGGGGCAGAGCCCCCCCCGGACAGCAGCCGAGCCAGAGCTTGGAAGACCATGGGCTGGGGAACCAGGGGTCACACAGCTTCACCGGGAGTCGCCCACGGCAAGAACCCTGCCTTAGGGCTCCGCGCCCTGGGGAGCCTTAAGGTGCCGCTGCCTGTGGCGAAGCACGCCAGGCCAGCCGGGGAGGGAGGGAGTGGGGAAGTCCTGCAGCAACCTGGGTGAGGTGCAAAGCTGAGCTGAAGGCAAAGCTGAAGCATCCCTGGCTGTGGGGTAGCCAGCCACAGCTGCTAGTGCCGAGAGCCACAGGGCTGCCATTGGCAGGGGTTGATGGCCAGGGAGAGGCCAGCATGAGTGCCACAGGTCATGTGCGAGCCTGCTCTCAGAGAACATACAGGATGACACAGCAGAGAGAAAATTGTGGCTCGTCACTATGGGAGCAGGTGAAATGGGTGTTTTCTTTCCACGCACCTCAGAAGTGATAGCCTTAGCTAACGCAGACTGCCCAGGCAGAGATCACTCCCTGCCTCGCTGCAGTGGCTTCACCAGGAAAAGGCTGCTCCGGCTGACACTGCAGGGGAGCTCTGGGACACCTTGCAGTGCGTTCACCCTTATGCCTTGGCAGATCTGCCCACAGCAACGCTGTCCGCCAGGAACGATGTCATTCCAGAGAGGCCTCCCGCTGCCACAGGTGAGCAAGCCCCCTGGTGAAACACACACGATTTGCACTGGGAGGGGCAGGCTGGCAAACGCTCTGCAGACCAGACACTGAAACTGGCTGCCGCATTTCGCATTTTGCATTGCTGCTGGGAGCAAACCCCGGGCCTGCCAAACACAGGCAGGAGCTGCCCTCTCGGCCGCCCGTCCACGGCCCTTCCAGAGTTCACGTACTGCCTGAAGTTTGCTTTCTGATCGCGTCTTAACGGGGATGAAAATGTTAACAACGATCTCAGCCGCAGCCTTCACAGTTCATCCGTGTTTCGGCCGCGGTTGAAGGTTGCGCTGGGTCGTAAAGCGAAGTCAGCGGTTATCGGAAGCTTTCACCAGCCCGCGGGACTCCCGCTACCGGCGGCGCACGGAGCGGCTCCGGCCCGCTTGGCACAGCCCGGGCCGGGGTCCCCTCGCCCGGCCGCACCGCGGACAGCGGCGGGCGCGGCGGCCCCGCCGCGGTGTGACGCCGCCGCCCCCTCACCGCCCCGCCCCGCCCCTCCCGCAGGGCCGCCGCGGGCCGCGCTCTCCCCGCACCTCTACGCGCTGGCGGCCGCCATCGGCGGCGCGGCGATCGGCGGGCTCCTGGCAGCGCTGCTGCGCCGGCGGCGGGCCAAGGCGGGTGAGCGGCGGGGCCGGGCGCGGCCGGGGGGGCGGCGGGGCGCTGGGCGGCGCTGAGCCCTCCGCGGCTCCCTATCCCCATCCTCCCCACGGCCCCCTTCCTCCCCAGCACCTCCGTCCTCCCCGTCACCCTGCCTCGGCCCCTTTCCTGCCCCAGCCCCAGCCCCAGCCCCAGCCCCAGCCCCAGCCCCAGCCCCAGCCCCTGCCCCAGCCCCAGCCCCAGCCCCAGCCCCAGCCCCAGCCGTTCTCCCGCAGGGAGAGGCAGGGTGGGAGGGTGATTCCTGAACGTGGGGATACCCGGGAGCAGCTGGGTTCGGTTGGTTTAGGTTTTTTTGTTTGTTTGTTTCCTGTTTCTCCCTGTGGCACATTAATCATAAAAATGTATTGGTACACATCTTTGATTTTTTTTTCCCAGAACCCATCTATGAAGTTGCTTTGTGAGTATAATTTTTTCGTCTGTGATATCGGGAAGACTTTGAGGACATCATACTGACGTTTGTTTCAGAAAAGCTTCTTTACTCAGTGAAAAGCCAAAGATTTATTTGAATTTTTATTTACTGGGGGGGGGGAGGGCAGGGGCAGGTACTGAGTACCTTGACAGTCTAATTTATTAGCAGCATGAGGACATTAACATTTTAGTGCAGGAGTAGTAACTCATGCTAATCTTAACCCTTAATCACTTCATATTACTTTTCTATTAAGAGATATATCTTTATCTATATCTATATAATTACTTCTGATTTAGTCCTCCTTCTTTTTAATGTTTCTTTATTTCAGCCATAGCACTGCAGATGTCACAAGACTGGACACTGGTGCGGAAGTACCTGTTCAGTGCCTAAACGAGAAGATAAATTTGGCGGCTGAAACATCCTATGAAGTTGTCACCACGAAAGACAACAACTATGACAATGTATGCAAGGGGAAAAATCCTGAGTATGAGACCCTTTTGAATTCCATGGAATCAGAATATGAAGTGCAAAACTTTTAGTAGAGTACCACATTTCCACATAAGCAGCTGTACAGAAGATGGGGCTGCAGATATTGAATGGTAAACTTTACCAAGGGAAACTATTCTTCCTGCCTGCCTTCTCCTCTGATAAATATACCAGTCTTGCTGCTTTTTTTTTTTTTTTTTTTTTTTTTTTTTTAAATCCAGGGGAACTGCATAACCTTCTTCGTCTTTGGCAAATGAGTCCCTGCCCGTTGGTGCACAAACCCTCAGCCAAGTGGTTATCTACCTACCTACTTTTATTTTTTTATATAGAAAATCATTTCTGAGCAGCCTCCAGGTCAAAATGTTGCTGGGTGCAACACTGTTAGCTAATAACACCAGCAAGATGTACTCTCAAGTGCATGTTCCCCTGTTAGGACATGCCGGAGGGTGAGGAGCCAGGAATTGTGCTAGAAATGGATGTCCCCTGGATTTTACAGTTCAGCAAACACTGGTTGTAAAGATTGTTTTTTTCCTTGAGTCTTTTTTTATTAGAGGATAGTAAGGGGACCATAGAGATGGTTGATATGCCAGGAATATCATTTTTGCAATCAAACTGGAAACGGCCTTGTAGGTGATGAACCTCTTAACTGCCACCTTGTTTTTCTCCTGGTGTTGAGAAAAAAATGATAACATTTTAATTTTCAATGTGGAAGACAGAGGCATGATTAAATAGAAGCATTGCAGAGAAAGATTTGAGACATTTGTAATAGTAATTGTTCAAGGAACCTCCCTGGACTCAATAGACTGGCACTGATTTGCTGTGTGGGACATGACACTGGTTCCAGAGTCTGGTTACAACTGTGATAGTTATGCTGACCTACATTATGGGGATGCTGTGAGCATTCATGTTTGTAAAAAGCCTTGAAAAGTGCGTGGTTAGTGCAATGTAATTTCTTTTCCAGGGCAAATATGAAATGCTTCAAAGGATTTTCATAGAATCATAGAATCATAGAATATCCCGAGTTGGAAGGGACCCATAAGGATCATCAAGTCCAACTCCTGGCACCGCACAGGTCTGCCCAAAAGTTTAGACCATGTGACTAAGTGCGCAGTCCAATCTCTTCTTAAATTCAGACAGGCTTGGTCAGTGACTGCTTCACTGGGGAGCCTGTTCTAGTGTGCAACCACCATTTTGTGGCATATGGATTCTGACTTCCTTGTTTTACCATCCAGTGCCTTCATTTTTCTGATGCCTGCAAATTTATGCTTTTGCTCTGTCTTCTCGTTTAGTTCTGCAGAGCAGGTAGGGTGGGGTACAGTCATGGCCACAGTTTGACCTTGAAGTCTGAGTTGAGTTTAACCTTTTAAACAGGAGAGGACAGAAGGGAGGCATCGAGTCAGCCCACATCAGACTGCTCTCACCACTACAGCCCTCACCACACCCCAGAATGGTACATGTCACGGTTGCGTTGCTGCCTCCACATGCACATTCACAAGCTTGCAGCCACCTACTGCTGCAGTGTGAGCACACTAGGGTACAGCAGTAGTCTGTTGGAACAGTGATGACAGCAGACAGACCTGAAGCCGATGGAAGAACTCCCATTTCAGTGAGTTTGTTAGAACCAGCCATGCTCGAGCTGAGCAAGTTTAGGGCTGAAGGGTTTCCAATAGCGCTTTTCTTCCAGATGCTTCAGCTAGCTCTAGTTTTTTGGGAATGCACCACCCACAGTAGGGAGGTAAATGTAATGCTGCAACATCACTGTCAGAGGTTAGAAGGACTCTGAGGATGCTTAGTACTAAGTCTTCCTTCACTGCCAGTGGAAGGCTGAAATACACTCAAGAGTCTGAGAAGAGAGGTCATCTAAAGGATATAAAAAACTGCCTGTGATTTAGCTCAAGTGTTAGAATCCTTAACTTTCATGTCATAGCATTGCTCAATACATTTGTCTGCTCTAAAAAGCAGTTATTTAAAAAAATGTTGTGCAGCTCCCTATTTATTGTTTCCTCAAGGACTTGAACATTTTCTTCCCAGCAAAAAACAGCTGTTTTCTACCAGTCCACACTGCAAGTGATTTTCTTTGCCAGAGACTGAAGCTGGGGGGGGGGGTGGCAATCTGCTGCTTGAAGGCTTTAGAGCTGCCATGCTTCTGCTGCCAACTGCTCTAAAATCACAAGATCCACTTCAAAATAGGAAGTCCCCGTTCCCTACATTAGTTTTAAAACTCTTCTTAGAAAGTGGATTTTTGGCTTCTTTGTTTTGCCAGGTGGTTCCTGAGCTACAAGGCCATACTTCGCACTGCCAAGGCCTTCCTCTCAATCAGGAGGGCTGATCTTTGAGGTCAGTCTTTAATGCAACACTAGCCAGGCTCATGAAGTTCAGATTATGTGCAGCCCTGACAAGGAGCCTTCATCTATAAACCCAGTGCTAACGGGGTGTAGGCTTGGCTGTGGGGTGTGTGATCTCTTGCCTGTGCTTAAACATACCCCAGGGCATTCCTGGAGCTCTTGCAAAAATAAACAGACTGTATGTGCCTTTTTACAAAGGCAGCAAGCTGCATGCTTAGCTGTTCCTGACTTCAGCTGAAGCACATTTCCTGCAGGAAGCTTTGTTACCCAATAGCCTGGTTTGTTTACTCTTTGTTTATCATTAGCATCTTACATGTACTGGCACTGCTGGTGTGCTGCCATGGTGCAGGGCCCTCTGTCTGTCAGACCCCTCTGGACACCGGCTGCCATCCTATGGACTTGGCAGGTGGATCACCAGCAGGGGTGGGGATGCCTCCTTAAGGAAAGCAGATTTTTAGGGAGAGTCACTGGCTTCTGTTAAATCCATCAAAGCAGCTGGGGGAGCATGGGGGAAGCAGACAAGCTCAGGGATGTGCAAACCCTCCTTCTCAGCACTGACTGGAACCCTCATGGCTGTTGTCTCCGCTCACCCGGCTCTTCCTTTTTCCTGGGCCAGCAGCCTAAGAGCAAAGTCAGGTAGATTTTTATGGCCTGAGCACTGGAAAGAACAGAGCCTTGCTTCTACCTTCAGTGCCCTGAATTACGATGACACATCTTTAGGACGTTAGTGATTGTAAGACAAGATCAGAAAGAAAATTTTACTGTGCCTTTTGCAGGGTTTCACATCCACAGCAGCGGGCACTGAGGGGCAGTTGTGCTGCAGTGCCAGGCTGCTGTGCCTCCCAGCAGCAGCTGGTGGGGCCTGGCCATGACCCCAGGCTGCGCAGCACCTGCTCTGGGCTTGCATGCTGGTGCTTCCCTCCCACACGGCCAGCTGCCCTCTGCCAAGGACAAGCAGTGCTGGGACCCCTAGAAATATGTGTGAGGGGCTCTTCTGCCCTGCACCTGGGGCTGAAGTAGGCCATCCCTGCACTGCTGTGTTTGTTGTAGCTCATGCATTCACTGCAGAGCGCACCTCCCAGAAGCTGGCCTTGGAGACACCATGTTGAAACAGCTGCTGTTGGCATTAGTGGTCTCAGGGGTAAAGCAAAACAAAAACAAAACAAAACAACCAAACCAACAAACAGGGGAATGAGGAGCTGCAGCTCTGTGCATGCAGGGTAAAAGCATGTGGTGTGAGGTCAATGTTATGTTATGTGGGAGAGGAACTGAAAACTTCTCAGCTTCCCCATCCTCATCACAGCAGATCCAGCCCCAAAATGCAGGATGAGACACTCTCTTTCTCCTCCCCAAATTCCATTCTCATTCATTTACAGTTAGCCTAATGGTTTTTGCAAGATTTGTTGCCTTTATAAGCTCGTGATTTCAAGTTCCATTACTATGTAACACCGTGATTTTTCCACATTTTGGTTCGTCCCAGCACTGATCTGCTCTGAGGAGTTCCAGACAGTTTCTTCAGAAGCCCTGAAGTCTAGAAGAGGCTGCAGAGAAAAAAAAAAAAAAGTAGCAGATGCCCCAGGTGAAACACATCTCAAGTACCTCAGTTGCCCTCTAGTTAGGGCAGCAAAACATCTTTGGTCATCAGCAACAGACCAATGGAAACAAAAAGCCTTTCTCCAGTGCATAGGTTGTTGTTTTTCCCTATGCAGCAAGCGTGGTTATTTATTTATTTATATCTTTGGCATGTTTGGCAGTAAAAACTGTTGGAAAAAGAACATTTTTCTTCTGAAAGCTGTAAAGGGCTTTGCTGTTGTGTACCTCCATCAAACAAGAGAACTTCTCCCTTCCTTGCACTGGTCACTCACTCGGTGACATGACTCATCCACTAAAGGCCAGCTCCGCACCAGCACAGAAAGGAAACCTCAGCTTCCTCTCTGAAACTACCGAGTCTCCAGAAAAAAAACACACTATTTCTAGTGGCTAGCACATTGTCATGAGACTTGCAGCTCCACTCACTTCAAAGCAGAGCGCAGTTGCAGGGCTCGTACAACCATGGGGATGTTGGCTTCTAAACTGCCAAGTTTGCCCTGGATTTCAGAGCCCTTCTGTACCTGCCATTCTCAACAGGGAGAAAAGAGAAGAAGTCTCTGATAGAGGAATTTGTTCCACTGTAATTTGGTATTTCCTGTAGAAGAGGAAGGGGTTAACTTTCTTCCCCTAAAAAGCAGAGGGGCAAACTTTTCTGAAAGTAAAACCATAAATGAGGAAACAACAGTGAAGAGCTTAAAAGGAGTGCTCAGCTAGCTGCTGTGCAGAAGACAGGCCTATTGAAACCTTGAGGTCTGTGAAGGCAGAAAGGGTTGGGGTTGATATATCTGCCTGCCGCATTAAGGATCCACGGGAGACAAAACAAACCCTGAAATAATAGACTTTGTTCTCTTTTCTGAAGCTGACCTCAGTGACAGAGATCAGGGTGATGTCCATGAGTCATGTGTAGGTGCAAGAGAGAGACCACGGGAGTGTGAGTCACAATGACTAGGACTGTGTTTGTCCAGAAGTGCACAATAAGCCCTACTGATAGGACTTATTCAGAAAGCAGAACATAATTTGCTTAGGCAACGCCATATATTCATTGGTCCCAACTTTGTAAAAACTCCAACTTCTAGAAAATATTTAGCAAGAAATAGTTGCAACAGCAACAAAAAAAAGTGGCTTAGTATTAAAGTTTATCAATATTGCAAAATTTACTGGTGGTGCCGTCCTAAAAAACAGTCAGTGGAGTGTTGGGAATTTCTCTTAGTTTCTGAATTTAATTTAAATGCTTTCAGGGAATGTGGTTTGTCATACTGGGTAAGGCACTCACCCTCTGTTACCCCCACCCCAAGAAATATCTCCAGCTACATATCTGATATGTCACATCAGTCATTAAAAATGCTGACCGATCATTAGATCTTCAAGTAGATGACTTAGAGGGAATTATTTCATAAAATAGCTGAAATATACCAAAAGCTACAATAGGCAACCTTGCTGCAAGTGCTGACTAGGAATAATCAGACAAAAACAAGGTGTCTTCTCCAAACAACATGATTTCAAGAAAAAGCAATGGACTCCATAGACTTACTTAAAAACAGCTGGAGCAAACAAGCACTTCACACTGGCTAACAGAATGGGGGAACTTAATCAGAAACCTCATAAATTTGTACTCCAGCTTCAATTAAAACAAAAGATTCCTACACATCCAAAAAAAATCCCACCAAAAATGATATTAAGGCTAATGCTTCCGTCACCCACATTGGTATGATTATAGTTGCCAGAACCTTTATTAACCGAACACCATATTTATTAACAGCTTGCTAGCCAGCGCTGTGACATAGAACAATGTTGTCCTTGGCTGTTTTCCCAACACAGAGGAACGGTACCAGCTCCACTTCTGCAACAGTTTGCTGTTAGGATCACACCCCAACAGACACTTCCGAAATTGGGGTGGAAAGGAAACCTGACAGCATGGAATCAGTCAGGCATTCAGCAAGTTTGCTCAATACCTTGTCACGTTTACAGAGAGGATCAGAACACAGATGCAAAGGCTCCTGCCCAAGTCAAGGAAGGAGAGTCAGTTCCCTCGGTGTGCGGCTGTGTTGCTCAGCAAGTGCCTCACTTGGGGTATTTGACAAACTGACACTCTGCCAAACTGAGTGTCGAACTCAGCTTGTCAAATACACGCAGTGCTGCACTGCAGCTCTCTCCAGGCTGTCACAGTCTTCACTGAGATGCTGTCCTGGGCAAATGAAAAGGGAAAAGAAGGTTTGAACCTCCTGTTAAACTTCAGAGACTTTTTCCAGTTAGCGAACTGTCATCATCCCTCCCGCATTTCCCCCTCCACTGTTTTTCTTTGGGTAAGGGAGAACCACACAAGCAGACATTGCCTTCTGCTGAGGGAAATGTCCACTGTATTAGTTCAAAGGCTAAAGCTCTGTGGAGCTGGAAATGATGCCAAGTTTTAAACTAACCTTCTGCCTTAGCTATACATCTACCTTGGTAGCTTGAAATATTGACAAAATGTCCATCCAAATGCTCAGACATGCCATTTGGGTACATCATCATGAAGACCAATGTCTCTCTAGACACACACAGTCTAGACGACAACCCTGCAATACTGCAGTGGAACAGTTCTGCATTGGTTAGAGATAAGGGCATGATAATCTAACAGACTTTTCACAGCTTTCATTTTTATCCTCCTAAATTTAAACAAGTTTTCCAGGCTTCTCAGATTTAATTTCTTTTATTTGGGTCCCTGTGGTACAGGTTGGGGTGAAATCCTGGCTCTATACATGCCAAAGATGAAGTTCCTTTCGGCAGGAATAGCCTTAGGGTTTTACCTCTTATTGTACTGCTGATAGCTAAAACCAATCTTTTTACCTAGACCTAAAGATTTGAAGAAGGAACCCTTCTAGACTGTCTGAAAAAAAAAAAGTACAACTCTGCCCCTGTGCATGCATGTAGAGGATCACCACTGGTTCTTCTGGAACTAAGATCAGCTGCCAGCATTGGCTCAGAGTCCAGTGCCATGTGTGTTCACTTCTGGAAAAAAAAAAAGTAAAAAAAAAGAAAAAGCAGCCACAGCAGCCTCTGGTCCCTGCAAACTTCAGTCCCAAACTCTGCCTGCCAGCATGAAGCTGCACTGTTACATGTTATAAAGACTGTGATATTAAATAAAAACCAAAGCACCACACAGAGAAACAATGAACTTCTTTGGGAATGAAGTGAAACTTTCTCTTCCGTTGTCAAACCAACCCCCTTCTGCTTCATTTCGAGCTCACAGAAGAAGCCTCTCCTGCAATAAATGGAGTTTTTCACCCTAACACACTGACATAATCCACGTTCCTTTAAGTATGAATATAAGCTCCTCCTCCCAGTATTCCTTAGCACAAAGACCAGAAGATGTTGTCAACTCCTCTGTTACTTTAACAAGAGTATTAATTAAATTCAGAAAAGCACTTGAATTAAATAAAATATATGCAAGAGAAGATATTGCTAAGTACTACCATGCACTGTGTCATTCTGGGATGTTGACAGTTCAGAATTTGAGTCTAAAAACAATCTGAAATTCTGACATGTAACTCTTAGAAAAATTCATCGTGACTCCTAAACTGCACACATTTTGCATAACACTAGTTTAGTGTCATTCATATTCTCTGCAGGCCAGGCCCAGCTATAGCCTAATTTTAATCATGGCGCTTTTAGCTTCCTTCCTAGTCCCCTGATCTTAATTTCATGTGACCAGCAGCACCAGTTTCTGAGAAAGCAGCCAAACTATCTTTGGTATCAAAATGAAAAACTAAAACGGTTATGCTAATTATATTTTGGAAGGCTGACCATTAAAGACATAAAAGTAGAAATCAGCTGCAGTATGCTAACAGCATTCCACAGAGAGCAATTTATTTAATCTTTTCTATCTGACTTCTGGGGCTTTATTTTAAAAGGATGATCATAGGATCTCATCAATATGAAAAGGGAATGTATTTTTGTTGTTTTTTTTTTTTAATGTAAAAATACAAAATAAAAAATGTCAAATATGTGTTCTTTATACGTGCTCCAGAAACAGCAGAGTAAAAAAAGGTTTAACAGCAAAGAAACAGCTACAACTTTAAAGAGTAAATCAACTTCTAGATGAGGTTACTACAAAAGCTTTGCAATTCTTACATTCCCCCTACCCTCCACGTTACACCTTTAGTGTGATGTAGATAGCAAATAGCCCTTTGTTCTGGCTCTTAATTTGGAATAAATTTCAGCCACAGTAGATAAAAGTAGCACATTGCAATGGATAAAAGAAGTGCGTGCATTTCATGAGTATTAGAAAACTCATGTCAGTGCTAATAAGCTGATTTAAGATCATTCTAGCAAAAGACTTACTGGTTTAACCACGATTCAAACTGATCTGTGGTTGGTCAAATTCCTCTCCTTCCAAATCAAACTCTGCAGTACCATGGAAAATGAAAAAAAAAAAACCATGTTCTGAAGGGTTCACATAGCTGTTGTTGGTCTTAATAAAGCCAGGATGAGCTCTCTCTGCCTGAAAATGCTTTCAGTAAAGAGTTAGGTACTGCATGCTAACTACTGGCAGCACAGAGGTAAAAGAAAAATAAACCTGTCCCCCCATAATACCTCCCAGACATAGCAAAGTGTGATGGAGGGGCTGAGCTGCACAAAGAAAGACTGAGCAGGTTTTTCAGCAGGTATCAGTTACTAGACTTGCCTTAACTTTAATGCTGATTTCTAACAGTGGGAGATCTGGCCTTGAGAGGAGGAAAAAAAAAAGGGGGGGGTGGGGGGAGAGTAAAAAAACAGAGCATTGCTTCTGCTATTGCAGCTTAAAATAATCCCCCATTGTGGCTTTCTGAGGGGGAAAACAGCCACAAGAAACGTTGCTGTCAGCAACAGATAAGAGGAGGGTCACACAGTGGAGATAATTCTATCAGCAGATGGGAACAGAGCTTTCTACCCCACCCTGTAATGATAGTATCTCATTTGAATGGATTTTTCATTGTCAGAGCTTCTGGTTTCAGGCTAAAATGGGTATTTCCAACTACAGGCTTAGTGTCATAAAACAGACTGAGCAATCAAGTGCATACTCTGGGGGAAAAACAGAAAGTTTTTCTTCCTCCATTCTCCAGTAAGTCCCTTACTGAAGTCAGAAAATGCTTTGTTTTCAACCCCCTCCAAGCCACATACCATCTCTCAGGGATTTTTACATGGCTGTGAGACAGCTCTGCAACTTGTGATGAAAATAAATGTAAAGTAAAATTATTGCATAGGTTTGACTCTAAGCCTAATAACATGTGTAAACATGTGGCTGTGTGTTTTTCACATGCTAAGTGGCAATGTCCTGAGACGCAGATTGCAGCAATTTCAGGACATGCAGTTATTATTCAAGATTTGAGCTGGAATCAAGGCCATCGCTGTTTTCTGCTTAGTTAAACCCAAATGGCAGCCTGCATTGGAAGTAAGAATCCCCACAGATCTGTGGTGAATGGGGTCTGCTGATCCTGGCCATCAGCAAACCTTGGGACATGCTTCTCCTAGGAGCTAGAATTCTTCGTTATAACCAAATCAAATTCAAATGAGTTTGCTCATGGCAGACTTCCATTGGCTGCCATTCTGATCCATTTAGGATCTTCTCATGCTCCCAACGCTGCAGCTGAAACTGCTGTGAGCTTTGCCTGACAAATTTTGGAATATTTGGCTCAGGAGGTTCAATTTCATCTATAAGGCAGGCTCCAGCAAAGCCTGGAGCTGAAGCCCAAGGGGTTTGCTTCACTGCAGGCAAGCTGGGCTATATACGCAAGCATATCTCCCTGTAGCACGTCTTCTGACTTGGATAAGCTAGTAACGTAAAAACAGAGCAAAAGGCCAAATGCTGCAGCCAGTTCATTATTAACTCCTGCTCTTTAGCTGGCAGGTCCTAAAGCAGCTCTAAGCTACCTGCTCTGCCATACAGCTCAGCTCCGGTCTGAGCCCATTGCTGCAAACAGCGCCATATTCTGCTTTGCCAGAGGGCTCACAGGGTTGAAGATGGAGCCTTTTCAGTGGCATATGAATTGCTTGCTCCCCAGGAGGAGCTGTGAAACTGCAGCATAGGGCAGCAGCTTCATGGACAGCCCCGTCCCTGCCCCTGCTGGAACCTGGAGGCCTTTTCTCCCCCTGGCTCTGCAGCAACTGGGAAGGCCCTTGCCTCTCCTTTCAGGGGTCTTTGGGCTGCAGGTCACTGGATGAGGTGGTGACCAGCTGCCTTGTCCTAAGGAAAATTCCTAGGCACCGTGACTTGGTGAGCAAAGCCACTGCCCCAGTTTTGGTGCGGACCTGGGTGAGAGTCTGAAGCGCATCAGTGAGGACTATCCCTAAGCAGCTGCAGGAAGCATAAACCAGCCACACGTTCCTGGTGCTGTCTTCCTGTGCTACTCTGTTACCTCTACCACACAGCCCTATGTACGTTGGTTTTTGTCCTTGCTTTTGTCAAAAGACTGAGAGCAGCCCCTCCTTGCTCAGCCCAAGCTGTCTGTCCCCTCTGCCTATCCCTGCTTCACAATAAACGTCTTCTCCATCTTGCCCTGTGAATCTGACTTTCACTCTTCAAACTTGCTCCAAAAAGTGAAAAGCATAATCCAGCACTTTTTCCTGACAGACAAATTAGCCCCACTTCTAATGGGAAACTACACAGTCTCCTACCTTGTGCCTCTACATCTCCTTCCCATACCTTCCCTCTGTTTTCGCCGTGGAGGCTCTCCTGGTACCACTGTCCATCTGTCTGCACACAGCAGTGCGCTGACGGGCACTGTCACGCAGGAGACAGCAAGGCTGCCCGCCCCTCTGCCCGGTGCCACGCGTGACACGTCGGTGCTGTGTTGGTGCCCTCACTGCATGCTGTTTGGAGCCTTCTTCAGCAGGGCTTTGCAGAGCTGCACCCCTATTGCAGCAGTTCAGTGCCAGGCCCAGGTCCTGGACAGGCTTTCCTGCAGCACCCAAGATCAAACCCGCCTCTCCTGTCAGATCAGCACTCGTGGTAAAACCTGTCCAGTGGGACAGCGAGGTGGATGGGCCAACCCTGCTACCCCCCCTCTTCAGGAGCAGGTACGCCCCTGGCAGGCACACTGCTGAGGTCTGGGACATTCAAAAGCAACCCTGATCCAGACCTCAGGCCCGGGATTGCTGTAAGGGACAGAAAAACAGGATGCACTGGTCCCCGCTCCTGTCTGCCCCACAGCTCAGCACACAGAGAGTCACAAGCACAAGGCACCATTCAAACACTCGGGTGAGGAGGTTGTGGGTTTCGCTTATGGCTGCAGGAACAGCTTGCAAGAGCAGGAACCAGAAACGCTGCAACCAGCACCTCACAGCTTGCGCAAAAGGACCAGGAAGGGCCTGATAAACCCATTACCTGGCATTGCTGGCCGCGTGCCCTCCCGCATCCCCCTGTACTCACCTTTGATCTCCAGCCCCTGCCCTGGCTCCTCCGCAGCGCTCAGAGGACTCTGCCTTCAGCTGTGAAGGGGAGGGAAGGAGGTGCGCAGGTGACCACTCATCTGACAGCCTGGAGTCAATGGGCAGCGAAGAAAAGGAGCTGAAGAGCATGGCTGCGCCTGGCTGGGACACCAGCTCTCCCTGGTAAAACCCTCCTCCATCCCACAACTTCCCCCACTCTTCGTTTGCGGTGTCTCATCTATGACTAATTGAGATCAAAATCTCCCTACAGCCAGCAACTCATCTGTAGCGTACGTGCATGTGAGCCCAGTGGGAAGCACGTGCATCCCTGTACCAAGTAGGCTACGTACGCATCGCTAATGATATAAATTGTCATTCACCCTCATCAATGAATCAGGGTCCCAAGGACAGCACTCTCTGTCTGAGATGGGAGAAGTTTGCATGCCCTAACCCTGTGCTTGCAGAAGCATACACTGCCCCACACCACAGCTCCTCCCCAAAGGGAAATACCAAAAAAGCTCCTCTGGTTTAGGAAGATGGGCTCCCAACATGGAGGGGAGGCAACCCAAATCTGAGCTGGCTCCGGTCCCCTGGAAACTGGTGGTGTAATGGAGGCAGAACAGCTTTCTGCATTGCCAGGGATGCAGGCATCCCACGTGTTTTGGCACCCCACCACCAGCGGTCCATGGGGCAACCACCCCCGGGGGTGATCCCCCCCCCCCCCATCCCCAGCCACCCGTCAGCCAGCTGGATGGGGAGCTGGCACCTACCGTGCTGAGCTAGCCGGGCCCCACCAGGGCAGGGGCACCAGCATGGGGCTGGCCCCAGTGGTGGGGGCACAGCCCAGGCACACAGCTCGTTTTTGAAGGGGCCGCTCCTCCTTCGAGAGGAAGCTGCGAATGGGGAAGATAAGGCTGAGGTTAGATAACAGGAAACGTCTGGATGCGAGTGACAACACGTCCAGGTTGTGAAAGCTGTTCTCCCCATCCCGCGCCAGGCTGCAAGGCTCAGAGCAGGGTGAGAGGCAGCTGGGACAGCCCTCACCCTGTGCAGCCATGTCACCTCAGCAGGCCTGGGCCACCAGAGCAGTGCTGCTTCTCTCTTCATGTCCCAGCTGAAGGCATTGTCCTGCCGGCCCTGGTATTTCCACAGGGAAGTGGCCTGGGCAGCTGCGCTGGCTGCCCACAGCCAGCCACCCCTCAGCTGCCCAGCCCACAGCAAATCCAAGCCGTGTGGGACCAGAGGAGCTGTGAGGAGGGCCACAGTGCAGGGCAGAGACTGCCAGGAAGGCTTTGGCTCAGGGGACAGGCTCATTGCCATGCTTGGCCCTGAGGGGTCTCTTGTGTCTCTTGGCTGCATAAGGAGCAGGGACAAGGGCTGCCGAGGTTCATGCAGAAAAGTAAGAAATAATGCTTTGTTCAGAGTCATTTGGAATTATAACCAAAGCAAGATCCTCTGTTTCTCACCTCCTGTCCTCTCATGGCCTGCCTGCAATACTGGGTACCCTAAGGTAGATGCGCCATCATCTCTTAGTGCTACTTCCATCTAACCTGCCCAGGAGCAAGGCCAGTCAACGCAGCTCGAAACAGCAGCCAATGAGCTATCTGTGCTCAAACTATCAATACAGAAGCCAAACTGATTCAAGCAAAAGCAGAAATTTTAGAGAGAGATTCCTTAGTGTGGAGAATATGGCATACTACATTTTTTCAGGTGAAGACTCATCAAAAGCGTCACTTTGTGCCTGCACTGTCCCAAGAGCGTTTGCCAACAGCTAGCAGTGCCAGTGTGATGAAGACTTTGTTATCCTTCTTACAGGACTGATCTTCTCACTCCCAATGCTCAGCTGCTATCTTTCCTTTCCAATTTTTGCCTCACAGGTTTCCCTTCCCAGCCTCCCCATTTCTGTCCTGGCTTTACAGCCAAACCGCACGGAGATCCTCCTGCTAATGCAGGCCCCAGCAGCAAATGCTAGAGGATCTCCAGCAGCTTTCAGTTACATTATCAGCATGCTTGGGCTGCAGCCACATATTTTACTATGCTTCTGCAGTTCTATCCAAACCCCTGATCTGGAAAACACACATGTCTGAGAGTAACTGTGTATTCTGAGTTCCTTGGAACTGCACACAGGCTACTTCTGAGCCTACATGTGGATGCTGGGGACACCAGCTTCCCTGCTAAAAGAAAAACTTGGCCCTTGTGCTGAGGGATAGTTAGATAATGAGGAATACAGTTACTCTCAAGTTCCTCTTTCATCTGCCTGTGTTTTAAAATATATAATAAAAGAGGAATGGAAAGGTCTGGTTGGTTTTGCTTTGGTTTTAATTGGAGGAAAGAAATAGGCTTGTTCATGTAGTTTGTATAGTTTTTTCCTAGGTTTCTTTTTCACTCTCCCTTTCTCTTGCCTGTACCCAAAAGGCTTTGAAATGGGTCACCTTTGAGGTGAACTATAGAAAGAAAAAAAAGGCAGATATTTTATTTCCACTCTTTGTGGGAATGCAATACAGAGGAGATTAGGAGACTTACTGCAAGTCTGATGATTTTGTCCTGCTCATTTTTGTGTCACCTGGCTGCACCTGATAGCAAGCCTTGCAAATCTAGGAACAGAATCACCCTGAAAAATGCTCTTTGGATATTTCTTGCTCCCCTTGGGTGGTTACACAAATTATTACTAACTTTACATGTCCAGAGCAAGAAACAGACTGATAAAAAACAGTAATGAAACTGAACCAGTGTGAAAAGCAGCAAGATCATTTCACATCCAACAAAAAGGCCCAAGGGCATGACTGCAAACTTTGTGTTAGGAGCTGGGATCCTTCACTGCCAACCTGCAACGAATTCCCTGTCTGCATTCCATGGTACCATCCAAATCAGCTAGCTTGAAGTTTATTCAGTTATGTCAGCACGAGCTTCTGTCAGACTTCCTAGCAGAGGTACCAACACAGACCTTTAAACCTTGCAGCGGGTCGATCTAGTGCCCCTCTCCAGCCAAGATGCTCTTCTTCACACTGCACCTAACTGCCGCGCAGTCCTGCAGACCAACATTGATATCTAAGGTGGATGTTTCACTGCAAAGCTGACTTCCTCTGCAGCTTACAAATGTCACCACACTACCCTACTCAGTGCAATAGCCTTGAAATTGCACTCAATATTTCCTAATCAAGCTAGCTTTTTCAGTACATTTGCAGCATGCAGCTCTCTGGCCTGCTCTGGGAAGGGGAAGAAGGGAGGTAGAGAAGCTGGGCAGATTACAGATGGCCAACAAATACCATCTCAGAGGTCTTTACACGTTGTTACCCAAACCACAAAATTGTCTTGGAAAACAACACAAAAAAGTGGCTAAAATGGGTCAGAGAGACAGTCTGATTAGCACACAGTAAGTTATTTTGCATTTTAGTTTCAAGTTACTGTACTTTTTACCCGTCATAAAATAAGCCATAAAGAATTAGCAGGTTTGTACTGGACACAGACACACATTCAGGCTCATTCTACATCTGCACTGCTCTGTATTCATTAATCTTAACTGAGTTAGTAAATGCCAGATGAATGCTGAGTTTGCACCACTCGTCAGTGTACCTTCACAGGACAGCAGGAGATTTTCCCTTGGGACAATTCATTGCATAAATATCTTCAAAGCCAACATGCTCCTCTTGATGAAGCAATTAAAGCTATATAGACCAAATCAGGCCTGATGACAATCATCAGTGGCTGCCTTTCATTTCAGTTTTCTCATACAACCCAGTTCTGCTGTTCTGCAGCATCAAGAATTGAGACCAACAGCTTTTACGCCACTATACCAAGTGATGCAAACACAAATTATTCCTATATCAAACTAAAAAATACCAAACCGCTCTCCCTCAGATTCTCCTCTCATGTGAAGAGCGCTATTTCCCTGTGCACTGGCTATTTTCAGTATCATTTTCAATTGACTTGCCTCCATCCATGGGTCTTGGGGGAGCTTTCAGATTAAATCCCAAAGAGCCAGTCACTGCTGGACTTTCTCCTGAGCTGTCTCTGAGCAGCAGTTGCTGATGTGCCCTGCCTGCAGCACAGTGTCAGTGCCTGAGGCTCTAAAGAAGACAGGAACGCACCCTCCAGCAGTCAGCTGAGCACAGCACTTGGCGATTTCTCCAGATGTCACCGAACTCTTACCCTTCTCCACGTTACAGATGGTGTATAGGCAAAGCTGAGGGGTCCAGTGTGAGCCTAGCAAAAATGTGCACAGGGGGAAAAAAAGAAAGAAAAAACAGTACAAAGAAGGTCATTCACATGAGTGACCATACCACTATGAGAGGTGAGGAGAGGAGGAAAAGGGAGGCCAGGAGCAATTCTGAGCCTTACATCTAGAAGCACTCATGGACCTGGATCCTCCAGGGAGTGGAAGGGGATGAGCACTGTCAACCTCCAGAAGACAGAGGATGAAGCCACAGCTTAGCTCGAGGCACAAAAAAAAAAAAAAAGGCAAACAAAAAAAAACCTACACCAATGCAGGAAAAAATGACAACTATTTCTTGAAGGCAGTACATGATGGAGGAGCTGTACATGATGGAGGAGCTCACTGGGGAGACCCTCCCGCAACAAAGGCCTTTAAGCCCCGCAGCAGGCCTCGCGGGAAGAATCTCTTTGGCCAGCAAGCTAGGTCAGAGACATTGCATCCTTGCCACCAGTCTGCCTGTGGACATAAGACTTCACCACTAGTCTGCCTGTTTGCTAGTTCCTTCTGCAAAACAGACACTCGGCTAAACTCTGCCTCTCTGGCTAACCTGAGCTTTGAGTCATGTGAAGATATTTTTTCCATTTTGAACCCTTACTTCATTCCAAAAAGAGAAAAAAAAATAATCATACCACATGGACCTTCCATTTTGCTGTAAATGCTATCTCCCTCCCTTCCTGCCCCCTTCTCAGGCAGGCACACAGTGGTAAGAGTCAGAGGCTGGGCTCTAGCAAATGGAGGATGTTTCTGTTCGTGGTTGATTATGTGTTTGTCACTTTTATTTTAGACTTCTGGTTAAGGAAAGAGAGGGAGAGAGAGAGAAGGGCACAAACCAAGAGGCTCAAAGCTGTTTTTCAGATGGACAGTGACAGATAAGAAAACCCCACTAACTGTCACAGTCATTGAATGACCCAAAACACATTCTGTACAGCATACACTATTAATAATAGTAGTATAAAATGAATAATAGCAGTGTAAGTATTGTAATTCCAAAGAAGTAGAAAAAGAATGTCAGGCAGAGGTCAAGTGGGTTCAGGTAGCTTGAGTCCGTTCCTACTCCACATCAATTAGTACGCCTAGATTTTTATATGAGGAGAGGAAAACCAGACCATCTTTTGTTTTCCCCAAGTCTGCCATCCCGTTCAGCAGAGACCAGTTCTCTGTTCATGTGCTAAGAATCATAACCTTGCCTAGAGGTTTTCCTTCAAAATAAGCTCATATTGCAGCTATCTATCTCCTTAATTTCACCACATCATCGAAAAATAAAGCCATATTTTCCTGTATTTACTCCCTCAAAGGACTATGTTTTCTCTTGCAGTAATCTTGTTATGTGGCTAGGCAAAGAATAAGTCTTACACTGGGTAAGACTTTGATAGACTCTCTCAAAGAAATTTGGATCTGTGAAGATCTATTTTATTCACTGCTGATGTCAGTGCAGTTACTGCATACGCATTACCCCTAATAACAGAATCCTGCCCTAGAATACTAAGAAAACAGCCATGGATTCACCTTTTTTTTTTTCTTTAATAGCAGAATTTTTTAACAAGCATGTAAGTCATCAAAAAGCCAGGATTGTGCTGATTCTCTCCCCACAAGAGATTGTGCTTTGGATGCTAATCATTGTCTTTTACTGATCATGATAAGTTACCTTTCTCTGCATGCTATGTTCAGAAACAATGCATTAGCCAAGTTTCTCTGCTGCCAGTTTCTGGTGATCTTATCAGATGAACATCCTGGGTATAGAGCATGTCTAGTTGCTAGACTGCATAACAAGCAAAGGTCTGTGTTAAACTTGCACACTCTCATCCTGTGGCTATTGGAGGACCTGAACGGTACCAGGCCTTTTCTGGCATGGGAATGCATCAGGAAAAGCAGCTCTGCAGAGCAGTGTTCCGATATGGTCATCGCTCAAGAGGCCATTGCTGGCAAAAGTAATTAGAAAAGTCAGGAAAGAAAAATGCATCAGGACTTTTAAGTTCAGAGATACTAATTCTGAAAGGCTTCTGAGTCACAGATAACTGGAGAATGGGAGTGCACTATGCAGATACCAGTTACTCTGTTCTTCAGTTCTTTCCTTGGCATCTGCTGTTGGCAAACCCTAAGCGATAGGGTGCCAGCTTGGCTGGCCCCTTGTCTGACCTCAGGCAGATGCTCTGCTGTTCAGTTAAGCCTCAGACAACTGCAGAAACAACACGAGACCAACAGTACCAGGAATGCCTGCAATACCAAAATGGTGTGTTTATCAGTCCTGCACTCCCACAGGCCTGCAGGCAGCCACCACAGTGTCACCAAGATGCCAGCTTTTGCTGTTCTTGGACCCTCTGCTTCGGGCTTCCAGGAGGAGAGTTGTGTAGCTTATCGCCCACCCCCCTTTTAGCACACAGAGGGCATTTCAACACTGCAGCCTTTGCTTGCAGAGTCATTGTCGTAGGGAAGTATGTGACCGCTGGGCTCCAGCTCGCAGCTAGCATGCTGTGTTGCTCAACAGCGACGGTTGGGTTTACATCAGCCATCACCCTCTGTGGCAATGAAATGCTTCCCCAGCACAGAGTTGCTCTTCAGCTGCAGAAACCATTGTAACAGAACAAAAGGGGGGGTCGCTGTACAGCATACGTCTGTGCCTCAATCCATCAGGCATGCTGCTGGGCATCCCCATAACCATTGGATCAAACTTGTCCTGCTTGGACACGGAAGGTCTTTGCAGCTGTTCTCCCCAAAGCTGTTCCTCTCCCACCCTACCCCCAATACCTCTCATATCAGGACCACCTGCTTCATCAGACCTCTTCACAGTGGGGCAAGAAAGACCCAAACAAAATTGTGCTGGTAATTGCTAACAAGTTTCAAAAGGGTAGGAGCCCTTTTTTATTGTATGTATTTCCTTGACTGGCTGCTACATTTTCCAACCTTCCCAAGGAGAAAAGTATAGAAAGAAAGATCACAGATCATAACCTGGGCAGTCCTTTCCTTCCTTTAAGGCTCATAAGAGAACATTCATTAAATTCTATGCCTCCACACTATAGCTGACCCGGGATGGACCTACCAAACAGACCAAAATATCTCCAACACCCAGTATTTATTTCCAGCACGTCTTTCCTTGTGTGATGGAGTTCTTGAAACATTCCAGGGCATTTTCCATGCCAGTGAAATTCCATCAGCACATCTCTTCACACTGGAATGTTTCACAGGCTATTGCCTACAGCAAGGATGCAGGCTGAAATGCCAGCATGTAGTAATCAAGAATTTCTCCACCTTTCCCAGAGCAGCTGAGTTGTTTGACATGATTTACTCATTCAGATATGAATCAAAGACTCCTTCAAACAACAGCATGGAAAATGAAAAGTTCTATTGAACCTCATGGCTTAATCTTATCCCATGATGTGAGTGCCAATGAACTTTTGAAAACCCCAGTCTGAAAAGTTCAAATATATAAATACAAAAATGACTCCTTTACAAGCAGCTTATGGAGCATTGCACAAATCCATCAAGTTATATAAAAAGCGTATTTTAAGCAGACAGTGATCTTACACAACCTTATCCAGACAGTGAACTTGCACATTCGGCAGCAAGAGGGACACAAAATTGCCCATCAGAGCACGTTGCCCGAGCAAGGTATTAGTGTCAGAGCACCAATTACCCTGCTGAGCAGGTTACGATGCCACCAGGCAATTAGGCTGTCTGCAGGGCAGATTGGGAGGTCTTAATAGGGTCACAGCTGTTCTCATGGCCTCCTGTCACAGGCTGGGTAAATATGAACGTTGAATCTTAAAACTGTTCTACTGAGTATCACTTCTACACATTAGATTAAGGCTTTACCTAAGGATTTGTAGCTTTTACTAGATACGAGGCCAAATCTAGGGTGACTGATACATGGAAGTGCCTACATGGCAGGGAACGTGCTTTGCACCCAAAGTCACTGCTCCGTGCTCCCATTACTAATTGCTCTGGCCTCCTCTAGGATTGTATTTTCATTGCCCTCCTTCTGTCTCCATGCCCCAAACAATCTGCTCACTGCACATCCAGATAGCAGAGCGGTTAAAGCACACGGGGCCCTCAACAGCCCACCTTTGGCCGCCACCCTGCGCTTAAAGGTGGTCAATGGAAAGAGCGCGTGTGCCCGAACCGCGATGAGCGGGCACCGAGAGGCGGCCAGACCTGACCAGCGCTCACAGAGCGCTTCAGGAGGGGAGGCCCAAGACGAGCACGCTCCTCGAAAGCTCCAGGGAGAATCCGAAACGACCGCAACGGGGGCCCGGCGCGAGGCCCCTCTGCTCCGGGCGGCTGCGGGGCCGGGGGCGCTCGCCGCCGGTACGGGCCGGTGACGGCGGCAGGGCCCCGCTCCGCCGCGGGGTGGCGCCGCCGCCCAACGCCAGCCCCGCGCCCCCGCCGGGGGAAGGCGCAGCGCGGCGCCGGGCCGGGCCGGGCCGGGCTCGGCCCTCGAGCGGAGCGGGGCCGGCGGCGTTCGGCTCGCGCCCGTTTGGACCGGAGCGGCCGTGCGGGGAGGCTGAGCGCCTGCTCCCGAGGCGCTGACCGGGAATTCCGTCCTCGCCTTCCTCGGGAAAAGAGGGAGAGCGGCGGCGTCCTGCCGGGAGGCCAGCCGGTGGCACGCGTCCGGCACCCCTGCCCCGCGCAGCTGCTCCAGGTTGCGTCGCGTTTCTCGATCTAAACCAGGCCCTGCCCCGCGGGCCCGTCTTTGTCAAAACGCAGCCGCTAGGCAGAGGCACGGCGCCGGCTCTTCGCCTCTCCCATCGGAGCGGGCCGCTCGGCGAGCGTGCCGAAGGAGCAGCCGGCTGCCGGCGCTGCCTCGGGTGGCCGGCTGCCTGGCAGAGCCCCCGTTTCCATGACGGGCGGTGCTGTGGAAGCTGCATGGGAACATTCTTTGCAATCCTAGGCTTACGATCTCTCCAGGGAAAGAGCTGCTGCTCTGAAAAATACAAGGGCGACTTTTCAGTCTGGGGGTTGGATTTTATTTTTAAAGTCCGTGTAAAAATAATGCAAATAAAGGCTTGTGCCTGCTTGTGGAGCCCAGAAGACGGAGTGCTGGAGCAGTGGCAGAGACATTTTCCCAAGCAGCTTAGAGCAGTCCTGCTGAACAACCGCAACTGAAGTCAAAGCAGCAGCACTGAATTCTTTGCCCTGGGAATTGCCATCCTACCGGCTAAATGTGACCTTTAGTATTATTTTGTCAGCTCTAGTTGACAGTCAGTTCTGCTAGAACTTGATTAAGAAGACAAAGAAGGGCCTGGTAATTACAGTAATCTTAGGAATCTGGTTCTTGTCAACATCCCAACCAAGCAATTATCAGAACCATCACAGCCAGCTGCCTGCCTCATCCCTCCCAATCCCAACATCTCAGTTGCACATCCAAGCACAGTGTGTTTTGGAGAGCAACGCTATTCCCTGAGCTTCTATGAGCAGAGATGCTGGCAGCCTCCCATAATGGACTGGTGCCTGGTCACAGGGTATGTTCTGTGTCTGCACAAGGTTGCCTTCTTGTCAAGCACCTGTCACCTCACTGAGCTGCTGCACAGAGGTAAGCAGCAGGTGGGTTTCCCAAGCACACAAGCAGTAGCTGCCTTCCTCAGCAGAACAGCAGGGACACCAAGACAGCAAACTTGCAGAAGTGGGCTGTCTGTTCTTCTACACAACTACTGTCTCTGGTTCACGTTGGCAGGTGTAAGGAATTGCTTCCTTTACGGTTTAGGGACAAAAGTCAGGAGGGCAGTAGGGGAGATAAAAACATTTTTGCTTCTTCTAGAAAATAGGTGGATACTAGCACTGCAACCAGGGGAAGTAACTGGAGATGGTCTGGCCTTATCAGCCTCTTGCATAAACTCCTCTAAGCCACCTAAGAAGGTGCTGTCCAGTGTGGCATAAGGCTAGTGAGAGTTCCAAGAGGGAACTCACAAAGGAAAGATATACCAGAAGACCAGGGCTCTCTCTGAGTTAAGGCTTCCAACTTCGGCTCCACTGGAGATGTCTGCATTAAGTAGTGCAAGTGCTCTCTTTTTCTGACTCCTCTCTCTTAAAGAGTCCAAACAGATTGTGTTATATATTTGGGTGAGCCCTTCCTGGGCCCCTTGAGAGCAAAACATCTGAGACCTGTGCTTTATGCGACACCCAGAGATGGTCTCTGCTTCGTCGTTAACTTGATGGAGGTTATGGGCAAGAATTCCTGCATGACTTTCACATCTCAAGAAAGGGAAATGCACATTCAACCTTTCCAACTTATATTATGGGACAGAAGCAAGCAAGAGGAAGTGGACAGTCTTCACAAAGGACAGATTCAGGTGCAGAATCCATTTTGGAGGGGCAAAGCAGACTTCCAGCACATACAGACAGAGCAGCTTTGACCATCAAGACACAAAAATGAGCTCTACCATTTTCTCCTATTTGCTTAGCTCAGTTTCCTTCAGCCTGACCCAGGCAAATGTAGTTCTCTTTCTCTGACAGTTATAGTCCCGTAAGTTCTGCAAGCATTTCCAGTATGGATGAGCACTGGAACAAGTTTTATGCTACTAGCGCCTCCAGAGAGGGAAAGTTTGAGGGGCAAAAGGGATAGGTGAGTGAAAGAACATGCCACACAGCCAACACTTGGAATGCAGATGAGGTGTCAACTGCGGTGCAATGTGTACTCACCACTGGAACGTCCTGCAGGAAAGGGGCTGGCAGTGGTGGCGGGGCAGAGAGGATGAGAAACAAGGTGAGGAACTGAGCTGACCCACAACCTGCTCCGTCCCAAGGAAGGAGAGCCAGCCCTAGGGGAAAGTAGTGCCCCCCTTCGGCTCTATAAATAAGTGCAATCAGGTGGGTTTGCCTGGGCTTCCGAGAGCGATGGCAGCTGGCAATCACAGAGGAGCAGGGGCAGAGACACCTTATTACTCTGCAGGGACACCTGAGCTGAATCACCGACAGTATCTGCACGTCAGACTGGGGATCAGAATCCATATGAGCGCGAGGGGAGGGCGAGCAAAGGATAATGCTGATGAAATGGCAGAGTGTGCTCTGTAAGCTGCACAGCCTTGCCAATGCGTCACGCTCCTGCAGCAGACCCTGGAGCTCCCCTGCTAATCTGTGCAGGGCTCTAGCTCCCTTGCTGGGGTCCCACAAGCTCTCCTGCCCCGAGCTACCCAGAGGTCATCATGTATCCCTTCTGAGCAGTTCCTAAGTCATGCTGTCACTGGTGCAATTTGTCAATGAAAATGTTCTGCAATGTCATTTTCTCAGGGACAGAAACTCTTCATTTCTCTATTCAGGGCCACATTTTTTCACTTTAATCAATCATTTGTTCATACTGAGTGGGGCATGGTCCTCCTCATTTCATTTACTCTTTTCATTTACTTGACAAAATGAAAGGGTTCTCCAGGCTCTATATATAACATTTTTCACTTGCAAAAAAAAATGGGAAGAATAAAATAAATGCATATTTGGGATACTTTTTTTCTTTCTGTTATTGGTTCTTTGCCTTTTGCATCATGTTCCCATGAGAAAATATAAAAATCTTTCCTTACTTCACATGCTCTTACAGTTTGTTTGCTTTTTGTCTTTTAAACCTTTTCTCAGATTGTACACACACTTTCACAAACACACAGTGCGATCATAGTTTGAAAGCAAGTTTGTCTTCCCCAATGTTTTTTATTTTATATAATAAAAATTGGAAGCATTTCACTTCTGACAAAATCTCATCTTCAGCATCTCTCTCAAGCTTACGACGCACTGAAAATGTTTGACAGATTAGACCACACTGCTCCTGGACCTACCACTTACGGTCAGTACCTGCCGCACAGAACTGGCCATTGGCCTCTGGGCTGATGCTCAGCTCCCTCCGTGCAGCTCTGCAGAGAGAGCAGACGGTGCTGAGAGCACAGCTGAGAGCGCGAGTCCTCCAGCACCTGGGGGCCAGGGACACCACGGGACTGTGGCAGCCCTGGGCAGCCGCTGCTGTGATGGCCAGGGCTCAGGGCTCACCCTGCTGTGGGGCCAGTGAGCTGCTCTCCCACCTGTCCAGCTGAGACCACCAGGGGAAACTTTCTAGCAAGGAAACTCTGAACACAATGCTCCTAAGAACTTTTGCATTTAGCTGTGGGCCTGATTTAAACACAGAATCATAGAATCATAGAATATCCCGAGTTGGAAGGGACCCATAAGGATCATCGAGTCCAACATACTAGCAATAAAGTCCAAAGAGGTCCAGTAAGGCTGAAGTGGCACAATGGAGCTACTTCCCAAATATGATTTCTCATTTTCCTTCATTCCCAGCTAGACCTTATCAGGCTTTAAAGGAGAGCTTTTTCCTTCCAAATGCAAAGCTTCTTTCCTCTTAATCTCGAACCCATACTGCAACACAGCAGTGTTCTGGGAGAGCCCCCAGATAACGCAGCCTACAACCCCAAATGCAACAGGCCGTTCTCTGAGCTTTGAGGCCAAACAGCACAGCTTTGATTGTGTCCACATAATGAAGTTCTTGGTACCTGGTCTCCAGCATGTGGAGGCCTTGTGGTCCTAAGACATAATCCTTAACTTTTTGTGTGTTTTCTTTCCAGTTCAAAGAGCACGAAAGAGCACGCAGCCTGTGCTGCAATCCGTCAGAGGAGTATTTTCACAGCATGAAACTGTACTGCCTATGCTGCCTTTTGGCAGTGCTTCCTGATTTATGATATTGTCCAAACAATGCTCAGGCATAATTTCAGAGAATATTAATTAGCAGCAGCTGAAACAGTGCCAGGGTGTGAGATAATAATTAAGCAGGACAGATGATCACTGGTCCAGTGCGTAAGCTCACAAGCTGACAATGTTTTGTTTAACAACATAAACATAGCCTGGCAATCAACTGATGTTGCAGGGATGTGATCGAGGCATCATGTACCTTATATATTGCTTTGCCAACTGGGACATCCAGCAGCATCAGGAAACCTTGAGCCTTCCTAAACTGCTCTTTGTTTCTTCTTTTTCAGTGACCATCAGCTGCTATATAATGATTCAAGCCCTGTAATGTGTGTATCCTTGCCTGAAGCATTACAAAATCAGTTTTACTATGAAGTTTGTATTGATGCAAAAAAGCAAGAGTGTGAGTGATGCACACTGCATGAAGAGCTCAGGCAGGAATGGGTTGTTGTGGACATGCCAGATCTGTGCAGCAAGCCAAGGATTGCCACCTAGGAGAACAGGAGTGGGCTTTTCACCAAGGAGAGTAGCAACATTCAATTCATGCATCACATGTAGCACTAGTGGTGCCATGCTCAGGTGTTGTTGATACTAAAGAAACTGGGATCAGGGCTGCATGTGATGATGAAATGGTTTTGAAGGCGCAGAATCACACAGAATCGTAGGGGTTAGAAGGGACCTCAAGAGATCATCAGGTCTTGGCTGTTCTTCTTCAAATACCCAGCAAGCTACTTTGCTCCCACTGTTAGCAGAGAACAGAAATACATGAGCAGCAGTATCAGGATTGGGAGAGAATCTTTGATTATTCCTAGAATCCAGGCTGGTCCACATGTGGTGGACAAGTAGTTAAAACTATTTCAGGGTCATTAAGTTAAAAGAAAAATCATTTAAGAAGAAAGACTTCTAATATATTTGGAAGGATGTTAGAATCTTTTAAATAGCTCATCTTCTCTTGAATGCACCAGGAACTACTCATGGTCAGTAATGCATTCAATACAGTTTACCTTCTGTCTGCAACTTTTCCATGTCCCCATGTTATTTTCCCTAACTGACTCACTGTTTTAAATTATTTTCTTGTTCCAACCTGTGAACTTGTCCTCCACTTCACAGGCAGCTCTCAGCTTGGATGTACTAGTCAGAAACTGACCTGCATTGCGAATACAACTGGCTCATACAGGGCCACTCTGCTTCCAGTGAGATGATCATTACCAGGGAACTGCCGTTTCTTCTGCCATTCCATAATTTAATATTTGCTCAGAAAATCTTTGACATGAGTTCATGTTTTCTTAGATATTTCTACCAATCTTCTTCCAGGGAGCATTCAAGGAAAATGAGGGCAAAAGGAAATCAAACTCTATTTCAATTTCAAAAAGGAAGACAACAAAGAAACATCTGCACTCCATGGCATGTTTCAAGCCTCACGTCTGGGGTGGGAAGATATGTATGAAAGGAAAGGCACTTTGGCCCAGCGTAAGTTGGTTTCCTGATGCACATTCCCTTGCTTACCAAGGCCAGGTTAACATGATTTGAGTAATAGTGTTTCCATCTCCTTACCTTGGGAAATGATGCCAAGATTTTACAGATCTTGCTGCTAGGACACTTTTCTAACTGGGTTTCAATCTTATATGTCCTTTTGCACAGTCTCACCCCAATGCTTTCAGATAGAGGCTAAAATTAAGAAGAATGATATGAAACGAAGCCAAGGGAAATGCATTAAGTCATGTTTGCAGAGTACATTCAGAGAACAGGACAAAATGTCCTTGGGAAGAAAAAGAAATCGATCATTAATAATACATCTCATGGTGCAGACACCAAAGTTTTACAGCTGCTGTGAAGTCAGTGTGCGTTAACCGTAGTTATTGTGCAGTCCTGGAAAGTGAATATAGGCTAGTTGGGATCAAGGTAGACTAAGGTCTGTGATTAGAAAGTGTGCCTAGATCTTGTGAAACACTGAACAGCTCTGAGTTCTGCTACTACACAGTAAGTGCTAGGCACCCACACAAAATCTCCTGGATCTGCTGGCTTGCTGGATACACACTGGGTAACTTTTAGGAGCAGGGCTCAAACTCAATAACAGTGCATTAATCTGACTTCAGGTGTTTGGTGAACTGTTTAATTGCATGAGAGTTTAATGTCAGAGAGGGAACCAAAGCAATCGCTTCACTGAAAATGGATTACTATTCCAAACCCTGGGTAGAAGATCTGAGTCCAGCAACTTCTGACAGTAGCTGCAGTCATCCCACATATATTCTGCAACAAAAAGAGATCTTAAAACTGATTCAATCCTTCCCACTTTATGTACTAATCAAGTTCAGATGAGAGTCATGCTGTGGGTGGAAGGAACAGTCCGGGTCAGCAGGCCCTGGTATGCATCAGGAGAGAGAAGTAAGAAGATGGATGAAGAGGAGAGATTTGACCAGGAAGATGAACAACAAAAAAAAGAATACTGAAACTTAACAAAGACAAATTAAATGAAATGGGGATCTCTCAGTGAGTGGAGCAGCAGCAAGGCAAAGGCTACACATGCTGGAATACCAGACTTGTCCTGAACTCCAAACCGTCTGAATCACTGTCAATGGTTTTCCTTTGACAGCTTCATCTACAAAACCACCGCCAAGGTTGAAGACCTGGGCAGGAATTGCAGATGAGGAGATCCAGATATCCTCACAGCAGGTACAGCACAGATGGCTGCAAGCTCAGTATCTTTTAGGCAACACATTGGAGTCCTAATGGCAGCAACATGTATAACAAATGAGGTCACCAGGACTAATATTATTACAACAAATTCCACATGAATTAATCACATTTGAACTATAACGATAACAGAGCGTTGGTTAGGAAATTATCTCTAAGTTTCCCGTCTCTCTGGCACTTGCTTGTAGTCCAGTTTCTTTAAATGGGACATGGGTTGTGTTCTTTCATACAAAAGAAGTAGATTCATTTAGTTTAACTGAGGTTTATTCTCAGGTAGCTCAGGTTTACAGTGCAAGTCATTCTAAACCTGCTTTATGATATAGTTTTGTGAGTTGTTTTTTTTCCTCCTTTCTGTGCAAAATACTACCAGAACCCTGTGCAAGCTCCCCCACCAGGCTTATGGCTTTGAGTTAAATGTAACCTCTTTGTAAAAACATACATGGATTACACCAGCCTGGTGCTGGAAGTAGTGTCTTGTTTGTTTGTTTGTTTGTGTTTTTTGTTGTTGCTGTTATTTAAAAGCAGGAAACTCAAATGAAAGACTGTTATTAGTCCTTGCACCAAAAAAGTTTGTGATGTCTCCAGAGGAAAATTTTCTTGAATAAATATATCACATAGATCAACATAGTATCAATAAATAGAAACTCTTATGACCACAAGAGTGGAAAACCATGTAGTGGGAGTTGCTTGTGTGGATGTGAGGGAGACCATTAGGTCCGGTAGCTGCACTGACCTCCAGCATTCCCATCCTCCCTGATGCTGGATGGCTGACAGACTTTTACCAAAGGAATGAGAGAAATAAAATAAAGAGAAAGAGAGAGAGCACTTTGACCACACTCCTGGAAATCAGAGCAGTTGTTAGCCAAGTTGTAGAGCACAAAGAAGGTTAAAGTCAGGTTGGTGGCAGTGGGTTATCCAGGGGCTGTTTTTCTCAATCTGGTCATCCCAGAATAGCTGCTCTGCTTCAGTTTCCAATACAAAAGCTGTCTCTGTTACTCACATGTAGTAAGCAGGAAACCAGCAGGAAAGAGTGAAGATTCCACAAAAATTCCACCTTTTCCTGTATTACTGGCTGTGCTGATGCTTTCTCTACTCAGCCCTTGTTTGACTCCTGGGCACCCATCCAGATTTACCCTCTGGCAGGAGACAAAAAGTGCTGTTCATAGACTAAAAATCGGAGCTTCAGTATTGAGAGACCATTTGGCTGACAGATGTTTCTGCTTGCCTGTCTCCACCATTATTTTTTTCTCCTACTAATTTCTATCCTAGGAAGTGCGTGGCACTAGTGCAAAGAAGGGAGGGAAAAGCCACAAAAATAAAAACATTCAAAAAGCCTTGAGACATGAATTCTTAATCAAACACTGTAGGTCCAGTTATGCCTGCAGGGGTGCGTCTATACCTCTGGGTCTGGGTGGGAGTCTGCCTGCAATGAATACTTCATTCAAATCAAAGGGCAGAAGTTACACAATGTCTCTGAGCACAGAGTTCTGTTTCACAGAACAGGGAGTGTCAGCAGGCCAACAGTTTGCAGAAATGTCATCTTACAAAACTTGCAAAGTTGTGCCCCAGTCCTGAAATGGGTAGGGATACCTCTGCCTGTGCTGAGTTTGTAGTCAGTGTCAAGGTCTTAAGACCAGCAATCTTGCTGATGGTTGTGTTAGAGCAGGAGGTCAGTAAAGTACCAGGTAAAGCTCAGGAGGACCTCTGCTTTCTTAATTCCTGGAGGGGATCAGATCTCATCTTACTTTTGCCCCTTCAGTGAGTCCTGGATGGATTAAACTAGTGCATAAAAAGGGAGAACAAAGTTCAGTACATGTTGTCTTTGGAAACCACCTTCACATGCACCCTCACAAAACGACCTGAAACCCTGGCTGTTCTTTGGCTGCTTTTCTACACTCAGCAATGGATGTTACCATCCATCCTGTTGTTGGCTGTCCCCTGTCCTCCACTGCTTCTTTTCTTCTTGCCTTTAACTAAAGTACATGCTTCTGGAGAAACGACTGGCCATATCACTTCTGCTGTGACTAATGGAGCTACTCATGAATGTTGTGAAATAAATCATGAAACTGTGTTTATAAAGAAGCTAAGGAAGAAAGGTGAAGTGTTGATTTGGAAAGTGTAGCCCTTGCAATCCTCTGCTGGCATAAGCATATCAAGTGATACTTTACTTTCTCTGGAAGTCTTTTGTCTGCAGCCACAGCTTTGTTGCAGTCTGTCATCTATGCAAGTCAAGACAGCACAATCTGCCAATGTCTGCTTGATTAGTTACATAAAATAGACGAGTGTTTGTCAGGTCATCCGCTGCTACACATGTATAAACATGTACCTATACTACAGCTAAGCAGAAATTGTCACTTTCCACAGTTTGTGGAGACCCTTTTTATCAGCACTAAATACATCCATTAAAGCTAGACTGTGATCTATTCAGCCTCCTACATCACCATGAAATAATAACTTCAGGACATAGCTATACTTCAAAACTTGTTGCCATTGTTTTCTGGGTTGGGTAGTAAAGCAGGAGAGAATGGCTTAGGATACAGAGTCATCTTCAAGGGATACTAAAAGCTTGGAAGAGAAGCAGGGCCTCTGAGCCTTTGATACTGAGTAAATTCAGGAGCAGGTTAGGTAAGTGCAATGGCTCATCACAGCAAATGGTGGAAACTATTTCACTGTTTAGAGTAAAAGATAATTCAGGAAGAGCTGTATTATAGCTCTGCCTTCTCTGAGAGATGGCTAGTTTTATTTTTTTTTTGTGCATGACTGTCTTCTCTATGTGAGCAAGGAGGCCACAGTCTTGATGATCAGGACAAGGTATTGAGTGTGTTTGGGTGGAGCAGGACATGAAAACGAAGGCTAATTGTTTGCCAAGCCATGTCTCCAGGCCCTGAGGACCTCCTGCAGACCTTATGGTCCCCCCCCATCACAACTCTGACACATACCTACCTAGGGCCAAAGTTCTGCTACCCTGCAGAGAGCAATGGGAAATGCAGGGCTTCTCAAGAGAAAGTGAATACTTTAGGCTGTTGGTTTTCTTCTCATCTCCCCAAACAACCAATGGCATAGGATGGGGGTCCTCCAGCTTCCACAAGAATTCAAAGCAATGCCTTTTAAGGAGATGAAATCCATGGCAGCAAGTGGTGTACATGTGTCGGTCACCCAAAAGCCTGAAGTGGTTTCCACTGTGCAGATCTACAAAGCCACTGTAGAGCTGTTACAGAAGATAATGCTAGCAAGCCTAGGGCAGTGAGAACTGAAACCCAGCAGAGATTACTGACACCTAAATTTTACCTTATGCCTGTACAAATCTGTCTTCAGATGTGTGTGAGTGGTGCCACCATGCAGTGCCATGTAAACCACCCACTGCAAAAAATACAAATGTGTGAAGGGCATCATTACTCATTTGCAAAGATTTAATGATATAACTAAAAGCATGACAAAAGAATGAAAAGAGATGTCTGCTCTTGCAGCATGATATTGGTGCTGTGCCGTGCAGCAGCTGGCTTTGCTCCCCACTCTCCTCTGTCTTTGCAGCAGAGAGAGAAACCCCAGGGAAGGCCACAATGGCAAGGCACAGGGAACCTGGAGCAGGGCTGAAGCACAGAAGGGAAGGCACTTGTCTCTAACAGGCCCCCTCAGCACAAATTTCTTACTAGATGCAAAGGGGAAAGGGCAGAGGAAGAAGGGGTGGTTGGGTCTGTACACCTTCCATCCCCAGCACCCCACAAGGCCTGAGGCTGCTTTGCTCCTGGACTGCACAAGGACCCTGTACAGGATCCTGCAAAAAGGTAGGAGGCAAACAGGGGAAACTAGAAGAATTCACAGCAAGAATTCCTCTGGTCTGGGACAGGGAAATTGTTCTGTTTAGGACCTGTCATTTATTTTTAACACAGGCTCTTAGATTCATGCGCTGTTGTTACCAACTTTACAAAAGGAAGGCGGAGAGGTTTCTTTGCTGCAAGGCGTCTGTGTCTCACTGGGCACAGGATGGGCTTGGGAGGTTTCTAATTCCAGGAATGCAACTTTTTATAGATCCTAATCCAGGAAATAAAATCACATGGCCGACTTCTCCCCTGAGGAACACACCATGCAGCCCTGGAACCCTAGGTAAAGAGTAACCAGAGGAGCAGAGGGACAGCAGAGGCACAAACTTAGCGATAGGAAGAATGGGGGGAAATTACATCTTTTGGTTGGAAGTCTTCAGCTGGGAGGACTATGAAAACTGTACAAAGGGAACATTAAACTAACTAGTAAAGTAACAAGTAAAGCACCCTAATAGTGAGATATAAGCTCCCAAGGGAAATAGCAAATGCCTTTGTATTTTAACTGTGCACTTTTTATGTCATTGCAAGCCCTAAGCTATTTTAAAATCTATCTCTTGGGCCTTTTAACCCTATGCTAGATAAATCATTGGAGCACATTCTTAGAGAATCACAGAATGTTAGGGATTGGAAGGGACCTTGAAATATCATCTAGTCCAATCCCCCTGCCGGAGCAGGAACACCTAGACCAAGAATACTGCACTAGTACTGTAGAAACCTACTACAACTTATTAAAACTCCAACTGAGACTAAAGGCTGGAAATACAAGTGTAGTGTAGAATTTTTTTCAGGACTGAAAAGAGTGGCCTTAGAGAAGTGAAACATGTTTGTGCTTGCACACACACATATGCCCAGCATGAAGGGAAGATACATAAAAAGACAAAAATAGTGCCAAAGGATTTTGATTGGTCTGGGGTGGCCTCACAACTCTATTCCACCTTCCCTCAAGCTTTTATGCAAATTGTTGAAGCATCTCATCAACTTTAATATGCTCAGGGGGTATGACAAAATCAAACCGTTCTAATCATCATCCTATTTCAGTAGGGCCTACTTTAATGACGGGTTAATTGCCCTTGATGAGACTTTGATTTTCTTGGAATGCCTTAGCCCTTTGTAATTTTCAAGTTCTGGCTTATTCACAAGCATCTTCATGAATAACTGCAGTCCTTCATGAGTAATAAAGGAAGACACAATCCCACAAGGGAATCTGAGCTACATATTTTTTATGTGTGCATATAAGATACCTGTCAATTTGCTTTTTTCAGTCTTCAACCTGCCTCCACTGGAAGTCAATCCAAGAAGGCCAACACCCACTCCAAACTGTACTTCTACATGGGATTTTTTACTCAAGAAATGATCCAGCTCAATGGAAAATAATTGTCGTGCCAACAGTTTTCAACGTGAGCAAAGTCTCTGCTGCTGCTGGAATCCAAATTGGACAGCTTGAGGCTTTGGGGCTTTGCAACAAGGGTTCTTTAAATTAGAAATATGTAAAGATTTTCCTGTGGTTTGGCACATGGGTAGCATTCCGTTGATGTATCACAGAAATTAAAGATAGAAAAGACCTGCTGGTAGGTCTAATCCGTTTTGCTTGGATAGCACAAAATTTGTACCTATGGGACAATTTGCATTGTTTGCTTGAGAAAAGTTTTAAATTTCCCGGGTGATGAAGCTTCCACCAATTTTTTTCAGGAAACCATCAACAACTTAACACATCTCACTGTCAAGACATTTTTCTGAGATTCTTCCTACACTTTTTTTTTACTATGTACAGCTCCTAGGTATGTCCTACTGCACTTTAATAAATAATTTCCTTTCCACCTGGCTGCTTACGCTTTCAAATATTTCTGGTGTGCTGCATGAACTAGGCAGATTAGGATTAAGTGTTGTGATCTCCTTATTCAATCCTTTCTTATTCCTTCATATAAGCTTTTCCCTCAAAATTCCCAATTGGCAAACTGTTCTCTTCTAGATCCTCCCTGGCCGGCACAGTTTTGTTTTGTTTTGTTTTTTAGAAAAATGGCAATCAGGATGAATGAAAATCTCATGAGCATGGGACATAGCACACACTATTCAGCATTTTACCTTCCTTAGAATGAGTGTGCTATAGGATTTTTTTCTTGGGCTGTATACCCTATACGTTCCCAAGCCAACAGTCATATTGGCATTTCTTTTATCTTTGACCACAAGTATGTGTTTTAGTGTTGGAAAGTATGCCAAGACTTTAGCAACGACAGCACAAGCTCCTCTTCAGTACTTGTTCTGGTCAAGTTCAATGCACAGAAGAGGTTTCACCTTGATGTTTGTGAAACACTTGCTCATGGAATCTAGCCACTCTTTAATTTGTCGCAGTGGATAAAAGTTAACACTGTAGCTCAGGAAAAAAGCATTTTGGCAGAAGTGCTGGAGCTGGATCTAGAAATGGAGCAGCATTTAGGTGTCACAGTTGAAGAAAACAGATGAGCCACTACCTGAAATACCAAAGCTGTTGACCAGGACCAAGCTCATTGGTGGGGCTTAGAGCTGAGATAGCATTGCACTATTTAAACAGAGCTGGGTGAACAGTCAGGACTGCAGTAAGAAGATGAATGAGTTAAGAATGAAAGGATCTGGTGGAAAGCACTTGGAAATTTTAATATTTCATTGGAAAACTTTCTGAGACCTTGAAGACACTCTCATTCATCTTGTTTCTTGAGACAAGGCACTCATCCACCTTCTCCCTTGTTCAAAACAGATTAAGATGTGCTTTATTAAGTGCTGTGATCTGCAAATGAAATGTGCTATTCCATTTTGAAAGCCAAATGCTATCCACGTATATGTAAACTGCAGAAATGATATTTCTAAGAATATCATTTTATTCCACCAAAGGAAGTGTCCTTTATTCCCTCACAAAACAGTGAAAGTGGAGTGGAACGGTGAAAGTGATTATGGAGTTCCACTTGGTTCTGCTGCTGCTGAGTCTGGTGACGGGTGCTAAAATATTCTACAGCGAAGTTAGATGAGTTTGCCTGGTGGGGCCAATTTTCACATCATCTTAGAATAGGCTTTGTCCTCTCAGTTATCTGGGGCCTCTCTGTTTGTCTGTTATCCTCTTCCCTCTATTTCCCTGTTATCTTGGGCTTCTCCGTTTGTCTGTTATCCCTTCTGTGGATGGTTTGCAGGAGGGAACAAACAGGAATAAAGCAGGACTCATGGGATTCCAGTTCAGTGCAGCACTGCCACCCAAATATGCAGCTACATGAGAACTGATAAACAAGCTCAAGACTGACTGCAGCCAAGAACATATACATTGAGTTTGTTTAATATTATCTTTGCCCTCTTTACTGATTTGTTTAGCCTAATGTAATTTCATTATGTGCACAGGAGAACCTGAGACTTCTTCAGTAGGATTCATGGCACTTCACTAGAAGTTCATAAATATTTTGACAGTTCTAATATAATTAAGGCTGTTTTCTATTGCTGTTCATACAGTGAACCTCACTTGTATGTACTCTCAAGTGATAGATTTATTAATTCTCCTTGGCACTTCCTAGAAATGAAGTAGCAATTCCTAATCTGGCTAGCTTGCTTTGGAACACAGAAAAAGCTTTTTCTCTTTCACAGAGATATCAAAACTGGATCAACCCAAAGCTGGGAACCCGCATAATCAACTTCTACCTTGATTTGTCAACTTCAGCCTTTCCATCAAGAAGACAGTCCAATATCATGGCTGCTATCGCATTCCCCCATTTCTGTTCAGTTGGTTCTTTTGTTGTTGTTGTTGTTTTTAAATTGCCTATTTAATAGTGTTTTTAGTGAATAGAATCAGAGTAGAAAACAATTGATTCAACCAGAGATGAAACTATAGCCTCAGCAGACTGCCTTTTTTTCCTGTCACTTCTAGAGATGCTCCAACCATGCTCCAAGCTCAGGAAACCTTGCTAGAAAAGATCAGCTCAGTAGCAAAGTCTTCAGGGTGAAAGGTAGAGAATGCATGTGCTGGCTGCTCACAGTCTCTTGTTTCAGATAAAACAATAAATAGCCTCCTACCTTATTTTTTTGAGACTGGTTGTGATGTGAATCATCCTTGCAGTGGGCAGCTAAGTGCCGTCTCCTCCATCTGACAGGTGAGGAAATGGGCAGATGGAGTGCATTCTCCAATGTCAGGTGCAAATCTCAGGCAAGATCTGGAGGAGAACCCAGGACATCTGTCTCTCTTAGGCAGCCAGTGAGGACAAGATGGTGTGAGATGTGCCTCATGCCTTTGCTGCCTCAAGTCTTGCCCTCTCATGCTATGTGCCATTGTTTATATGAATGCATATTATCATGCCCAGCTAGCCTGGAAACTGATGATTTCTTCCGAAGGGCCTCGTAAAACTGGGTTCTGTAAAGCCCAAGAGACAATGAGCTTTGATGCCAAGAGTGGGTACCTTGTCCACAAAGGTGTATCAATGCTGACAGTGTTACCCAAAGAGAGTTCACCAGGGATGGGATCCCACTGATCTCTGTGTGAATACACAGTTCTGGGAGTGCTCTGCTGGGAGAGGGCCTGGACATGGTCCTCACACTCTTTTTGTGGGTTGTTGAAAGGGCAAAACAGTGGGGCCTGCAGCAGTGTGCTGTTTGTCACATCCGTTTCCCCAACACCGTCATGCTCACATCCTCTCCCCACAACCCCTTCCTTTGTCTGTGTCATTCTCCAAGTCTGTATTTCCTTCCATTGTTCCCCAGCAACTCCTTGGGTAATACTTGGCCATCCAGTGTGAACTGATGGGTGGGCTTTAAACAACAAAACAGAATACACATTTGCTTCGCAAAAGATTTCCCCCCTCCCCAGTGCTCACACACCCATGCACACACTGAAGTCAGATGTCTGTCTTCTCATGTTCATTGACTCAGGGATAGAGGCTGGGGGGGGGGGGGGGGGGTTCAAAGAGATTCTCATATTGTCCTGTCCCCTGGAAAAGTTGCTCTCCTATTAGAGCTGCCACCACGGCATAGCTCAGCATTGAGGTCCTGGGCTGCACTTTCCCACTCTTCACCATTTCTTCCGAAACATTAGATGTGAGCTGTATTCGCCAAGGTGCTGAGTATCTCCAGCCACATCCTCAAGGTCAAATGGAAGTCAAAGTACAAGAGTTTATTTCTCTTTTCTCCTCTGTTTTCCTCCTTTATCAGCAAAAATCGTTATGCCAGTTGAAGACAGACAGAAGGAATCAGCTCCCTGTTAACTCCTCAGAAAACTAGGAACACTTGTTCAAAACTAAATATTTCCAGCAATCAAAACCATTTGTATCAAATTTCTTTAGACAGAAAAACTGAAAAACTGGGAGAAGTCAAAAGACACTTCATTTTTGAATAGTTCTGTTTCAAGCTACCTAAGGTTAATTTGAAAATAAATAGAAACATACAATGTTTTTATTTGTTTGTTTCTAACTGTAAACAAACTGGAAGAAAAATAATTTGGTTTGGTTTGATTTGGATTGGTTTAGTTTCTGAAATGATTTGGCCTTTGTGCAAAAAATAACAAAACAAACAAATAAGCTTTTTTTTTTTTTGTTAATTTGTCATGGGAGCCACAAAAATCCTTCGCTGAGATTGTTTTATTCCTAACTGATGTTCATTAACTCTATGGTATCCCACACATGATCCCATATAATGCTTAGGAATATGGGCAGCAGAAGAGCTGCTAGTTCTATCCAAATGCCAATGTGGTGAGGAACGGTATCAACATGGCCATCCTGCCACACAAGCACTTACATTATTCAGTAGACCCGATGCTCTGGCCTGACTGGTAAGATATTCTCTGCCTCGTGATGCCCCAAGACTCACACAGGGATGCATTTTTATTTCCTCAAAAGTATAGTGGGTCTTACTGTTCAAGGAGGGATGCTGGTAATCTTTTATATGTGGTCATGAAACTTGAGCATCTTTGCAGAAATCTTCAAGGGATTTTTTGCTTCCTGGAGAGCTCTCAAAGCTACTTCACCTTTGAAACTGTGCAGGACAGTGATGTTAGAAGAAGACATTAAATTTTTGGAGCTCTTCTGTGTTCTTTTAAAGAGTGAGTGAGTGAGGTCACAGGCAAATTAGCAGGTTGCTGGAAGGAGATCAGGACTGTTTCTAAACATTTACCCTTTTCCTACGAGGGGTTTTTAGCATCCTAACAAGTGACCTCTACAGGAGTGGGTTGAGGGAAACACTTTGAACACACCTTGGCCTATCTAATTGCCAGTGATGCTTCGAGGGATTAGGCAGCTTTGCAAAACTCCTCCACCCAATTCAAAGCATTGTGACTAACCCTCCTGCATACAGACCATTTCCTCAAAACAGCAATCAGAGGTTGCAGACAGCAGACAAAACCTTCCAGTGATGGGAGACTGGTCATGCCTGAGTGATGTCCTCAATCTTACCAGTTTAGTGCAGCACGGTGGAAGGAGCATTAAGATGGGTGTGATACCATGCCGAGGAATTCCAGTGTCACTAAGTAATTATTTGTAATAACTCAGAATAACAATTTCCATATGTAGAACACAAAAACAAGAACTGCAAGTTGGGAGATGCCTTCTCCAGCTTGTTAGATGAGAGCAGGATTTCTATCTCTTCTAAATTAAGATCTATCCTGTTTCCTATTCTGCTCTCCATTACACCACCGACATAAAATCAGCTGAAGACAGATCTGTCAGTGAGCAGAGTTGGAATTTTTGCTAGAGGCTGGAGGGGGTGTTGGCATGGGATGAACTCTCAACACCATGATCATATTTTACTTAATAAGGAGCTGGGACAGATGCACCTTTCACTTCCAGTGTAGATGAGAATCCTTATGGTCTCCTGTAATATGACAAGTTTTGCTCAATGAGACTGGGAAGCCTCTGAAACAACCTTCCTGTATGGTGATTGTGCTTTTTTTCAGGTCTAGCCAGAATGTGGAAATTCTGAAACAGTTGGAAAGATGGAGGGGAGGTGGCGAGGAGGAACTAAAAAACTAGGACTGAGGGCTTACTGAGAACTTCCATCCAAAGAGGTCTGTGTGCTTCCCCAAATGGAGAAATGGGATTTTCCCTTACCCATCCCTCAGAGAGCTTCTATGTCCATCTGCGCAGTAAAAGCTAGGAAGCTAAGGGTTAATGCTAACAAGGTTATTTAGCTGAATGGTGTCTTTTTTTTTCCCCTCCCCCCAGCCCCCCCCCCCCCCCCCCATCCCTAAGCAAGAGGAAGGAATTCCCTGTGCAGCCAGATGGCAGGACATGGGCCAGGGCCCTGTGACACCTCAAGCTGGTGCTGACCTCCTCCCGCTGTGCCCCCTCCTGCGTCGGGAGCCTGGCCACTGGGACCAGGGACAGGCACACAAATGCTCCTCTGTTCCTTGCCCGCAGCCTCATCCTGGCTGTAGCCGGCACAAACCCTCTGGCTCCTAGCCAGGCCTCAGGGTTTTTTCCCCCTCTCTCTGCCAAAATAAATTGACTTCTGACACCTTCCCTTACGTTTTCATCCTTTAAAGGGTGGAAAGCTGAAAGCCTGTCTTTGCTGTACACACTTCCACGCCTTCTCCTTACTCCCCCAGCCAGACATTAAATAAGCTCTTTCAGGGAGTGCTGGGCTCCTGGGTTAGTGGTAGGCAGCTCCTTGCAGGCAGGGGGAGTGCACATCCTGCACGCCTGTGTCGGCCACAGCTGAGCCGCGTGGTCCTGAGACCACGTCCTGAGCCGGGGCCGGCTGCCCCGCAGCCCACCGCAGCCCACCGCGGTGGTTGCCTCTGCAATGTCTGGTGAAAAGCGCTGTTTGGAGTGTAGGTGTTAGGCGTGGTGCCTAAAACTGACAGCAAGCAATGCTTCCATACCTAACTGCTTAGCGTTTGTTCCTGCAAGAATCCATCACCACTGTCCCTGTAGCAAAGCAGGTCTTGGAAAGACATTCCAGGAGAATCAGTTAGTCATAGAATTGATTAGTTATATTGAACTGGCACAGGACAAAGGCATTTTCTCCCTTTGCCTCTAAACATTTCTGATTCTTCTTTTCATGTTGCTTCCTTGTCATCTCAAAAACAATCACAAAAAAACTTAGACATTTGGAAATTCTTAGAAATGCAAATTTACATTAAAATTTAAACTGTCCAAAAATGAACATTGCAGGAGCACTCAGACCTCCCAGTTTGATCCTGGCAAGTCTTTGCAGTGCCAATTCAGTAATCCTCACAGCAGGTGAGAGAAAAAAATTGTTTAGGACCTCCTTTTCCCACCAGTGAAATGCAGTGAGCTGGGAGGAACAGATTGTCTGAGTACACAGTGACAGCACGCCCCAGCTCAGCTCCATGAGGAAGATACACTCAGGGCTGTGGTCAATTGCAGGCACAGTTTGTGGCATCAAAGTCTGTCCCAGAAACCTGTCACCTAAGGAGCTGATGTTGCTGCCCTAGGATTTGTAAAGGCATTGTGTGATGGGGCTGAACTGAAGCCCTGCATCTCAAATGTCACTCAAATGATTGACTTCGTTCTGAGTTACTATATTCATGCTTTTGACTTCAGCAGTGCTATTCTCCACATATATCATCACGTATATCGTCACATTTCAGCCATTTCACGTGCCCATAAAACACCATTTTAAACCTCTCATCTCATTAACCCTCTAGAAGGTGAGCTGGCTGAATTCACAGGGCTAAGACATCTAAAGGATGCTTTTTATGCCAGTCGTCACTTACTTCTCTCTAATTGAAGAGACTGCTGCACAGCTGTGAAATAGCTGTTTCATGGGCCGCCATACCAGCAGGTCTCCAGCTGGAATCAATGACAAAGTTTGGAAGTAAATTGCTGACTGCTTAGAGCAGGAGAACCAGGAAACCCAGCCCTGCTCTGAGCTAGAAAAACAGAAACAGCCACCACCAGCCACCATGTCACATACCTCTCACGTCTATGCACTTCCTGCAGACCCACTGAGAGTGCCTCACTGGAGCATGAACCAGTGCTCAGGGAAGCATAGAATTCACAGGATTCCACACACAGCTCAGGGAAAACTTAACCTATACCAGTCATGAGAAGGGACTGTCTGTTCCCAACCATGATTGCTTTTCCAAACATAAGCAGAGCAGCATTTCCCAGCCCTGGCTACTGCATCGGTTTGTTGCATATTTTACTCGGCATGCACTGAGCTATTCTGAAGCAAAGACTCTTACCCATGCTCCCCATAAATCAAATCAATTGACAAATCAGTCCTCTGTATAGCTATGGGGAGATTTCTTCCACTTTGTAATTTGCATCTACGATGGACATGAATACAGACTTTGACTGACAAAGCTCAGTTGACAGCAACTGTAGAACCAATCACATTTGCAAAGTTGCACCAGTTTCACCATGGCTGTAATATATTATAATACAGCCTAAGTAGTATCTGTTCTTGGAGCACTTCAGAAGTAAAGGTCAGGCTTCTTACTGATTTAAAATGGTCTGAAATTGTAATACATCATAAAATATGGCCAAAAACTATAAATAGAATACTCTCTCTCCATGGGTCTTACTCCTAGGGAAACTTAAAACCCAGATAAAAGAAACCAACAGAGTTCATGCAGACACTTAACAGACATCTCACAGTTTGTTTTTTATCAATAGCAAAAGGGATCTAGTTCATTGTTTCTTAGATACCTCATGTATTCTTAGTTTTGTCTTGTCTTTAAAAAAAAGTTATATATTTTTTTAAGCTTTGGAATAGTTTTCAGCTAGCCCTTTCTTGACTTTTGACATTTTAAGATAATGATGTTTCTGCAGGTTTGAAAAACATGAGGACTGAGGGTAAACAGGGAGAACTTAATGTAGCTTCCACTTCAGGAAAGTATGCAATCTGGTCCATCCCTTTTTTGACGTAATAAAAAAACATAGCAGATTGTGACTGAGAGAGAAACCAAAATTATCTAGCCCTGTGGATTGTGGATCTCAGTGTCTTCTCAAAAAAAACCAAATAAACAAACAAACAAAGTTATTTATAACAATCCTTTAGAATCTGAGATAAAACCTCATGCTGACAAGTGGATACCTTGTCCTATGTCTTTCACATTAGCAGAAACCTAATCTGCTTTATAGTCACCAGCCAAAGAATTATCCTGTGTTTCCAGATTATATAGAGTGAAATGTAACAGTTTTTCCTCTTAGAAAGGTCCCACCTTGACTTCATTTACTAGGCATTGTTCTTTTAGGCAACTAAAGGTTTTAGAGACACAGGGCAAAAGGAATCAAAACCAAGTATCCATTTCTTTGCCCGCGCAACAAAGAAGGCCAACAACATCCCAAGCTGCATTAGGAAAAACATCTCCAGCAGCTTGAGGGGGGTGATTCTTCCTTGCTGCTCAGCACTGGTGAGGCTGCATATGGAAAGCTTTGTCCAGTGAATGGCTCCCCAGTAAAAGAGAAACATGGACATACTGGAAAGAGTGCAAGGAAGGGATACAAAGGTAGCTATGGAACTGAAGCAACTGATATACAAGGAGAGGCTGGAAGGGCTGGAGCTGTTCAACCTGGTAAAGAGAAGGCTCAGGGGGTGTCTTTATCAATGTGTACAAGTACCTGAAAGAAGCATATACAGAAGACAGTTTCTTCTCAGCAGTATCCAGTGGCATAATTAGAGGAAATGGATACAAACTACTTGTACAAAGTACAAGTACAAATTTCTTGTACAAAGTACAAGAAATTCTACATAAACATATGAAAAACTTTTCTATTGTGAGCGTGAGCAAGCATTGAAATAGGATTCTCAGAGAGATTGCACAATCTCTATCTTTGATGATATTCCAACCCTGACTGGACACAGTCCTGATCAGCCTGCTCTAGGTGACCCTGCTCTGAGCAGGGTATTGGACTAGCATGCTCTCCAGAGGTCCCTTCCAGCCTCAGCTATTCTGTGTTTCTATGGTTTCCATGTGCAACGTGATATATGCTACTGGTTTCACCTGGTCTGCACTGTCTGCCAACAGCCTGCTTGAGGATAGAGACAGTTTTGAACCTGTTCCCTGAAAATAACCTTCCTGATTACCTAACTGTACCCATAAGGCTTTAGACTCAGACTGTACGGCAGGCTACATTTTTTTAGAGACTAGGACTATGAGAAGGGACCATTTTAGGCTGAACTTGTCTTAAACAGCTTCTGTCGACATCTGGGAGAGTGAGAAGGGAGTCATTCTCTTGATTGTGTGGAGCATTGAATGAAAACATCACTTGTGTGGGAGCTAGGCAATATTGGTATAGATGTTTGCAATTTGCAGTAATAAAATCCAGGTGTTACTCTTAACATTTGCAGTATGTTCACATCTCACAGCACTCTCTGAGTTGCACCAGTCTGTCACAGAAACTGCACACACAAAAGTTACATACATAGTGTAACTTACATGATTGAAGGCTAACAGATCTACTCGTGTCCTTGATCATATGTAGTTTGCAGTAATTTTCCCAAAAGAATGAGAAAGGAAAAGGATTGGCCAAGAACTGAATGAATTCTGCCTCTTCTACTCTGTATCTTTGTCTTGCATGAGATTAAGAGGGTCTCTCTCTTGCTTTGTGCTTATGTGAAATTTAACACTGGCATTATCACCATCCAACATAATGAACTGATTGATAATAAAGGTGATGTCAAAGCTAAATAGGATCATCTGACAATTTGTTTAGCTAACAGGTGCAAAAGAGCAAGTCCAGTGTCCAGTGGAAAGCAACTGTGAACGTATGTGTAATCCAATGAACTTGACCTTACCAACAAATCCATTAGCTTTGCCGTAAATGTAATCAGGATTATATTACCAGATCTAATACATGGAGAACTAAAAAAGCACTGTGCGACAGACTAGCATGAAAAAATGTGTCTTGCCAGAGTCTGTTCTTCCTTGATTTCTAGTGCAATTTTTCCTATTACCAAAGTGGTAACATTAATATTACAGTACTTAGCTGCACACCGCTGTGGTAAGGGCATCTCATCCCAGCCTGTAACAAGCTCAGGGCCCAGAGGTAATGCAGTGTGCCACAAAAGATCAGAATGTGTCATCTGGCCTTGAAAAATGAGAAACAAAAAGCTTCAACATATGCAGGGACCATCCATGTCTTCCTGGGACCACATAGCAAGAACATAAAGAAACTCAAACATACATGGAAAGGAATGTCTCCCTTCCTCCCTTTGCATGTGCTTCAGTCAGGATGTTTGTACAAGAAGAAAGTCAGTTGAACAATAAAACCCATATGTCAAATGTTGAAGGGAAGTCTGGAGTCGAACATGCCAAAAAAAAAAAGAGAGAGACTGAGACCAGTTCATCCTTATGATAAGATTACTCACTCAAATATGCACATCACAACATCCTTGCTTGGGGACCAAACTGACATTAGTAACCATGTGGTATTTGATATTTTGAACTTTTCAACCAAGAATTGCAAAGCATTTTACATACGTTGAAAAAGCCTAAAAATATCTCTCTGTGAGGTGGAGCAGGGAGGGCTCTAAAGGGATAATTTTGTTTATTTTGAGCATGAAAAACACAGTTCCATTACAACACAAAACAGAAAGCTCTAATCCACCTGAAAATGGTGCTTTTAATGAATTTTAATTGAATTAGACTCCAAGGCTAGTGGACTTGAATATTGCTAGGAAGAGAGTCCTAAGACTCAGTTTTTGAGGAATAAGCTGAATCCAGGGCCAGACAGCTTTATCTGAAGATGGAGCTACTCCATGGCCAAATTCAGACCTTCACAAAGATGTGAGTGTGAAGAACTGGACAGAAAAGCTCATGAGAGCCAAAAGATCTGCCATGAATTCTTGATGGCTTCCTGCTGTTAACTATGGCCGGAAATGCTGCAAGAGCAACTTTTCTCAACACTTTCTTTGTTTGGGATTACGTTTACTCACTCCTCAAATAATGGAGCAGGAAGGGAAGTGTTGTGGTCTGAGTCTGGCAAGCCATAATTTGAAACCAGGTCTAGACACTGGGAGTACTGAGTACATCTGAGTACTTGATTTTTTTCATCAAGTTTTCATCAGATTCATCAGTTTTGACTGGACAAATTTTGGCCTCTCATCTCTCTGTGTGGGAAAAGTTTTTGCTAACATGGTTTCTTTTAGCATGTAACCCAAAAGTAATTAAGCTCATAATTAAGCTTCCAACAAAGTTCTGGCAATGACAGTGCCTGGCAAAACAGTCAGCAGTCCTAACTGGATTTGGGTCATTAGGCTTTTCCAGAGAAAAGCACTGAGCATCTCTCAAAGTTCACAACAAGCCCTGCTCATCCTGCCCTCCCCAGCATCCTCCGGCTCCTTTTCATCTTTCTTGGCTGTAGGCAGCTCAAAGAGATGATAATATCCTGGAAGTGGTCCTGACGCCAAGTTTCTCTATTAAAACCAACTCCAGGCAGTGATCAGGTTTGCCACATGCCAGTTGTCCTCATCATTCTCAGGCAGTTTCAGTATTTCAAAGACTGGGGTTGGTTTCATTTCATGTCTCGTGCTCCTGCTGCTACAGTCCCCAAGTTCAGGATGGGCTGCAAACAACGGAGTGGGGGCTGCATCTTTATTTATCTCATCTGGCAGTAAATGCCTTACAAAATGTATCAAGCCAGATTCTGCAGCTTCCCTGATGCATTTCTTTTTCTTTTGTATTTCTATAGAAAGCTTAAGCGAGTGAGTATGGCCCTGGATGAGGAGTAAGCAACAAGGCCTGTTACACTCCGTGCTGTGGCACTGACCACCAGAGGCTTCTGGCTTCCTTCATACCCTTTGCCTGTATTTTTATACTCTCTTTAAAGTGGCATAATCTGTTTTTTCTGCCAGAAGAAGCAATCCTGAAAAAAGAGTTTGCATGGTGATCCCAGTGTGGGATCTTACCCCAGCTCAATTTAACACAGCAAAATAATGTATATATGTTACCCAGAGATCAGTCCTGTAAGCAGCTGTGCAAGCCCTCTCACGAGGACTGTGCTACCAGAGCATCTCTCAATTGTGTTGTGCTAGTCCAAACTCTTTGGGACAGGAACTGTGTCTCACTAACTGTGTATACAGCACCCTAACATGATGTAGCACTGATCTCAAGTGGGATCCCCCAGGTGGGATCCTTGGATCCTATACAGCATCACCTGTCCTTCAATGGCAAGGTGCACCTTGCTAATAATGCACACCGATACTAAAGGTAAAACAAGGAACACTAGAGCTTAAATAACACATTGACATGGCCTGTTGGTAATGAGGACTAGCAAGGAAAAATGTGGTTCTACTGCAAGAGGGCTTGTGACCCTAGCTATAAATAGTAGCCCCAATGAACGCTTTGCTGGTCATGAGTGGACAGCGTTGGAGAGACAAAAGCGTTCCCAGCTGATGACTGGCACAGGAGCTCTTCACGGGGGAGTCTTCAGGCAAACAGTTCAGAGACACTGCTGGAAATGTCTTCTAGTCCAGTACGAACCTGTAGGCTGCATTTTATCAGAGTAAAGAAACACTGCTTGCCTCAAAATGTGCTTTTTCTATGGAAAAGATGGTTTATATGGGCAGTGCCCTGCTGCTATTATCATTCCTGTTCTTTCAGTCATATATCCTCCTATCATTTGTTTTTTCTGGGGTAAGTTCCCTTGGCTCGCACAACCCGGTGTTATTTCTTTGACTGTGCTTAAGCTGTTCCGCCTTACAACAACTGAGAACTTGCTGCCACACTGGGAGATAATTTGGTGACCTGTGTAACATAAGCTGTTAGTCTCTTGTGGTGTCCCACATAATTGGTCCTCTCCAGCCCTTTTGCCATCACCCTTAAGATGGAGATAAGTGCTAGACCATGGAGGCACTCCCATGTTTTTCTGTTCCCCTCCATACTCATGCGTTTTTACAGATAAGGTAGATGTTACAGGAAAGCATGTGCTGGAAAACTCTTTGTCAAAGCTGCCTGGGCTAGATTTGTCCTGGCAAAGAAAAGTTGTTCTGTGAACATTTTCACAGTCCTGGAGCAGCAAAGGACAACTCACCACCACATCTCCTGAGCCTGAACATGCCTCTTCCTCTGGGTGTGCAGGCAGGAAGCAGTAGCCTACAAGTAGGAGGAATTTGGGGTGAAGGTTTGGCTGTCCTGCATTGACTGTGTGGCTGCTCTCAGCAGGACTACTTCCACTCCAAATGTGTTATTGCAATGAATAAACGGGAGATGGGTGTGGTTGCAGGGGCTGTATGGACAATAAAAGGAAATGCCTCTGCTCTGCATATGCTCTACAGAGGGAGGGTGTCTGTGTGTCCAGGAAAAGGGGACGTTGTGCGAGACAGAGTATGGAGGGGAGGTGTTTGCATGAAAACCAGAGGAGAAGGAAGTATTTGAGAGAGAGTGGGTGGGTGGGTGGGTGGTGGCCAGGGAGTGGGAACGGGACTAAAGAGTCTGTGTATGGCTGTGAAAGAAAGAGTCTGCTGAAAAAGAACTGGGAGCAGAGGGTTTGTGTGAGAGGACGGCAGAGGAGGGATGAGAGGCAGAATATCTGTGGGTGGCATAGAGATGGATGCAGTGCCTGCACCATGCTGCCAAACAGGACACCCTTTCATGGATGCTCTAGCTGCCCCTTGCAATCCCATGGGCTTATTTTGCCCCGTTAACACTCAGTATCATCCAATGTCCTCTTCTGAAGTTGGAAAATTCTTGCAGGCTGAGAGTGCCAGGGTTCAGAAAGAGCTGTCCATCCCTGCAAATGAATGAGTGCTGCATCTTTTCAAAACTCCCTTGAGGGAACAGGGAGATTTTAGAGTCACTGTAGTGCTGGTGGATTAAGGATCATTAGGGAACAGCCCATCCAGAACTGCTTCTCCTGATTTTTGAGTCAATCTTTTTTGAACCATCTTCTTCTTACCAAAGGCACTCTTTCATACAACTTTCTCATTTTGCAGTTCAAGGCTTTGTTTTGTCTGGTTTAAAAAAAAAAAAATAAGGCTTAGGGTTAGCACCCTGTGGTGCTAACTTCTCATGTTTAAGATTGGACACACCTCTAAGCCAGGGTCCTGAATCAGAGTTGGCATGTGCCAAGTAGATTGCTAAATAAAATTAACTCATTTGAAGCTGAGAGAAAGAGTGAAAATCAAGAGTGCTGATAAATATTCTGCAGAGAGTAAAAATATACAAACAGTGAGGTAGAAGAAGGCAGTATTCAAAATTCCAGAGGATCATGGTAATCTGATATTTACACTGACATCACGTGTTTGGAGTCCTCCTGAAAAATCAGACCAGAGCAACACACATTTTATTTCAGGCCCCGCATGTGATCTCCATGCCTAGCTATTATGATTCCAGTTTGCAAAAGATTTCTGTTTGTTCCCTTGGTGGATTCTAATTGCTCTGGATAAAATTCAAATAGGAGGGAAAATGTTGGGGAAAAAAAAAAAAAAACAACACAAAGGGAGTCTTCAAAGGTCCTGAACATTATGGCGAGCTGGTGATCTCACGGCAGCAATGACCTCAGAGGTGTGTTTGGCTTGGTTCAGATTCACAGAAGTGGCTCTTGCCAAAGATATTTTAACTGGGCCAAAAACGTCTGTAAACACACCCATCCAAAAACACATGCTGCATACAGTCACAAACACACATCATGTATCTTGCAAAATCTTACACATGCTACTGATGGAAGACATGGGGTCTGCAGTCATAGTCAACCTGTCGCTGCTATTTATCATGCAGCTCAAGTGCCCCAACACACAGCTTAAATGTCAAGAGTTCAGAGCACACAAGCTCATCAGCTTGTAACCCATGCTGTGTGGTACAGCTGTCTCCTGTGCAGTTCATGGCACTGGATCCCAGATGGGGGACTATCCCCTATTTCTGTTTGTCTTATTTTGGCTGAAAACCAGTTCTAGGATAAGCAATCTGAACTTCACTGTGCTCCTCACAGTTAATCCATTTTCAACAAGAAGGAAGGTGTTCCCAGTGGTCCATTGGGAACAAATCATTCCTTTCATGCTAATTCCCTTCATTCAACCCACTTACTCCTCTTTTCCCACAGGATAAGCGGTCCAGGTTCAACAGATTCCAGATGTACTGCAAAAGCCAAGGATGCTGCTTAAGGCTCTTTACAATGGTTTTCACCATTGCTGTTTCATATCAGGAGAAATTCTGTGCTAGCCATACAGAATAAAACTGATTTTGCACCCTTTTTATGACAAAAAGCTTAAGAACAAGACTTCCTATATAATACATGTATTTCATTACCACAGCTTCACTTACATAAGCTATAAAACTTATATAAATAGTTCCATCAACCGCACGGCAGTTGACCCTGGTTTGTACTAAGTGAGAAAAGTAAGAAAAAACTCATAATCTGAATTCTGTTTTGTCTTACTCTGGATTTGTACAGGTTTAACTCCAATTAGATTCCCAGTTATTCCAAATCCACATTTCTCTTGCCTAGAGCAGAACTTTGCTCTGGATAGCTCACAGAATACCAGCTCAGGCCCTGCAGCATTTAATAAGGCATGCGGCATGCACATTCCTGAATTGTACCAGAATATTTTTTACCACTTAATAATCCCAGCCTACAAATTAATCCAGGTTTATAGATCCACTGCATCAACAGATTAATCAGAGGTGAAACCAACAGAAGGCACACTAAACTTAAAGGCTCAAAGCTATGCAGTGAGAACCCCTGTAGGCACGTCTTTGTCCTGATCCTGTTCCCAGCTACTCATTTCATTTATAGTGGCCTTGCCCAGTTTGCCCGCTCCCACCTGTCTTCATACAGCATAGGAAAGGCAGAGGTACACAATGAAAGTTACATGTCTGTGCTAGAAACAGATTATTTCTGTTAGTTGTGCAGACATCAAACCAAACTTGAAATGAAAACCATAGTCCTCTTCAGAGAAAAATGTGGTCCAACAGCCAGTCTTAGTATTTAATATTCACGCTGTTAACACCATTCACTGTTTTGTCCCTGTTGTACCAAATGTGGCAGACATGGTGAATGGTAGCAGCTATTTGCATATTTCTAAAGTCACATTTATATTCATCTAAGTATGAACATGAACCCAAGTTCTTGCTTTGTGCGTCCCCAAATTGTGAGGAATGCAGATATCCAGATCTGTATTCCCCATCTGACTTCTGTGTTCGTGTGTTTGTAGCTCAGCAAGTTTGAAATGGCCCCACGCTTAGGAGCAAACAATCCTACAGAAGCCCAAACTGTCATCTAGAGCCAACAGGAGAAGTAGGAAAAATGGTGAGGCTCAGAAAATGCAGTACTCAAGAGAAGCTTAATCTCTGGATAAACACTATGAGATGATACTGTAGATTCAGTGGGAAATACTGGCAAAACACCATAGAACCATAAAATAATTTAGGTTGTCAGGGGCTGCTGGAGGTCATCTAGTCTGTTCTGCCTCTCAAAGTAGATCCAGCTAGTTCAGATTGCTGAGGACCTTCTTCAGTCAAGCTTTGAATATCTCCAAGGATCAAGACTCTAGAACCTCTCTGGATAACCTTGTCTGTGTTTGACTTACCCTCACGATGAAAAAAATGTCAAACTGAAATTTACTGTTTTGCAGCTTATATCTGCCTGGCATCTGACCACTGTGCATCTCAGAGAACACTCTGACTGTCTTCTCTATACCCTCTCCTTAGATATCATAATATTAGGCAGTCCCACCCTCCAAGTTAGAAAATATGGAACTGAAATCACAGCAATGTGAAAGCAGATAAGAAAGGAGCTGGAAGGAAGGTAATCAGAGCCTCAGAATGATCCAATCCTAGAAGGTGACAAAGAGCGAAAGGAAAAGAATGGAAATCCTAGGCTTTTTTTTCTGAACATTGTGCTCCTCACAGCCATGAATGGTGGTTGCTTAAAACTGCAATAATGATTGCAAAAAAAAAAAAAAAAAAAGCACAGGTTGATCCCACAGGGAGCCCTCAGAGCTGTGCCTGCTTGACATTCTTGGTGCTCAACGCATGCAGTAAATCATTTTCACAAGCTGCTGTGCATTCCTCTCCAAACACGCACAGGATGCGCCGATTGCCTCTTCCTTTCCAAAGGCTAAATCATGTATGCAGAGCCAAGGCTGGAAGTTGGCAAGAGGAACAGCCCTGTCTGCGTGGGCAGAGTGCTACCATGGCAAAAGCTCCTACTCTCAAAAGCACATATTTTCCCATAAATGGCCAGTCATTAAGACACACCATGAACTGATAGGGGCGTGGGGAGGAGCCTTTATGTCCATTTATGATGAGGGAGCAGCTCTGTGACATGCTTGGATTGTAGGTGGCTTCATAGCCACTGAAATGCACACAGAGAGAGCTTGGGGCACTGCAGCCAGCACACGGGGCTTGAGACTTTCTATCTGCCAAGTGACCCCCAGGGATGTGGAGGAACCAAACCACAGCCATCTCTGATACCAGCACTGTTCTCCCCGTGGGCCACTCCTGCTCACTGAGCTAATGTGTGTCGAGGCAGAGCAGATACCAAGTCTCACCACCTCCTTTGGGAACAGGAAGGTGGTAACCATGGGCAACACCACGCTTCTCCCTCCAGCTGGGGAGTACAGAGGAAGCAGGGCAGCTGGGCCCCAGGGTCTGCAGGCCTCTGGAGGTTTCAAGAGCAGTAGGCGCTTGGCTGGGTCCGAGTGGCACCATGCCCAGCGGGGAGCCATGCCTGTCCCGCCGCCCCAGCCAGCCAGGGAGGGCAGCCAGGCCACTCAGGACCATCACAGCCACTTAGCACCTTGCAAGCCCTGGCAGCGGGCTCTAGCCAGTGGGTACAGGAGGTGGCTAACCACCAGGGACAGGCAGCATCACACTTACCATGCTGTGACAGTAGCATGGGGAGGTACCAGGGAGTAATTCACATGCAGTCATTTTAGAGACCTTGTTTAGCACATGTAGGTTCTGCAACAATGCCCTGAGTGTCCAGACTGAGGAGTGCACTCCACTGACTGCAGCACCACCTGGGTACTGACAGTATGGGACCACATCCCCTGACTTAAATGAACCACATTTAAGTAGATACAATGTACCAGTACACTCTAACAATCACAGCAATTATTTTAGAAAAAATATAGCTTTAACTGATTGCACTATTTCTCAAAATCTCTGGTGCATAGTGAGTGTTGAAAAGGCTCCCTTAACTTTCTAATATTCAGCATATTTTGTCTCAAAGTGGTGTGTATTTCAGTGTGTTATTATGGCAGATATCAGCCTCACCAAGACAAGGCTGCAAAACAATGCTCATTGTCATCCAACATTTGCTTAAGATGCTTCCATTGAATATTTGACCTCATATTTCCCATGTTTTGGCTTCTCTCAATAGAGGTCATTTTGTTTTGAAACTGGGAACAAAATCCCAGTAGGTATTTTCAAGTTGAAGGAAAGTGAAAAGAAACAAACCCAAACCCCCCAGTGTGCAATCTTCTCCTCTGTAAAAATACTCAGACTGTACTTTTTTCAGACAGCCTCCAGCAAGGAGAGATGAAAGGTAGTTCTCAGGATCAGGCCTGGAAACAGTACTTAATCCAAGGCTACTACATCTTTCGTGCACGTTACATTACATTGTTACATTGAGGTGTTGAAGGAAAGGTTGGACCTGGTGCTTAGGAACATGGTTTAGTGGGTGACATTGATAGTAGGGTGATGGTTGGGCCAGGTGAAGGTCTTTTCCAATGTTAATGATTCTGTGATTCTATGATTCTAAGAGAATGGTGGAATCTGAAGTGAAATCATTACCAGTGCTTGAAAATTCCCTCTGAGTGTGTCTGTTGGAGTTGTGTAATGCACCTTAATAAAGCTTACTGCCCTCAGTCTTGTGGACCAAGTCACTACTGATTCAGGGCTCCTGCTGTGACAGTTTGCATGAAGAAGACTTCAACATCAGCTGCCCAAAGCAGAATCCTCAGCAGACCTGTCCCCAGGTCAGGAATCAAAGAAGGTCACTGGTCTCCCTGCATGTAGGGAACTCCTGCATTTCATCTCCATTCAATAAGAAACGTAAGAGTGTGAGGAGAGAGACTACTGGAGATGTGCTTGTCTGAGTGGGGAATCAAGCCCTGGACTTTTATCTTTTATTCTACCTGAGATAAAGCAGTCACAACATAAACAGACATATTCCTGTCCTTTCAAACCAACTTTGTGTCAAGCTTTTTACAGCCAGGCAATAACAAGAGCAAGCATGAAGAAAGAGCCCTCCTTGTGCCATCACTGTTAAAGACCAAATGTTCTCCAGTTCTTTCACTCTCCAGTCTCTTTGCACATCAGTGCAAGACTGTTTAGAAAATACAGCTTTTCTAATCTGGTGGCATTCTTGTCTGAATTTGCAGGACTGCAAATATGAAATAGAGGCAAGGTAAAGCCTAATTAATCACATTACATAAAATCACAGCCCAAAGCTCACTCAGTTTACTCATGTGATTAATGTTTCATTGAAACAGAGAAAAAAGGAGCAACCCATGAGTTATCCCACTGGTCATGGATATTTGAATGAGTATTTCCAGCTACTCTTATGCTTAACCACACTGGAACTGGCTAGTTCAGTGTGCATGGAAATGCACAGGACAAGATTCCAGAAGTAACAACACCTTGGCCAAATAGCAAGCGCAAGGTATTTTCTAACCCTTTTTGCCTGTTTAATTGTGTGGCAAGGTACACTGAGTGTTTATATTGCAAACAGGAGCACAACTCAAAGTAAGAAATGGTTTTTAAAGATCTTCATGATGTCTGATTGTGTTCATGCTAGGAAGGAGCATGGGGGTGGTACCTGTGGGAGAACTTTAAATGTATTGTAGTCACGTTTTTCTCCTAGTCTAAATTATCCCTTGATTCTTTTTTCCACTCACATTCTTGTTTGGAAAAAAAAACCAACAACAAACAAACAAACAAACAAACAAAAACAACAAAAAAAACACACAACAACTTTCATAAAGCAGAAAATCAGTCCTTTTCCTCTTGGCTTTTGCAGAACCCCTACAGACACATACACATACATACACACGTCTAATATTTTAAAGTACATCTAGTCTCCATTCTCTCTCTGGCCCCACCTCAAAGAAAGAGGCCTCCAAAGCATCAGCCCCAGAGTATGATCTCTCCTGTACACTCACATAGGGATGTAGCTATATTTGCACTCTCCCATAGTTCCACATACACTCCCAGGCACATTCCCTTACAGCATCCCCTCCCTTTTTATTGGCCATGGTTCTGTGTGAGATCACAGGCTGAGTGTAAGAAAGGGCAATGACTGGAAACTGAAAACCTTAAATGGTGTTTAATAAGACTGTGGCAAGAAGGGCTGTTATAAAACAGACTTTTTGCCCTGAGGAAGGAAAGAAAAAGTAGTATCTGCCCTTAGGAAACATCTTAATTCAGTAGCCTTCATGGTCTTCAGACATGCCAAATCATTGCACAGACATCCTTATGGTATTTTCAGCTCCAAATGAAGCTACAGCAGAAAAATGAACCAGGCAAACAGGATGCCAGCAAGTCCTGCTAAAGGAAACACGATGTAAATCAGGGAGAGGAACACACAATGAATATAGAATGCATTCTTTCTATAGCAGGGGGCAGCTAAACCTTTGGCTTGAGAACAAGACCCAGCCTAAGCAGCCATTTTAAACAACTTTGTGTAGGAAGAAGGTGATGAGTCTTCATGCATCAAAGGTTATCATCAAAATTCAGGGCACAGGAACACAGACTTTTGTACAGATCTAATCTATGCCCTGGTTAACCCAATTTCCTGCTCCCAGTCACAGCCTATGACTTAATTCTTCAAGGGAAGGGGGAATTTCCCTGTGTTTCAGCTCCCAGACAGTGCAGCACTAGACACAAACAAGTTTCTTAGGTGATCCCTGCATTTACTCTGTAAGCATCAAATACAGACTGATGGACATCAGTTCATTACAAATATAGGTAGCAATGTTAGCAGTATGGCAAATGGCAGTATGCAATAATGAGTCAAGTAGTATTTCTTCAGCACTGTAGTAAGGAAAGCAAATCCAGGAGCACAGTAAATTTATTTGTTGATCACGTGTTGGCAAACTCTTTCAAATGGCTTCTCAGATAACAATTAAAAAAGAAATAAAATCCTATCTGTTGAGAAATTTACTTTTGGTCAGCACTACCCTGCCTCTGGTTGAGTTGCTCATGCCATACAGACACTTCATCACCTCTCCTCATGCAGCAGGGTCAAGAAATTTGGAGAAAAAAGAAGTTTTCAGCCATGTCCCATAAACTAGAGAAGTATTCCAGGGCTCTTCCCTGCCTTCACAGGAGGATGAGGAATGGACTATACTCTGTTTTGAATCAACTCCATAACCAGCAAAGGAAAGAACTGTATTGTAGTGGAATCCCTTGACTGGTCCTTTATTTTACAAAATAAATGTAGATGGGGCCAGTGGTGTGGAATTAGGTCAGACTGAGATGCCTCTGATGTAATAGTCTATAGCTTGCATCTTTCCAAAGCACAACAATTTGGAACAACAGTTGCCAGGCAATTTCTCTTGAATGTCCTTTTGAAAAAGAATTCCCAACAGTTGCTGTTCACTTTTTTTTGGTGTGGGTTTTGGTTGGTTGGTTGTGTTGTGAATTGTTGGTGTTTTTTTATTTGTTTGTTGTTTTTTTCGGGGCTGGGAGCAGTGAATAATTCTAAAAACTTATTCTGCATTCATTTTGATCTTTTTGCAAATGGGCTTCTCTGTTAGAAAAGGCTGTTTCAGTGGTGCACTGACATTTGGTGTCCCTTTGAAAGACATCAGGGACCTAAAGAACATTGATGCTCTCAGATTTCAAAAGCTGAATTCCTCCTCAGAATATCCAGGCTTGCAGCCAATTTGTCTGTCTTGGAGCGGTTTAATCTTTAAAAATGCTTGATGTGTATTCACAATAAAAAAAAAAAAATTAAAAATACAAATACAAATACAAATACAAATACAAATACAAATACAAATAAAGGAAGAAATAGATTGCAGACTGATTCAGAAAGACAGGCATATGATGGAGTAGAACAACAAAGCCACAAGCAAAGACAACCCAAGAAGAAATGACCTTCCTTCCTAAATTCCATACCATCAGTTCTGCCTCTTGGAGAGAGTGCCTCAGCATTTGTATCCCAACATGGTATTCCCTTTCTCCATATCTGATCCTCTGCACAGCTGCTGTGATATCATAAAACAAACCAGTTTGAGAAACCAGCAGGCTATGTCTGAGCCCACTCTTATGAAGATGTACCACTCTTCAGAAAATGATTGTTCTTGCATGTTTCTTGGGAAGGATTCTAAGGGGAGGGAAGAAGATCCTCTAAGTTTCCTTGAAAATTTAGGAGAAATGTTCTTTTGACAAACTTTGCTGATCTGTAAGACACACATATCCTGAAATCCTATGCCCATGCAATGGAAGTAAAATAAAACATAGCTGAACTCTATTAAGCTACCACCATAAGTATAATAAGCTTAGAGGCTCTAGAGCACCTTTATTTAATATAAAGAGTGTTATTCAGCTCAGAAGTCACAGAAACTTCCAACTACAAGGAAAAACGTTTATGCTTGCTCTATTAGGAAAAAGGTACTAGCACTTTGGAAAGAAATGCTCGAGAAACTTTTATCTGGAGATCTTTGGAAAAGGCTGTATCATTTTAATTATAGTATTGTTGCTATAACAAGATAATGGGCAGAATTGTTACAGGATTGCAGATCCACTTCTATCAGACATATAAAAATATGAACGGAAAGCACTAGAAAGCTCTAGTATTGTTTGCAATCGTAAATTTGTCTGGCCCGTTTGTACCTTTTGGCCTACAGGAAATGCCTCCAAAGGTATTTCCCATGAGAATGCAAGCCGATAGGGAGGGATTACATTTTTTTTTTTTGTAATACTCCATGAACATATGCTGGCTGCCTTGTTTGTCCTTTTTCCAAAAGTATCTCTTGAGTATCCTATGCTGAAAAATATTTGTAAGAGTTGTTTAGAGACAAAGTAGAGATGTCATTACTTTTCAAATCTTGTATTCATAGAGAAAACATAAAGATCAGATCACAGTATACCTGGTGGCAAATAAAGCATTCCTCATATTTCTTTATAGTTTTTAAAAATCACTTGATTTTCCAAGACAGTCTGTGTGACTGAGATGTGGTGCATTTTTTTTTAAGAGTTCAGTTTATTTAACACTTTAAGTATGTGTTTGCATGACTGAACTTTTAATGTGGAAGAGATCAAAATCTTAGCATATATGAGAGCACATTCTCCCTCTGTATTCTTTTCAGTACATCTCCAGAGAGGATTTTATAGAACAGATATTTCCCCAAAGTGACAGAACTGTGAAAGTATCTGCCCTCAGTACATGTTTACCTTGAAATAGCCTCTGGACTTTCTCAACACAAATAGAGTTCCCCTCAGAGACAAAATTTTCCTGCAGAGCAAATTAGAAAGCTTTCTAAACAGAATTTCCTATTTTTTTAAAAAAAAAGGCGGGGGGGGTGCAGGTTTGGACTTGGTCGCTATTGCTTTTCATGTCTTCTCAATGATGAACGGTCCCAGATACTTCAGTCTGTGAGACGTCCACACGGGCAGATCCCACTTTAAGCAGCACCAGTAATGAAGGATGGCAAGGAATTTGGGCATTTGCATAACTCTCAACTCTGTTTATGATGGCAAAACATTCCCATGACAGAATCTTTTAAAATCTTGGAGTAACAACTTAATAGAATACCTACTGGCTTTAGCTTAACTTTCAGCAGGACTTAAGTCCCTGCTTAACAGTGTCTTTCAGAAAATTCCAGCCTTATACATTATGGTAACACTAACAAATACCATAATGATAAAATCTATTATCACAATTGTCATTAACTTGCTTCCTTGCAGAAAGATAAAGGAAGAGGTCAAACAAATATAGGAAGGAAGGTAAGTAAGCCTTTCTCATAATGAGATAGCAACTCTCCACCTAGGGTCAAGCATGAAAAGGGAATGATATAGGAGAAGCACACGTATTCAATCTGCATTGTGGTAGCACAGTAAGCTCCCTTTGCAAGGTCACCAGCCTTCTACCTTCTATAATGCACAAAGAGTTGTTTAAAATATAAATAAATGAATACATTTTTTTAAAAAAAAATCATACGGAGTAAATAAACGACAAAATGTTCCAAGCAGATATTTAATGAAAGAGCTACAAAGGGGAACAATACAGGCTTTGCCAGCACACAGAAGAAAGATGAAAGATCTAGAAGATATGTTGATAAATGATGGCTTCCCACAAATATTCACCTAGTAATAATTAGAAAGGAAAAAGCAACAGGATAATCTAGAAATCTCTCCAAAACAAGAATCTGCATTGCTAAATGTCTTTCCTCTTTTACCAATACTCCCTTTAAGACCCATTGCATTTCTCATCCGGCAGCTCTACCACAGTGTTGTGAACATTACGCGTATGGTTGCTTCAAGTAGCAGGGAGGGTCACTGGTTAGCAAGTTCTCCATGAAAGGCACAGAAGAGTGGAAAATTGGATGACTGCCAACATACGTTATTTCTGATCCCATGAAATGTGCTGCAGTCATGACTTTTGTCAGTACAGGGGAAGCTGTAGGAATCTCATATGCTTTCCATAGTAGTTTCTGCCCAGCAATCATGGTGGAATTACGGAATTAACGTATGGAATTTCTACCTGCTCAGGAGCCCAAGGACACTGTCATTTGTGTCTGTTTCTGTATGCCATCAGAACTGCCACCACAGAGACATGCCCCTCATGGAAACATTATCATCATAGACCCTTGGTCTTCCTGACCAGACACCAGGCATCAGATGCCTTCCTTGAAAGTAGGAACTCACTCACAAGGCCTCCTGCATCTGACCGACCCCCAGAAAACTGACCTGGCCTGTACTCATGGGCTCTGGAAACACAAAGTTTTCAGATAGACAGCTGTGAAGCTGAGCTAAGCTGTCCAAGCCAAAGTCTTCCCTTAATGGGCTTTTGCCCTAGTTCCATCAGATTTGCCAGAACAAACATGTTTCCCCAAATGTGAACTATTCATCTCTTTCCACTGGGGAGAAAAAAAAAAAAAAAAGAAAAGAAAAGAAAAAAAAAATCCACTGGAAAATTTCAGACCATTTCTTTAGTATTTGTATTGCAATAGATTGTAGACAGAATTATGACTGGTAGGTTGTGGTTGCAGTCTCTCCCCCAAACAGCCACAATCTAACTGGAGAAAAGATGCAAAGTAGAAAGCCTGAAATGAAAGAGGTGAGAAAGCTGGAAGGAGGAAGAGTGGGGGTCAGGAAAAATCATGTCATACAGAGGAAATGGCTACAACTTGATGGTCGCAAATACACTAATGTGTACCATTCAGCTGTAACCAAAATTTTCCTCCCGAAGGAATGAATGGACTGCTATGTTGGGCCAGATTTTGGGGGACTGTGTATGGAAACGTAAGGAATGATACAGCAAAGTGGGAAGCTGACTGGTGTTAGAAGCTGGAAAATCAGGTGAGCAAGGCTATTCCTGGTATATGGGCCAGTAGATATGGACATGAAAGTGAAGGAAGAAATTGGCAATACCTTGTAGAGTTGTGTTAATGCCCTCATGCTGAGGTGCCTGAACTTGTAGGGACAACTGCTTTCCAGAACAAGAACCTGACCATCTCTGGTCCCATCAGTTCTTGGCTCTTCTGCTCAGTATGCCCGCAAAAGCTGTCCGTTAGCATGATTTTCTGTGTAGCTTTTGCGCCGTATTTAGTCCCTGCCTCCACTCTTGGGCAATACCCGCAGTGGAAAGTGAGTTTCTGCACCACTGGGGGTAGCGAAAACATCGCCTAGCCCGCGTTCTATGCCAGGTTCTCTTTGCGTTGCTTCGTAGTTTTCCAGTCTGCAACAACTTGTGCTTAAACCCTGCCCAGAAACACTTACTTTCAACAAGCAGATCCTGCCCTTTTCCCCCAGCACGAGTCCTTTTTTTCTCTTTTTTCTCCGCAATGCTTTGAGCAAACAAAGGACCCTCAGGTGAACAAGGAGAGCGGTGGGTTCATCCCAGCAGGATGAGTCTGGCACATGCCAACCCACCACCCTCTTCGCGCTGGGTGAATTTTCCCACTCTGCCTTCCCCCGTCGCGTTTCTCGGGAGGGAGCGCAGGCTGGGAGTGCCGGCAGACCTTGCCGCTGCTGCTCGCCCACGGACCGGGTCGTTCCCCCGGGCACCCACGCCCGGGCGGGCGAGCGGGAGAGGACGGGGCTCCTCCCACGGGGTTTTCCGCCTCCGCCGAGCTCCAGCCCCGCAGGAGCGAGGCGCAGCGCTCGCCCCGCATCCCCCCGCCGCCCGCGCCCGAGACGAGCGCGGCGCCGCCCGGCCCCTCGGTCCCTCCCTCCCTCCCTCCCTCCCTCCGCCGCCCGGCCCGCCCCGGCCGCCGCGCCCGGCCAATGCCGGCGCCGGGCGGAGCTGCCCCGCTCGCCGCGGCCCCGCGGCCCCGCGGAGCTCCGCTCGCCGCCCCCGCCGCCGCCACCGAGCGCGCAGCTCCCGCCGCCGCCGCCGCGCACCATGCGGCGCGCCGCGCCCCGGCCGCGGGCATGACTCGGCCGCAGCGCCCCGAGCTGCGCCGCGGGCTCCGCGCGGAGCCAGGCAAGTACCGCGGCGGCGGCGCTGACGGCTGCCGGGGCGGCCGCCCTCCGCCGAGCCGGTGCCCCCCGCCGGCTGCCGCCCGCGCTTCGGGGGCAGGTCCCCGCCGGCCTCCCGCAGAGCTGCCCGCGGGGCGGGGGTCTCCGCCCGTCCCCCGGAGGCGGCGGCGTCCCTCGAGCGGGTGGTGCCGGGCGCCTCGGAGGGTCCGCCGAGCCGGGCGAGGGGGCGCTGGGGCTGGGGGAGCCGCCGGCAGCCGGAGGGGAGGCCGAGGGGCTGGCGTGCTCAGCCCGGCTGCGGAAGGGAAGGGAGGCAGGGGGAGGCGGGAGAGTTGGGGTGCGGGTGCGCACGTGGAGCCGGGGATCCGTCTGTCGTGGGACGGGTCAGGAAGGAAACAGCCGGAAAATTCCCGCAGCACGCAGTTTTGAGAGCGGTTTTGCTTGAGGTGTGTTCGCAGTAGGCTTCTCTAGAGCGGTGGCGGAATCGCAGCCCTTTTGCCTCTACGTGCTATTGCAGGAGACCCGTCGGATGCGTTTTACATTTGTGTCAGGTCATCGTGACAGGCAAAACAGCCCTTGTGTTACTGCCTCGTGTTTTCAGACTCACCAGGAGAAACTGCTGGCTCCTCTGGTGTGAAGAGCATGTGGCGCTGGCTCCAGCAAAGCAGAGAGCGTGCTGGTGGGGAAGAGATGCTCAGCCCGTACTGAATGGCAGTTGCCTCTAGTGATGCTTTTAAAAGCAGTAAAGCAAACAATAGAGTATCAAACTAGCTTGGAGTTAGGCTGAAATAATGGAAAATAAGGGAAAACCATAAACGTTACTCAAAATGCCAGTTTGAAATTCTTAGAGCAAATCATCCAGAACAAACAGTAGCTGAGTGGAACAATTTTCTTTGGAGGCTGTTTCCACTGGAATAAATAGCGAGTTCGATTAAACAACAACAACAAAAAAAAGGTCTGCAGTTAGCTGGAATACTAATAGTGCTTGCCAAGGGCTGGAGAGTGCCCACAACCAAGAGGGACTTGGAAAGATCCATACAATCCAGTGAAGTATTATTGCAGCTTTTACTGCCTGTTCTGGGGATGCTTGTAGCTTTTACCTACAAAGCCCTAACTGGAGCAGTTGAGACAGAGATGTCTGTTTTTCCCTTTCCTTCCTGTCTTCTACTTTCAGAACATCCCTTAGCATTCCTTTTCCTAATGGGACCCTCTGCTGATGCCTTTTGTGTAATCCAAAGCATGGCTGTGATCTATTTTACCTGCAGATATGGAAAGCAAGGGCCTCGAACAGTCTGTTCTTTGCCTCAGCAGCACAGCTGGCTGTTAGCTCACGCAGCCAGAGCAGTTGGGCTGTGGGCGCCCACTTCTGCAGGAGTGCACAGCTCCTCCATGAGTTGTGCTCCCTGGGATGCATAGGGCGCCACAGGGCACAGCACCCCAGCCTTCCCAGTGCTTTCTTCAACAACCTGGTCATCAGTTTGTTCAGCATGGCTTTAAGCTAATTAAGCCACCGTTACTCGATGGGCTTTGTATTAATGGCAGTGTTCTCTGTCACGGGACAGCTGCCCCATTATCTTGCTGACACCTGACACAGCTCATGCCCAGCTTCAGGGAAGTTCCAGGGTGCATTTCACAGGTCCCTGGGCTGGTGTTCTCCAGGACACACACTTAAAGAGAACCATTTCATTTGTGAATATGAGAGAAAGTTGTCAGGAGGTCATTGTGATATGCACAGATGTTTTAACCCCTCTCCTCCCAGCAAGATTTGCGACTAAACAACTTTCTCCAAGATCTCACCGCCTATACAGGCAGTTGGGTTGATTGGGAAACCTATTTATTTAACGCCCTCTAGTGATGTTTTAAAAATTAACACAGATTCCTTTCAAGAGGAAAACAAATATTAAATTTTATTGGTTAAAACAAACTTACATTTGCTGCAAGTCTACTGCTTCCCTAATCCCTATCAAACACGACACCACACGCTGGGTCGGTGTACAACCTCGTTATCGACAGGCGTGTCATGGAGGCATTGATAGTCTCAGCCAGCCTTGTAGACTCTCAGTGGTGATCAATGAAGGTCTTTCCACCAATAGCGTTGAACACAGTTTGCTTTTTCTTGATTTGTCTTTAAGTGCTGCTGCATTCTAGGTTTTGGCTGAACCCACACACAAATCACTTAATGTGGCTAGGCTTGGTCAGCATGGATTGTCAGAAGGGACAATTTATGCTTCCTGGTGCTTCTGCTGTGTTCATTATACTTCAGCTGGCCCAGAAATGGGAAGCCTGTGGCCTTGTCCTCCAGGACCTAGAACTGTTCTAGACTGTAACAAGGGGAAGTGACTCAGACATTTGTAGTCAGGCTGGTTTTACTTCATAGGTGTGTGAGACGCTGAGGAGTGTGAGGAGATATGGTTTCTCTTAGCAGCTTTAAGATCTAGTATGCATTTGTTCCTTATGACTAGCCATGAGGGAACCCAGATTGCCTCCTGCTTGTAATATGGGAGACTCTGAATTTTTGTTTTTAAAAAAAGGGGGGGCATTTTCCTTGGTATTTTGTACATCAGTACACCAGAGCTGTGAGACTGGCTTCTCAATATGAAAACTGTATCTTACTGTCAGAAGTGAGAAGTGAAGCTGCTGGGCAAATTTGTGGCTCTGATGATCCTTCTCCTGGATCCTTTCCCAGTCCCTTGTGGACAGTATCACACCAGTATGCTGTACTCTAACTTCCTGTCTGCCACAGGTTCACCACCCCTTTGCTCTTTCACCCTCTTTGTCATGCCAGAACCCTCACAAACACCCCAGACTCCTGTATTTGTTGTGTTCAACTTCATCCAATAGTACTCACTATTCCACACTTGCTGGTGTGACCATCGCAGCAAGTAGCACCCCAGTAGCACCCATCGCTGTAAATTCCTACAGCGGCACTCAGTCACTCGTACTGTTATTGCATCAGCATCCTGCTTACAGCTGTGTACTGTCACACCTACATCTGACTGTACCCATCTCAAACAAACACCCTCAGCAGCCTCCAGAGCACGAGCAGCACATCACCTGTTTGGCAGCGCTGCTCAGGAGACAGCCTGTATCCTCTGGCTGGAAGCTGATATGCAGAGGTCATCCAGAGGAGTTACTGCAGTATGGTACACAAGTGATCTGCATGGTCGCTTTCTCAGATAAAACATGGAAATCCAGCCTTGCTAGTTCCCCGCCTCTCCATGTCATTCTGGTAAGGGACCTGGCGTCTCCTTAGGATACTCACTTTGACTTACCTGTGAAAGCATCTTCACTATGATTACTTATGCCTTGAACAGCATATAGAAAGTATGCTTAACAGCACCTTCTCCATTTCAGCCACAGACCAGGCAGTTGCTGTGATTAAAAAAACAAAAAACCAAACACTTTTGTTCATCTTCTTCTTGGCATTTTCTCATGAGGGGTGTTAGAGCTGTGGGAGAAAGGACTGGAAGAAGGATGGGTGTGCATGGGCATGGGGTCAATCCTTCTGTTCTTGTCCACACTGTGCTACCCCTTCTCACATTTCTCTGCGAGCAAATGACAGGACAGATAATGACGTGAAAGTTTCCAAAACCTGGCACTCATAGTTAGCCCCTCTGAAAACAGTTAGGGTGGAGTCCAGCTTGTGGCATGTGAGAGAGAAACTGAAGCAAAACAGGATGTTTTTGTGATTTAAAACTTATTTTTCATAATTCCTATTGAAAGGCTTGGTTTGGTTTGGTTTTGAAGTTGGCTGCAGTGTCTGTTGGGAAGTTTATGAACGAAAGAGCTTTGTACATGTATGTTTATGTGTGCGTCTGTGCACATGTGTTTGCATAAGGAAAATAAATAAAGAGGCTACACATGGCATTTTTTTTCCATGAAAAATTAATAAAGCTGATAGGGGCTAACAGCTAAGTGGTGGAAAAGATAAGCACTATCTTTATAGCTCTACTGTAAATCCTGCTGGACAATTGTTTTCTGCTCTGGATTCCTCAAAATCAGAAACATTCTGTCAGATTATAAAGTATTTTTCAAAGACCCACAAAAGCGCTCATGACTGGAGGTATGAGTTTACACATAAACCTGTGTTAAACCCAAGTGATGGGGAATGAAGTATAAGGGGAAGGTTAGGAAGCTTTTGGGGTCTTGTGTGCCCTCTAATGTGCCCTATGTTTGTCCTAGTTTAAGCTGATAGAGTTTTCATACTAGTTCCTGTAAAGATTAAGGCAAAAGTGAAAAAAAAGTAGTGGGGAAAAACAAAGGTGAGGAAGAATATATGAATCAGAAGAATCGTCTTTAAATAGAATGTTTCTCAGAGTTTTCCACTGCCAGCTTCTTTAGGCTGCACCAGAAATACAGGCATATAGAGTGACATGTCGGAAAAGCCCCACAGCTGCTTGCGCTCCCCAGCGCCAGTGCAGGCTGGGTGCGACCTCTGCGTCCCCATGGCTACTTTATGTCTGCCTGTGCTACAGAGCAAAAATGCCTCCCTGACCCAAGCTTGTGCCTGTGCATGGGATATGCAGAGTCATTAATGTATGTAGCCTTTGCCTGATTCATTGGTGATGCTGTACCCACTCTTATAAATCGTAGCGCCTGCAAAGCACTGGCATTGTATCATGGACTTGAGTGGAACAAGGTGTTTTCTGCCTTAGTCATTTCTTCTCCTTGGCTCATCTATGACTTTCTGCAGTAGCCTGCAGCAGTTGCTCCCATGGGATAATTATTAACAGCCTCGTGCAAGGTTCTTAATGGGAATAATTTCGTTCCACTGCTTATATTTTTCCATCTCTTCTGCCATCCAAAAACTGGAACATGTTCTTTAATACCACACAACTTTACTTGCATGGGTTCGTAGCAAGAGGTTTTTTTTACTGTAAGAATGTACATATTTCCTTGTGAGCCTCACTTGGCCGACCATCTTGGCTTCCAGGTTATTTGATCTCAGCTATTTGTCCTCTGTAATTAGCTTCTCTCCTTCCCTTTCTCAGTCCACTGGCATCTCTTCAGGCAGTGTTTTCAGGCCCCTCCTTCACACCTTCTTTTTTACATGTACCTTAGCCTACCTTTCCATTCCTGATCTTTGCCTAGCTGCTCAGTGATGTCTCTCTTGGCCTTTTTCGGTGTTACACCCCTAACGTCTTCCTGCAACTACAAAAAACTGGCAAAAATGTGCAACTGTTCGAGCCAAAGTCTGCTTTTATTTGCCCAGCTCGTGTAACTTTAGACTTGCAGCTCCACTGAAATTCATGATGTTTGGATCCTCATTTTCATCAACTGCAAAATTCTGTGGGATTAAATCCTGCAATTCAGCACAAACCTAAAATGAGTTTTGAGGAGGGGTTCAACAGGGGATATTACTAAGATATTAAGTGTGTTAGCCGTCCTGTTGCTGACAGGCAGATGAGCAAACAACAGAAAGCAGAAATTGCCTTTCATGGTGCATGTGCTAGAAAAAGTGTTGTTATTAGCCCATTTTTCAGCCACTCAGCTCTAAGAATGCCATTTAACAACTCCAAGTCTGTATAGTGCTAACGGGATACTTATAAAGGGATTAATGTTCAGCTCTAATGAAATCCAGATGCACAGAGCTGCCTCTTTTCAAGTTCTTTTCCAAGGCTAAGCTGCCAATAAAATGATTTAATCATTGTAAATGCATGTGAAACGTCAGGCTTAAACTCACAGGCACCAAAGTCTGCTGGCAGTTACCTGTTGGAGAGGACTGAGTTACCCACTGATGCTTTGCTTGCAACAAGATTGATTATTCATAAGGTGGGAACTTGGGACCTTTCTTGGGGACCACCGTTCATGCACATATTTTCATTTAGGCTGAGGGAAGGTGGCTTGGAAGTAAGCCTGCTTCTACCCCTAAGAGAAAGCTAAGGCAAATATAAAGGTGATGTGTGTCTGGTCAGTCTCTGTCAGGGATGTGTCGGAGGTCCACTAAGAACTTGTCAGCTCACAATGAATGTGCGTCCTCTGGGGTGGCAGGCAGAGGGAGAGGTGCGTTCACGTGGAGATGTGCTGCCTGCTCAATGGACCTTAAGCGCTGCTGTCTCATAACTTTTTGTAGTTAACATTTTCACTTCCTCATGCAATTTGTATCTTGTATCACCTGCTGAGAACAGGTACTGTGCATTTCAGGTGCTGGTAGATAATCTGGTCCCTAGTGGAGGCTGGGCCTGCATACTCAAGCTCAGAAGCTCTGCTTTGGAAAGGCTAAAGTAATTCTGTAATTGGGCAGATCCAGCTGTCTTTGAATTTTTAATTTTTAATATGGCAGGAGGAGGAGTTTTGAACCAGGAGAAGGAAAGAAAAAGGGGGCTATTTTAAAGACACGAAGGAATGTTTTACATTCTTCTGTTCTTCAGGTTTGGCTGCTCTGCAAGCTTTTTATTTTTCCAAATATCAATTCAGTGAACCATTTATTTGCATTAAAAAAAAAAAAAAAGAGCCTGGTTCTTAATTTACTTTGGCCTCAGTGATGAATTTTTATGCTGTGAAATCCAGTAAGCTCCCTCCCAATATTATATATATAAATCTAACGCTAAAGTAGAAACTTCTGCTCTGAATTACCCGCCTGCATTAAATGGTTTAAACGGCTTTTTAGAAGTGTGCACCCACTGATTTCCCACATGGGTCTTGTAGTTAGTCACCTGATGCTAGAGATCAAATGCATGTGTAGAGCTATGCAGAGGTTTTCTTTAGAGCTATAGAGGCAAGAAGGTGTTCTTAGTGAAAGGTTCCTGGGGTAGCTTTTGGCATTGATTCAAAGGAAGGAAATAGATGAGAAAAGAGTCCCTTTACTACTGTGAGAGATTTTAAAGTTGTATCAAAACATGTGAGTGAAGTCAGTTGCAGTGAGTTTTCACCATGGGCATGAGCACTGCAGGAAAACCCCAACAGGTGATGATGTCTAACCTGTTAGTAAATATTTCAAATTTATTTAGCCCTGGACATCAGAATTGCTGCCAAACCTTCAGGACCTCCAAGAATAGATTAAAATATTTTGCAAAACAAGGTTTTACTTTTCCCACTACTTTTGGCCTCCTGAGTTGGTACTAGCAGGGGGAAGTGCTTCCTCCAGTGGCTATTAGTTTTTCTGCAGCCCAGATGCACAAAGTACAGAAACATTTCTAAATCAACACTGATATTTATCGATCTCTTCTGTTTCCATCAATTAGCATTTTCTGTGCTGTGCTGGCTACAGAGAAGAGACTTGCATTTGTGTTATTCAAAGCTTTTCAGATTTATATCAATGTGAAAAAAGGTTTCGCCCAAGTGCACCCTTCAAATGTTCATAGCCTGATCCTGTTGTAGGTGATGGCTAGTAATCATCCTCACCGGGACTAAGCATTTCTTCCTGCAGTGCATTTTTCTGTTGTTGTCACACAATATGTAGATGCATGCTCTTGTGCTGTACCTTCAGATTTACAGAGAAAAGACTGACAACAGATTTTTCAGAAGCAGTTGCCCATGATTTTCACAAATTCTGTCCACTGTCACTATATCATTGGACAGGGGCTAGCAGTGTGGTTTTTTTTACATTCTTGTATTCACCAGTTATCACATCTGTCTAGTACTGAATACAAGCAAGGAAGCACAGAGCTCCATTTGGGTACCCAGGTGTTTACAGAGGCACAGTTTATTTTCCTGCTTAAAGCTTTTGGTGTCCCTTTTTAGGTACCTGTCCTGCAGCTTGAGTGGCAGCTAAGAGTTTTGCTTGGTTTTAGGACACCCTGGGCAGTGTTAGAACAAGGGACCAAAACCCTGTGCTAATCTCCATGCATCCGCGCTCTCTTGGTGGAGGCTGGCACTATGCAAGCAAGGCTCGGTTCAGTAACTGGAAACACAGGTCCAAGCCTTGACAAATTCAAAGTGTTTTGATTTGGGATCCAGTGCAGTGTCATTTAAGAACATGGGCCAATATATCCACTGTTCAGAAAGAACAGCTTCAGTCTGGAAGGTCTGTGGCGTTTCCATGAGGTGTCAGTCCTCTGTGTTTTTCAGGACATCCTCATTCTTTGTCATCTGCTGTAAATGTTGTGCCAGCAATCCTGAGGAAGGAAGGCCCTGCAGGCACAAATAACCCATGGAAGCAGGGGGAAAAAATGAGATGGAATGGATTAGTGTGAGTCAAACTAGTCCCCAGTCACCTCTGGGTGGAAAACTCCATTGGCCTTTGGCAGCCGAGAATTGTTTCTCCCAGACCCCTTATATGGGACATTTAAAAATAAACCAGCAGGGCTCCATTTCTTGGAAGGAAAAGGAAATGTTTCAAAGTGTGTCCTTGCAAACTGATTTAGTGCCATCAGGCCCTGCGTATTTTAAGAAATGTTTGAGTTTGTTTGGAGCTGCTTTTTAACAGTGAGGAAGAGGGAAGCAATTAGTGAAACAACATCTGAAGATGGACTTGTGTAAAACATCTCAGATAAATATTTACACCCAAATTTCATTGGTCTGAGTTCACGTTAAACTCTACTCCATCTCTTTGAAGGGACTTGCATCCACAACAAAATACTGTGCTGTGGCCACTCAACATTATTTCAGTCTTCTTCCTCTGATTAAGCTAACTATGGATCTAAAGTAGGTCAAAGGTTAAAGTGGTGGCAGGAGAGCTGAAGATTCTCCATAGCGTTGCAAGGAAGTGTTAATGCTTTACCATGTGCCCTTGCTGACAAAATTCATCCCAAAGAGATCATAAAACAGCTGCACTTCTATTATTTTTTTTTTCTATCTTCTGTACCCTGAATTTTCACCCTGTTTGGAATGAAGTAATGTGAACCATTAAAATGTAAATGGACAGACAGGCATGTCCTCACCTGAGTGCAGCAATATGGAAAAAATAGGCTGGATGAACTGGAACGGTGTTGCATTAGCCAGAAAATGTAATGGACTGCCAGTGTCTCGGTGTCAGGAGGCACAGGGCAGTTAGTGTAGTGTTAATTGAGATGTGTGTGCACTTAGAATTGCTCCTTGTTAGATGGAATGAGTCATCTCTGTTACGGAGAAGCTTCCCCAGTGTTAATAAAGGAGCCTGCTTCTTCAGACAGGTGGAGGATGGCAGATTTTTAGGTATCGGGAATTCCTAGTAATATGCCATGAGATTTGATCTGTTATGATTCTGTCTGCTCACAGATGTTATTGGTTTGTTCTTTGGATAAGCTCCTTGGGCAGGAACCATGTAGGTCTTGTTTTTTCAATTAAAATGTCACAATAATAACTTTGGGGGAATATGTAACTTTTGATTTTAGGAGAAAGGAGATCTAGCTTTGACCTCTCCCAGAAGGAAGACCTAGCTTCCAAGTCTGGCTCTGTCAGTACGTCTCTGCACCACCGTGGACATGCTAAAGTCTTTGTTCTGAGCCTCAGTTTCTCCATTTTCCAAACAGTCACTCTGAAGCTGAAGTAGACGTATATAGGATATGGGTAAAGAAGTGCTTGGCTGAGTAAAAACTGTAGTATGTTTTAGAACCCATGAACTAGAAGGAATCATGGTGAAACAGTTATATAGAGGGAAAAGCAGAAAGCCGCTTTGCTAAGGACACCAGACACTTTGGAAAAGAGGCTGTGCCAGTCCTTGTAGCACTGACACTAGTCGCAGTCCTAAGAGAGCTCCTCACTTGGCCACTTGTAGCAGTAGGTATTCCTCTAGACATTCAGGGTTTGCTTCTCTTCCCCCATTCACCTGCCCTGGAGTGTATCTAGAGCAAGGACAAAGGACTCACGCACTGCAGGGATGCCCACGTGGCGTCCATTTGGGAGCTGGGCAAGGGGTGGTGTCATGGCACAAGGCGTGGAGCCACTCCTACAGCTGCTGGAAACGTTTCTGTCCCTGGAATGAGAAGCTGGGCAGCTGGCGCGTGAGCACTATGAGCTGGATGTCTGAGCGTGCTTCATTTTCTCCTGGCTGTTCTGAGTTGTGGGAAAAGGCTCATCTGGTATCTTGGGGTGGAATATATGACAGAGGTGTGAAGCTTGCCTGCAAAGCCCAGCGCTGCACAGAGACAGAGAATGTGGAGCAACTGCAGCTGTGAATAATATTTGTAGAGGTGCTGTAGGCCAGGCACCAAGCAGGCAAAATACATTATTTTTTGGCTGGCTTCCTCTCAAAATGAGGTACTTGCTGTCACACTGAGGACTGAGAGGGGATTGCACCCTGAGGGGATTGCTCAGACCAACAAAGTCTGAGCTTATTGGTGGATTGCACCCGGAGTTGGTGTGCAGAGAGGTCTCAGCAGCTGGGGAAGTTGCAGTAGGCTCTGTAAAGGAATCCAGCTGTGACATCTCACAGCCCTACTGCTGTGAAGGGTGATCCTGACACCCCCCTTGGCAGAAGATAGCCCACAGGTATTAGAGACCCATTTAACACAGTTCAACCTAACTAGTGATGAAGTTGCAGGACATAAACTGAACTGCACAGCAACATGTTCAGCTCTTGCCCTGAGATTTCACGTGCTCCCTGGTGAAGCCAGCCATTGCAGTTGTTGACACTCATGGTCGTCATATGCACTCCAACTTGGGGGAGACTAAGGGAGGGACAGATACAGGAGGTTTTTTTTAAAATGTGCTTCTCCTTCCTCTGGCCAACACTTCCATGAATGTTTTCATCTCCTGCCTGGCTCACTTTGTCTACATCTGCAGACTCACTCCCTGTTACATGCCTTACAGCATGTGCTGCAGGCACTGCTGATCCACCTTCTGACATCATTCCTGTTTGCTAATGTCGATAGGCACTGCACTTCCACAGATAAAAAATGTTAGGCATAGCATAATTTCTGGATGTCTTCTGAAGACACCTACATTAAATGTGCGTAATGCTACTGACTACAGTGGACCAGAATTGATTTATCTCAGCTGAGGATCTTGTCATCTTTACTGGCCTCTGCTCAGTCCTGGAGATACTCAGCAAGGTCTATGACAGTCTCCTGTCTTTCCATCTCCCTCCCCCTCCACAAAGCCCCTGAGACCTTCTTCACTGCAAACACCGGAGCTGGGGGTGTTTTCAGCCTGCCTCTCGAGGCCCAACTTCTCTGGGACTGTCAGTGAGGTTACGTTCATGCTGGGATGGTGGAGCAGGAGGCAGAGGAGGTCTCAGGCCAGCAGTCTGTGCAGGACACAGCTGGTCCTCTCAGGACCTCCAGGTTCACATGCAGTGTGTTTTTTGGAGGACCTTCTCCCTTTTGGCCGTCAGGCTGTACTGGCCTGCCTGACTGGCAGCAAGCTGGAAGGAAGCTGATTAACAGTGCCTAATCATGATCACCATCATAACAGATCTCTGCTATATATAGCATCTTCCTCTGACTGGGAACTGGTCAAAGATGGGGAAACCAGCATGGGAACCGAGCTGCAGCCCAGGCCTTTGTCTCAGTCCTAGGACTCCAAACATTAACCTTTTAAGGGATGATTGGAGGAGAATTAGAGAGGTTTTATCTTATTATGGGTAGCAAGCTGGGCAGGAAATCAAGGCTGCAAAGAAAACAAGTCCTCTTCCAAGGGGCTGGTGGTATGGTGTAGGAAAGAGTGTGGCTTTTCAAGCCTATATCACCCAAGATCAGACTGGCAGAGAGCCCCATACAATGGGCACACCTGGATGAAATTCAGAGCAGGAACACGTCTGAGGCTGCTTCCCAGTAAGGTGGTACTGGGCATCTTGCAGGGGATTTTGCCATCTAAGGGCAAACGGGGGATGATGACAAGGCAGCAGCTGTTAGAGCCCCTGCTAAAACTGCTCCTGGTCATGGGGTCACATTCAAGTCTGCAGTTTCTCAGGTGGCAGATAAAATCTGGAAACAAGGGGGAAGGACACAGCAGCTGTACAAATGCAGCACACAAGAGGGTAGAAGGACTGCAGCAGCAGGTAGTGCTGGTGGTGCAGGGAGGGCTGATAGTACATGGCTTCATTTTCCTTCCCGCTGTGCCTGGTGAATTATGCCAGTGGACCACTCTGCTGCACAGTGTTCCTCCTGGTCTTACACCAGTCCTGAGGATTGCGGGAGGATTTCATTTATAGAGTTATTAATCAAACACTTTTTTCTCTACGCTAATTTTAAATGCAAATCAGCATGATAAAATCACAAGCCTACTTCTTGTAACCTAATGCGAGATGTCCTTTTTTGCAGCGAGCAATCTCTCCTTCTCTTTCTTTATCTCCCTCTAATTCAATTTTCTAACTAGAAATGCAACTGCAGTATTATACAGGCACTTTGTAAATCATTCTACGTTCACATAAACAAGGGATATAACAGAGCTGAAGCCAGAAGTGTTTCACATTATCTCACATTAAGATACTTCTGCAGGAATGCTGCTGCTAACATAAACTCATTGGATGGAAGAGCAGCAGCAGTTTTTTTCACGTGGATGGATCTAAGCCCAAGCCATCAGTTAATTGTTTATGCACTCTTAAATGGATTCTCTAATATTTTTTAGAGCTAAATAGCCATGTGCTACATTTCTGCAGTAACTTTTGCTTTTATGTGCATTTACTGGGATCAGCTGATTAATAACAGAGATCAGCTATCTGCTCTAACACAACATACCAATACTGTGATGAGAGTATTCATAGGAAGAGAGTGTTTCACAAGATCTATCCAAGAATGAGAATAATATTGGTGTTATTGACTCTGAGCAATCTGTGATACTCCAAATAATCAAAGACATTGTGGCTGATGTATTGTTCTTTCTGACAGTGTCCTTAGCAATGTAAGCCTCCCTAACTGATCTAAATGTCAGCATGGAATTGACTTGGAGTCCACATTTATGAACACACATATATATATTTAAGAGGATATGATACCCTTTCACTGTCTTCACAGTTAGAAAGTAGACTGCCTAAGACTTTGGAGATTGACATGGAGAACCAAATCCTTCACGTGAAAAAGTAGCAGAAATTAAAAAGTCAGAGTGGTGGGAGAAGTGAGTTTCCTTTGGAATTGTGAGCTGGGTACCTACATCCATACTAGTGACATTTTGGTAGGGTTGCAATTCTTTTTCTCTGTTCAGCAGTATGCAAAGAACTCATGGTGAAACATCAATATGCTGAAAATAGGGGTAGACCTAAATTAACTCTCTCTCTACATCTGATCATACTGCTTTTAACTCCCCTGAATACAGGAAAGCTAGTCCAGTGTCAGGTGTGAAGTTGGTCTAACTTGCATATGACGGTTTGTAATAAAATGCAGCTTCAAAGCTCTTTAAATCCTGCTTGTCAGTGTAAGAGCTCAATAAACAATCACATAGAAAGGAGCAGAGAGGGAAATGGTTAAGCTAAATTCAGAGCTCATTGGGGTAGGTGGACTGTTCATTCACAACAGATTAGACACTGATGGGTGAAATGTCCTGGATCTAAAGTCGTCTTAATTTTTAGACTATGTCCATCTCTAGCAAGGGGCAACTAGTAAAGTCAGTGTACAATGCTTCCTTTGTCCAGAAAAGGGAGGTGGTAGCTACCATCTTCGTTTCAGCAGAGAGCATATGGGATGGACATAGGCTAGCTGACTGATCTTCTGCGTTCAGTGCTCATAAAGAACGCTTCCACTACTAGCTGCAGGGTGGCATGGATGTACCAGGCTAGTTTTAAAGCTGCTAGCTAACCTCGTGTAGTGGCAGAGGCTCTGCAGAGCTCCATATTATTATTTCTACACTGCTATTTGTTTTCAGGCTGGCTTGACGATCTGTTTTAGTGATGACATACCCCATGGCCAAAGAACTACCCACAAACTTTTCGATGGTGTATTTTTTCCCTGGAAAATGCAGATTCATTGAAAACAAACATTTTTATGGAAACACTGCTTTGGAAGAGCCTTCCAGTAAAATGAAAGGAGGGCTCTGAGGGAACTCTTCCTACCACAAAGAATCTTAAAGCTTTTTGTCCAACATGTTTCTATGGTAAAACATCCTTGTTTTGTGCCAGCTTACCCACTCGGTGCCATAGTCTCTAGTGTTGCAGAAGCCCGTATTGTATGGTTTAACATAGAATTCAAAGTCCTGTAGATCTGCCACGTCTTACCATGCAGGTAGTCATAGAATGGCCTGGGTTGAAAAGGCCTTTAAAGATCATCTAGTTTCAACCCCCCTGCTCAGGGCAGGGTTGCCAACCACTAGAGCAGGCTGTCCTGCCTGCATCCAGCCTGGCCTTGAATGCCTCCAGGGATGGGGCATCCACAGCCTCTCTGGGCAATCTGTTCCAGTGCCTCACCACCCTAAGTCCTGGGCTTGCAGATGGCCAAGCCAACCCACTGTCAGCCTTGGCTGCCTAGCTCCCACATTCAGTCTGGAAGTAGGATCTCTGATCCATGCCCTCATAACCTACAGTCTTTCATAGCACGAGCAGCCTGTGAGTGATAGAGATGTGTTTTCCTGCTGCTTTGCACTGACCGATAGAGATGAGTCTGACCAGGCAGCTTCCCACTGCTGCTGGCAGAATGCACTGGTCTTGTCAACTTACACCAGCTGCTGGGGTCCAAGAAAACACATGGTGTTTTTGTAAACATGCGTCAGTGTTTCTGAAACAAATATTTTAATTTATGTTTTGCATAGAAATTGAACTATTAAAAAAATTCAATTTCTGAATATGAACTAAACCAAATATGAACTAAACCAGACATTACAAACTTTGACCAGCTATCAAGAGAAGGAAAATCCACCCTGTACTAAGCAGGTGTCATTATTTTTCAGCTCCCTCCCACCTTAACTATCTGAAGAATAGCATTCAAGCACAGAGGTCAGGGAGGGGTGCAGGGGCATGGAATCTGCTCGTGCTGGCCAATTGAACTGATATTGCAGGCCTTACATGGGTTTGGAATGAGGGGTATTAGACTCACAACTTTCCCAGAGCCAAGAAATACACAGCTAAAATTGGCAGCTCTGAGATGAGTAATGCACAAACACAGTCCGGAGTGTTGCAAGTGTTCAAGCACTTTCAGAGTATGTTGGGTAAATGAGTATCTGTTTCCGTGGTAACAAAACAGCACAGATTATGGCCCTTTGACAGTTCTCTAATTCGAGTGCCTGGTTAGTGTGAACAGAGCTGACTTCCAGCGAAAACACTCCCTGGCTCAAACATGATGGAGCACAGCAAAGTGTTCTCTTCATCTGAGAATACTGCTTTTGTGGAAATGTGTGATGCTGTCCCGTGTCCAGGTGAGCCCCAGCAGCTCACCAGCAGCTGCCTCCAGGCTCCAGCAGTTCTAGAGGGCAAGGAGGCCGTGGCCATGTAGAGAGCTCCTGACTGAGACAAAGGCCTTGCGGTGTTTCATCCATGTAGTAAGATGGGAGGCAGGCGCTGGAGTTGCCCGTCCCATAGAGTGCATGGGAATGAAGCGAGTATCTGGGCCGCCTACCTGCCGGTCAGTGATGGCGATGCTGGTTCAGCGATTCCAGTTCTGGTTAGTGAAGAGCATCCGTTAAAGGCGGTGCAGTGTGATGCTTCAGATTTGTTACAGGAGTGGTCTCCGAGCTGTTCACGTGTGTATTAATAAATAATTAGCCATTAGTATTGATCACATTAAAGAAAAACGTGACCTATTTTTCTCCTGTTGTTGCATCTGTGAAAATGTTTACATTGCATTTCAGTTTAATTCTTACAAATGATTTCTTGACATGTTCAGAGATCACCTCAAAGAGCATAGCTTACATTACCACCATCAGTTGCTTAAGTTTAATCACAACCGCATGAGGCAAATAAAAGTTCTGCTTCACTTGTTAACAGGAAAATGAAGGCACCAGGAAGGTGACTCTCCTTAGTCTTCTTACTCTCGTTAGCAGCCAAGCAAGAGCAAGAACCCAAGAGTTCAGCCTCATACAACTTTTATCTGTCAGTCCGTAGTGTCAATGACCTGTAAGACAAGAAAAACATTCAAGAGGGCCAGTTGTGGTACAAGGTTTCCCTTCGGGCTTTGGTGTAATGAAAGCCCAATCAGACTCCTGCAAAGCTTGAGGCTCAACATCTAGAGGCAAGACTAGTCCACCAGTTCTCTGCAGCAGAGCTAGAGCAGAGATGCATGTACTGAATAGAGTGGCATGTCCTGTCCTGTAATCATGAGATTTAGAGTGCAGATAATATGAGATGATATAGAGCTGTCGTGTGTGGTTTTTAATGTCCTTCCATTAGTGACATATGACAACAGATGTTGGTATTAAAAGCCATATGATATTTAAGCAGGCACCAGAGCACTTTTTACATGTCACTGAAAGAACACGCAAAGTGTTAGGAGACTCTTTCCTTGTCCAGCAGCTTCTTAAAGATACATCATTTACATTGGCTAGCCTATGCAAACCAAAATTGCGTGAAATGGGGTATAGCTAAGGAAGGAGGAAGTGAGCAACTATTTAACCTTGCACAGCTACAGAAAATTTATTATTCCTCTACTAAATATGCAAATAAAGTATATTAAACATGAGATTATGCCATTCAGCTGTGTCCTGTTCCCTCAGTAAGATGCCACTTGTGTGATCTTGTGGCCGTCATCTCAGTGGTGTCCTGCCAAGGATGCTCGACTGGCTGAGGTCACAGAGACTTTGGATGAGGGTTTGGAAAGCAATTTGCTGTTTTCCCTAGAGTCTGTTTTGCATCAGATAACTGGACCTCTGTGCAACCGATGACCTCGGTGTTTTATTTGGAGATAGTGAGTATGGGGAATAACTTGTGTCTTGTAGTCACAACATTTCACAAAAAAATAAAAAAAGTTCTGTCTTGATTGAGAGGCTTTCATAGGTAGTCCAGTGGCTGCTGGAAGCAGTGCTAGTGAACAGGTCCTCAAACTTCTCTGGAGAAAGCATGGGCAAAGACAAGGCTTCTTGGAGGGTATTGCTGCCAACATTCAGATACAATCTGGAACCATTCCTGAAGGTTAGAAGAAGAAATCCACCAGTACTTTTTCCTCTATCAGCTGTATGGTAAATCCCGACTCTCTGATATCTCCCATGAAACGTATTCTGAGTAAAATGTCCTCCTACGCTACACACACGTCATGTATATCATTGCTACTCTTTACCACCTTATACGACAGAGAAGACTAGTTTTGGGGTGGCCGAAATGATTGTTTTATCTACAGTGAAGTTATTACGTGCCATAGTATTCTTCAGAGCAGAGGATTCCATCACTTGCAAAGTTTTTCTGCAGTGCCATTCAAAATGTTAAAATAAAGTCCCTGGCCCAGAGATGCATTAGATCTCCCTGCATGCCTGCTTTATTCATTCAAGAGACCTTTGCAGCTGACAGCCACTTGGGGTTTTCCACCAAGCAACCACACCCTATGATATGGCATTACTGATGCTTTACCGTACTATGTTCTGTAGGAACATTTTATCTTATTAAGGCACCTATGAAAGGCAGATGTTCTCTTTCAGTATGGACTTTAAAACTATATATATATATATGTATATTCATGTTATTTTTATTTAGTTCTGTCTGTGAAACTTCCAAGGAAAGAACATTGTTTGGCAAGGTCATATCAAGGAATGAGGGAGAAACTGCTGCCCATCTGTCCCTCAGTCTACATATGTACTCATACATAAGGAAACTACTTGGAGAGCATTAGGGATGTTGCAAAGCTGAGCATTCATACATTAGAAAATGACTTAATTAAATTGCACTTGTAACCCTGCTCCAACTTTGAGTTATATGACCATACATTATTTTTCACAAAGCCACCTGTGCTTTGGAGGGCTCAGATGGACATGATCAGGTATTATTCAACAGTCTGTGTTGTAGAAAACCATTGCCCGTTGAGTTCCCTGGTGTCTTGTCACAGGAGTCAAGAAGCGTATTGTATATTAAAAGGGATGTGAGTAAGCATGAGCCTTCCCTGGCAGCTGTATTCCACCCCTACCTCTGCCACAGATTTTCTTTCTTTAGTGTGGTAAATCACTTCCACCAACTTTTGAAGTGGTTACTAATGTCTTGTTCTTAATTTTTGGGATTCCTCACATAAATGCTAGGAGACAGACTTACAGATGTGCTGAGCCCTTGTAGCTCTAGCAAAAAATGAGCGGGGAGAGTGCTTCAAACAAACCCCCTAATCCAGTCTTTCTGTCTACGCAGAAAAAGCAGATCCAATGTGTAGAACAGTGGGCACCCAAATTCATTGTAATCCTTTGTTCTTGGCCTTTTCATCAATGAAATGGGGACAATACCTTCCTCTAACATCATAAGAATGCCATGTTAACATGATTAATATAAGGTACCAAGCTCTAATAGTGTAAAGTACTCAGAGATTGTACTAATGAGTACACATGAAATGACTATTTCTACATTCAGCATAGTTTGAAAAGTATGTGGTTAATAAAAGTAACACACTTTATCCACAAGACCTCAACCAGCAATCCTAGTTTCTTTTATTCTTTGGATAGTCCATATTTTAATATGTTCAGAAGTCAAAAGATCAATAGTTCTGAACATAATCTTAACCTCCTGGTACTTAAAGCTCTAGCACAAGTGAATGCTGAAATTAGATATGAGGTAAGGGAAAGATTTTCCCATGCTTACTAAGTATGAGCCACTGAAGTGCGGATTTGTTTCCCAGGCTAAAATATGGTATCTTTCTCCAGCACAAAATTCATTTAGCAACTAAAAGAAGACCCGTGACCTTCTGTGTGTATGTTGACATATACTTATGGATGGTTATCATGTCTAACTCACAAGTCTCACCATTACAGTCACCTCATTTATGTGTCATACAAGACTGTGGCTAAGGCTGTTAAAAAAGGTACAAGTGTCTCGAGGTTACATTACCTGGAGAGGGACATAATAATAGTCTATTTGATTAATCTATAAATCGTGGAAAATAAAGAGAGAGAGAAATCTAATAAGTAAACTCATCCATTCCTTCAGCCCATAAAATATGGCTACCTATGGCATTAAATGCTGTCCATAGCTCTGTCCAGTCCAGTTTTAAAGGGGACTTCCATGCCCTTCCTTAAAAGACTATTCCACTGTCTACGAGATAAGAGTGTTAGGAAGTTTTCCCGACCTTCATCCCATGCTTTTTTCTCTGCCTAATTTCGTGTCATTACTTTGAATTTTGGCTGTGAAAACTGGAAGTGTTTCAAGGTAGGAAAGATTTAAGTGTCTCACATAAATGCGAGACTTTACAAGTGTTTGAAAAGTAAGTATGGAAGGGGAAGTGTCTCACATCATGGCTTTCAGTGGTGAGGTATGATAAGTGTTGGCAAGATAAAAAGAGAACTTGTAGAGTGCAGTAAGCAAATCTGCTTCCAAGGTGGCCAAACTAACTGGAAGGTATTTTTCTCTTGCAGAAGATGAAGCCTATAGTCCAAAGGAGACGATCTACACCTTCTGCCATTACTAAAGCTCTCAGCAAGTCAAAGTACCATTCCAGGTAAAGGAAATACCTTTCTGACTCCTTTTTCACTTTTCTGCCTATACAGGCTGGAAAGAAACTGCTTTTAAAATTCATTTAACAGTGTCAAGGGCAATTGGTTTGTGGACAGATCTGGAAGATTTTCTTTTTTACTGCAACATACTTTAAAAATGCAGTGCAGAGGATGTAAAGTGACAGACAATGACATGAGCTGCAAATGAGACAAACTTCCTGTGCCATTCTAGCTGGGCAGTCAATGTGTGTTTAGCTGACAGATTCATGGCTGTTTAGTCTGCCGTCTAACCCGCAGCAAGCAGCAGTATGAGAAGGTGAACAGAGGTGCCCTAAGAAATGAAACAGCTGATGTCTCAGGAAGTGAGACCAGTACATGAGGGCCTCCTCTGTTCAACAGTGCATTGCCGTGGGTGAGAAGCACAATTGCAAATTGTCAGAAAACGGACTTTGGTGCAGAGAGGCTGCATATGGGCCTGCCTGTGTTCTGCAAATGTCCACTGATTTGGGAGAGAGCACAGTCATCCCCGTCCCCTTAGTCCTGACTGCAGTGAGGGGCTGCAGTTTGGATTAATGGGGAAGGGACCATAAACAGTCCCCAACTGAGCAGGTGTGGAAGGAGCTGCTCCAGGGAGAAGAAGGCTGCACAAGCCACAAGTCTTTTCAGGAGAACAGGCAGCCCTGGGGACACATCCTGGCCCTGCAACCAGGGGGACTCTCCACTGGGGGACTCTCCACAGGAGACCTCTGTCCTCTGCTCTGCCTGTTGGACTGCCTGTGGGAAGGTCTGGCTTTGAGATTTGGCTCTGTTTCAGACACAAATTCACTTGGGAGTGTGAAGAGGCTGGGAGCTGCTTTAGGGAACAAGGGCAGTGCTGGGAAGTCTCTACGAGAACTGTGTGTGTGGCATCATCTCTGGTCATTTGGTGAGAGAGGATCCATCCTTCCTCTAGGAGAATCATGTCCCCTGTCAGAAGACAGCAGCTTCTACTTGCTACTAGCTTGGGTGGACAGGTTAAGTGACAACCTTGACATGAAAAACTCCCTCTCTTGCCAGCAGCTCCAGTGTTGTCCTGATGGTTTGCCCGTTAAGGTATAAAGCACCAGGAGTGTCAGCAGATAGAGCTAGGTACAAACATGCCAGACTTGCAAATCTTCCCCTGAAATATCAAGTGCTAGCTATGAATTGAGCTCCTTCATCCTTACATGGGAGCTGAACCCTAGTCAATGTCATGCTCTCTTCCTCCTGCAGCACCATGTAACTACTAGACATAGCTAAGGGGACACCGTGCTCCTTTCTGCCTTGCGCTGATAATGATCTTATAAATAACACTTCCTGAGGTATTAGTCTAGTTTGATCTTTTTTTCTTTGTAAGAAAAAGTTGATAAAGCTGAACTGCTTTACATTTTGATGCTGACCAGCCCTCCTGAAGAATACACCTTTTATGTTACGCCATAGGTAATTGATGCATAGTACATCCTGCTTTTCTGAAACAACCATCTGAGGTCAATCTTGCGGAATCATTTAAAATAAAGGTCAGGAGTGATTTTCATTTGGTCATCTCCTGACCAAATTATGTGGCTTCTTTGCCATTCCTCCCTCCTTTAAGTTGCACTAAGGGGAAAAAAAAAAAAAAAAGAGAGCGAGGGAAACAAATTCTTGACTTTATTTGGCTGAAGAATATCCTTGTGAGGGAGGGAAACTTTAAACATTTCTCATGATGGATTGCTGTGGAAGGAGCTGGTACAATGCCATCTTTGCTTAGGCCACCAGAATATCGGTGAGATTTTTTTTGCTATCCTGCTGTTATGTTTACAAAGCTGTGTAACTCCTCCAGCTTTAGGAAGTCCACTGCTGAGCTTGTGTGATGATGTGGCTCCCACTGCTCAGTTAATGCACATGGAAAGCTTTTAATAGCAAGTTTAAAGGTGATTTAGCTTCTCACTTGCAATGGCAACAGATGTATAAGCCAAGACTTCACTTGTTGGTGACTGTGGTGAGGAGGGAAGAATGTAGTTTTTCTGTAACTGGGGAATGATTTTCAAAAGCAGTTAATAGCTAGCTTTAATCTCACTCCCTTGAAATCAAAGAGGCCTCATTATGAGATTGGTGGAAATTGAGTTAGACTAATGATGTCAAAAGTAGTACCCCTAAATTTCATGTGTTTTCTGATTTGCCTGTATAGAGACTGCCCTCCAACTAGAGAAGTATTGCAGAGGGGTGGAGGGATGGCAAGTATCTGTTTTACATGCACCCTTGCCTGCAGGCAAGATGCACATTTTTGTCTGTGTAGAGACAGGAGGATCTCTGTTACTTTCGATCTACATAAATATAGGGCCATTTCTCAGAGGTTAGCTAGTTCAGTCGGGATCAGGTACACAAACAAGGTCTTTGAACAAGACTCAGCCAAGAACTATTGCTTGTTAGTTCAGCACAATCCTACCTGCAGGGTGAGGGTAGACCCAGGAAATGGTGGTGTGGGACCTGTTGTATGGTCAGCACTGCTGATGACAGGCTGTTGCAAAATAGTCACCAGTGTTCAGTCACAAAACCTTATGAGAAAAGCTGCTGACAGTCATACAATTTTTGTCCTCTTCCAGGGAAACTACCCTGTCCTCTTCCCATTCAGACAATGGGCTGCCAAGTTGGATGTTCAGCAGCCCAGGCTCCACTTTCATCCTGGATGAGCGAGTACAGCTAACTGTGGGCTTACAGACCCAGGAGAGACATTTGATCTTGTTCAGTGACATGCTGATCATCGCCAAGTCCAAGTAAGGCATTTGCACTCAACTCATTCTCCCCAGTACGTGCTGTTGAAGCTAGACCCTGAGCTATCTGTGTAATGGGCATCAAAACAACTCTTCTTTACAAATGTGGATCTAAAATGCGGCATCTCCCCTTTCCACCTAAAGAAATTCTTCTTGGTATTAATGTTTCACTACATTTTTCTGAAGGAAAAGGTAGCTTTTGCCCTATTCCTCATGGGATTCTTGGAGAAATCCCATGAGGGCAAGAGACAGTAAGTACAGAAAACTGATTCTTGGTCTCACTGTTTCTGCCACAGTTTCATGTAACACATGGTTACAACAATAATTAGCCCAAATCATTACCTGCCTGTGATTCTAGTGAAACACATTGCCCTAAGCCACAAGTGGAGCCGCCAACACCAAAATCCGCTTGCAAAACTCTCCTGCAGTGCCTCCACATGCCCAGACATTTAATTTTGGAGGACTGTTAGTGTTGCTGCATCTGCAGGACGACGGTGGCACGAACAAACGTTGGAGGCATAGTTGTTAGAATATGGCTTAAGAAATTCGTAATTTGAATTGCAGGTCTTCTGCCAGCCTGAAGCTGAAAAAGCAGGTACATCTGAGTGAAGTGTGGACCAGCACCTGTCTCAGCGAAGTGACAGAGAAAAAGATGAGTCCTGAGAATTCATTTGTCATCGGCTGGCCTATCATCAACTATGTTGTCACCTTCAGGTATCACATCAGACATCAGACCTCTCTCCAACCAGGCAGCTGCCCAAGTCTTCCATGTGTCAAGAGAAATGATGACTGAGGATGCAGGACCCTGAACTCTACCACAGCCCTTCTCCCCATTGAGTGCATGACTCATATTAGGCAGTGTGGTAAAAATTTAGATCTTGGGAGACAGTCATATTTTAAAAGTATCTGCAGGCTAGTCCCTGAGAGACTTTTAAACTAGAGGACCATGCCTTGCAAGTGGTGTTGTAACAAGGGCTGGCCCTGCTGCAGAACGTGCTGGAACATCACATCCAAATCAGCCATAGCAAACTGGCTTGTGCCATCATGTAACCTACATACATGTTGTTTCAGCACCTGTCAGCAGACATTTCATAGAATCATTGAACAGCTTGGGTTGGAAGAGACCTTAAAGAGCATCTAGTTCTGACTCCCCTGCCATGGGCAGGGACACCACCTACTAGATCAGGTTGCCAAGGGTCTTGAACACATCCAGCCTAGTCTTGAACACCTCCAGGGGTGGGGCATCCACTACTTTTCTGGGCATTTCTGTAGGAGATTAATCCTAGTTTGGGAATTTTTCACTACAAAGGATGGTTTAGTTACATTAATGAAAATGCCAGATGGCTTTGTGCAGGGATTAAATGCCTTTATCCACCACTAATGTGGCATGGGCAGCTCCTGGGTAAACCTTGCTCCTGGAGTCATCATCCAGGATGTCTTGTGCCCACAACAACAGCCTGTAAAGATGACAAGGACTGTCAAGATAGGTCTGCACAAGCAGCACAGTCCAGACCTGTTTAGTCCTTGCTAACCCAAACGTCAGAAATGCAGGGGAGTGTGAAGCAGGCTAGAGAGAAGCAAGATCATGTCCAAATGCCATCTGAAAGGCTATTCAAGTGCTGCTCCTGAGCTCATAAAGCTCACCAAAAAGAGTGTGACTTTTTTTTTTTTGCTTGAGCTCAGTCTAGCCTGGCCAAATTGAATCTAGAGCTGGTATATCCACAAGGAGCTCAGGTCGCTGCTAGCTCAGGCATCTCTGCTTCACAGTCGGTTGTGAAACTGGGAGGCCATCAATCTTCAAGGGTCATTCTGACCTTAGGGGTTCTGCTGACTTGGCTAGAAAGGGCTGATCTAGCCTGATGCTTTTCCTTTTGTGGGGCAGCTGTCCTTGTGGGAAAAGAAATGGGAACCGTACCCTACTTTCACACTTGCTGCCTCATAATTTCCAAGGGTCAGGATGGTCTCTTCTGGGTGATGGATTCCTGGCCTTAGGACTCATGCTCTGACATGCAAGCAGCCATTTGTGTCTTAGTCCAAACTCAAAAACAGTTGCTATTCCTTCATGTCACTGAGACCTGGGTAACCCATGTTGGCAGCAGAAGCTTCTAAGAACAGCAGACATTGGAAAGGAAATAATAGTAGAAAGAAAATTGTAATTAAAGGTCACCTCAAAAATAATAAAGGCCCACAAAATGAGTTAACTCCAGAACCACAGGAAGATATTTGTTCCTTATCTGAACATATGCCAGCCTGGGCGGGAAATGTAGTCTAGTTTGTTCTTGGGATTTTTTTGTCATGGTTATTATTGTTCGTTGAAATAGGACAGAAGTAGGAAAGGACTGTGCTTTTGTTCCAGGGCTTTGCAGGAAGGAACTTTGACTTACAGCTATATATAAATGAAACTGGGTAAAGTTTCCAAAGGCTGTTACCCACTCAGCACTTGTTTGATGATCTGCCTCCCTTTTTATCTTCAGCTCAGCTGACGTGAAGGAACGATGGCTGTCTGCATTACTATGGTAAGTGACTCTCCTTTTATCCTTCTTTGGGGTGGTTCCTCTACAATACTCAGAGGAAATTTGTCATGCTTGATATCAAATTGCCCTCTGATTTTCAGCACAGAGAGTGTCTAGCTACTGTTTGAAAAATCTACCTTTGAAGCCTGATTGTAGAATCCATTGGTGAAAGCAAAAGTAGTGTTTACAGTCCAGAAAAGATGAACTCCACTAGAAGATATTATTATTGGAGCATCTTTATTCCTTTGGTGCTGGAGGTTGGCTTTGCTAATCACTGTGGAAATGTCATACCTGGTATTGATTCTTCAGATGTTTTTTGATTTGATTTAAAGTTTGTATTTCATGGCATCTGGAGGCTCCAGTTGTTTCTTTTTAATGTTATGTTTCTATATGTCATTTCCACTAACATTCAGGCAGAAGTGTTTGTATAGATAGAGAGAGGGGAAAAGGTTATCTCCTGATTCTTGGAGAACAATAATGATCCAAAGAATGATGGAAGGTGTTAAGCCAGGCACGTCTATCTGCATTAGCATTGCCATGTGGGGTTTTCCTAGCCTGGGGCCTCAAAGAAAGATTAATAAGTTAGCAAGAGCACATGACCACTCTGTAAACATTGCATGTTATTATTACTGTTGTAGTTACTCTGTATTTGTTGCAGTGCCAAGGAGCAGGTCTCTTGCATCTCTTGGATCCAAACTTTAGGGTCCTTCTTGAGTTTGCTTAGGAAATTGTATTCTCCCCTCTCTTTCCTTTGACTTTCAGGCATATCAGTGAGATAAAACAGAATGAATATCTGAAGAATCTAACCCTTCAAATCTTTGTGCTGGATGCTGATAACTGTTCATCTGTAAGTAAAACTACAGCAGCTGTTGCTGCTACAGCTATCCTTGTTTAAAATTCGAGTCCCACCTGAAAAGGTTTTAGAGGGTGCATATCTATGCAGCTGCACACTTCCTGCTGGAAGCCCACTCAGAGGGTTTTGGGTTGGGAAATCATGAGGTATCCAGACCCTTATCAAAGAATAGTAAAGTCTTAAAATTATTCTTGGCTTCTGGCTTCTGTACTCTTTTCCTTTTGCTTTACTTCATAATTGGCAATGTTTTGTGGTAGAGTGCCCAGTAATTCCTATTTTCAGTGCAGTAAGTGAAGATACTGATCCTGAAAGAATCACTGGCTTAGTCTCCTGAACTATTTTACTAGAATATGTCCTGGTCTCTTCATATTTATAGCACTCATTTCTAGGCTTCACACCAAGCTTGGTGGGTCACCTTTACCTTTTAGCAAGTCGTCTCTCAGAGAGGGACCCCAGGCCTTCTTGATTTATTAGCTTTATCCCATGTTCACCCTTTGAACTAACAATGGCACTATTGTCAGTCAAATACCAATGTGATCAAATACAGTATCTGAACACCACCCAGTTCCTTTGTTTTCTACAGGATGAAGCCTTTGTATGCTAATAAACCAATGATGGAAGTAGCTGACAATAGTTTTCACAATGTATAACCCTCACCTATAACAGTGATTCCATTGTAGTTCAAATTAACACAACTGTTCTAAACATCAACATTTAGTAAAGACAGACAATAGACAGATGAGTGATATTTTTTTGCCAGATTTTCAAGCTACAAGAAACTGCAACCAATCTTCATGCCTTCTTAATGGCTTCCTACATTTCCTCTTTTCCTTTCTAGACCACTGCAGTCAATGTGTCCAATGTGGAAACTGCAGAGAGTGTGATGAGGAAGACGCTTCTACAGATTGGACTTCCTGTAAGTGACTGTTGCATAGATTTGCCAGATCTTAGCTAGGGGCAACATCTAGGTTTTGGGACAGTGCAGATACGGAGAAGTCTACATTTGCTGTAGTTAACCATCAAGACATTGATACTCTCTGGACTAGAAGGTGAAGAAATCAGTTTGTGTGGATGCAAAAATTTAGAAAGACACACATGCTTATGTTCCTACATTAAATTCAAACTTTGTAAGGTGATCCAGCATTAGGCTTGAGTCTAGCTTATCAAAAAATTATTAATATAGCCATGAAATAGTGAACAAATCAGTGATGTTATCAGATGAGTCTTTCCGATTGCAATGGTCCAGCAATTACAGTGTTTGGTAGCTTTTACAGTGTCCAGTAATATAATACCAAGGAAAGGTGTGGAACACATTGCTGAAATAGTCCTGGGAAGTCTCATTCTCTTTCTGTAAAAAGGAAATCACTTCTATTGTGTCATATGCTTATGTGTAATTCTGTGGAAAGGTGTCTGGGCATACTCCATAGCATTGCAGTCTTAAGAGAGACATTAATATTTCTCGTCTTTCTTCAGCTTGCAGAACGTGTGATGGCAATACATCATACAAGTATGGCAGTGCTGTGGCATGCTAGGGGATGGGGAAGTAGGGAATAGCTGGGACAGCAAGAACCCAAATAGGCCAATCTGTAATCTGACCTGGAAGCAACACCTAAATGCATTGGACTGTTGAGGCTGAAAATGGTACTGCACTCTGCGTTCTCCATATACAGTGTGGGACACCAGCATTCCTGAAAAAGCATGTCGACTTGGCTGGTAGTGCTTCTCTGGTTGTGTCAAGGGATTTCTTCACTCAGAGCCTACTGGGTGGGTGGTCAGGAAACCATTATGTGGTTTTACAACCTCATGCTGCTCAGTCTATTCTTCTTCTGAACCTTTTCCCTTCCACTCTCTATCAGACAGAGTGACCCAGAGCACCCATCCCTCCCATCCCTGTGTCCTGCAGTTAGCTATACATGTCTGCTGCTTCTGGGCCTGTTCAGCCATTATCTCTGTCTGTTGTTTTCTGAGTAGAATGCAACCCCTTGGACCCTCATCCTGGTCCGCTTCACCTGATATTTTTCTCTTTTCTGTTCTTCAACCACCAGGGCAGGACGAATGACCATCATCTCTGGGTGATCTCAGGAAAAGATGAGCCTGCTTACCCTCTCATTGGTAAGAGCTCTCCCATTTTCTCTTAATTCTAGCACCACAGAAGTAAGTGAAAAATGACACTGGTTTATGTAGCAGAGAAATATCTCAAACAGTGCATTCTTCACATAAAAAGGCAATTGTAGGGGGACCGTATCAAGCTGATGTAGAATGTCACTTGGCTCTTATGGTGTCAGGATACACATTTAATGAAGGTATGTTGACATCTTTGAATATCTTCACACTTACGTCCCTTTTTCAAGCAAATCTGTGCATTTCTGGATCTGAAATCATGACACTTCTCAGTAGACAAACCAAATTTACAGGAGATTTTTAAGCTGGATGAAGAATCTCTTTCCTTTCGGTGCTTGTGATGCAAGGGGCTGTAGGCAGGACATAGAAGAAAGCTTGCTCCTATCCCTCTGGCTGCTGGTATGAGCTTTCAGGTCTGTTTGCTTGGTGACTGGTCATTCTGTCCAGCACTTCTTGGAAGGCTTCTGCTCCTTACAGACAGTGCCTGTGGTCTGGGGCAGCCTCTGTCTGCCTTCACTACCTGTGATAGAGATATCCACTGATGTCCATCCAAACATCATCAGGAGCATCTCCGGACACCTTCTCAGCATTTTGTATTGAGGCCCTATGAGAAGTAAAAAAAGTCATTGCAGTTAGGCCACTCAGCAGAAGCATGGTAGGTCCAGGGGAAAGCAGTTGAGCAGCTTTCTCCTGGACGTAACAGAAGAATGCAGAATTTTTAGGTGGATCCACTGGTGACTTGTATGCTTTTTATGAAGAAGATAAGATGTTTATCTAACTTTTGTGGTACTTATTTATCTTTCATTGCATTGCAGTTCACAAATAATGAAACTGTTTTATATGGAAGATCTTTATATGGAAGATCAAAGCCAATTTGTTTCATAAGGCTCCTTATAGTTGTCCTCTGAATCTCCACTTTAACCCAATACTGATCTGATCTCACACAAAGACATGGGACACCCAAGGCAATGCCCTTTGCAGGCTGTTTATTTGAAAAGTTTCCGTTTTAACATTTTGTGTTTTGTTTATAGCAACTCCCAAAGCTTGAGGGAAAGGAGGTGTATATTTAGAGGGTTTTGAAGACAGTCACAGTGGAGGAGAGTGATGGAAATCTGTAGCAGATGATACCAGAAAACAATAAATATTTTAAAATAAAACTCTGAATTTTGATTATTCAGTACTCAGCATCGATCACTGAAGCTGGAGTTTTCCAATAATTGTAATAATAATAATAACAATAATAATAATTTCCATTTGTGAACTGTTGGCAAAAACAAGACACCAAAGTGTAAGGTTAAATGCAAAATTAAAATAAGGCAGAATATTTAATTTGGCAAAGGATGCAAAACATGTCTCTGTTTTTCCTGTTGTAATACATAATAAATTCTATTATTATGTTTGTATTCAATGATATAACCATATTTAGGTATCGGCCATTAAGATAAATTAAGAATCAATCCCAATTTGAACTTTTCCTGAAATTCAGAACACTTTAGTTAATTTTCCTGGGAAAGGTGGTGGTGTTTTAGGATCATTTTCTTTAAATACCTTCTTGAGAGTTTGCAGTTCTGTCAGGGACCGAAAGAGCAGGAGGGTCCTGTTCTCTTGTCCTTACTGCTAGGTGAGAGCAAGGTAGTACTGACTGTACTCATAGACAGCCCGAACTTGCACTAAGCAGCTCACTATTTAGATCTAACCAGAGAGGGAAGCAAAGATATACTGTGATTTACCCAACATGTAAACCAAAGCTGTTGGATGCATTTAAACTGCTTCTTGTTTCTCTGACGGATGTGTCAGTGGTTCAGCCATTGCTCACAGTGTTGTCCTAGAGCATACTGCTTAGTTACACCAAACAAGTAATCTCTGCATTAATGCTGCATTATATTTTCAGAGATTACTCAATAAATATATCCCCAGGCTGTCCAAAGAAGTTTATGCCTGTTAGTTTATTCAGGAGATCTTGCTCTGAAGACCACATAGTCATATTAAAACTATTATTCTGGTGTTCATTAGACTGCATGTTTGTTTATTTGTGGGTGCTTAAAGATGTTTTCCAACTCCTCATGCCACATGCTTATTTTTTGTATCTGTCCAGTACATACTAGACTGTCATAGGGAGCTGACTGCAGCACAGAGCAATGCGTACAGTATTTTGTTAGTGTAATGGGGTTCATAAGTCTATTACTGAGGACTTGAACCATAATGTTCTGAAGAGCTGCTAATGAAGAGTGACTGGCCAGGTTTAACTTGATGAACTTATTTGTAAAGCAATGATCATACATGCACAGAGGCACCCTAGCCTCTTTAGTCCTCAGGTGGAGGTTTTGAGCAACATTGCTTAAAGGCCCGGCTGCAATGAGAGCCATTGGATGTGGCTGCTTCCTCTTGCCCAGGTTTAGATCTGTTTTCACGTAAGTCTGCATCTTTACTTGCTCTTTACACACCTCTTTGTTCCACAGGGCACGAGCATCCTTTCAGCATCGCGTTGTACTCTCTCCGAGATTCTGTTGACCAGCAACAAGGAACCAACAATAACACCCTGCTGGCTGATGGGTCAGAAACCTCCTTCCTTGAGCAGCTTCCAAAAGAAAAACAATGTCAGTTTGTCCTGAAACCCAGGCTCCAAGTTCCATTGCAGCTGAAGAGAGGTAGGAGCTGCAGAAGTGCCTCACAACCAGACAGATTTTTCTGTTTCAGTGGCGGTACCAAATTCTTCCAAGCATTGTACATGTATCCCTGAGTCACTCCCATACCTTACTGCATGCATAGAGGATGGGATTGCAGAGGGGCTAAATTTGTTGGTGCAAATGTTCAGAATTAGCTTTCAGTTCCTGAGTAGCTTTCAACTGCATTCAAACATTGCATAGATGGTAAGGTTCCCTAAAGAACAGTGAATGAATAAGAGTTTTGATGATGGTTGAGAGATGAACAAGTGTTTTCACTGCGGTGGTTTCTACCTGACTATCACCCTTAAAGGTGTATTTATTATCGATGAGATGGTAGAAAGTTCTTGCTTTGCCGGGAACTCTTGACTCCCCTGCAGGTCAGTCACTGGCCAGTAGGAAGGACGATCACATGTATAATGAAGGTCTGTTTCCTTTTAGAGTCACTGCAGAAACACACCAAGAGGAAGAAGTCCTTGATTGACTGGGCCCTGCGCCGTAGCACCAGCACACCCACAGACAGCCCTCCTTCACAGTCGCCTACCACCCCACGGAAGCTCTTTGGCCTGTCTCTATCCTCTGTCTGTCCTGATGGGATCCTTCCCAAGCCAATCATGGTAAAGAGCAGCCTAGGCTGTTCATTCTGACATAAATGTGATGCGTTCGGTCAAGAATTTAAAGAAGACAACCAGCATTTGCCTGTGGTGTCAGTGGACTACATACATCTACATCGTCTAAATCTCATTCACTGCAAGAGTCCACTGGACTCTTGCTTGCCACAGGATAGGAGCACCCATGTGAACTGTACGTGCAACTAAGGTGACAGGCTCTTGTCCCTGTTTAAGTCATGACAAACCTCTCCTGCGTCTATCCTCTTCCCAGTGCTGACTAGGTCTTACACTAATTGTATGTGAGGGATAACATACACAAACAACAGGATAAAGTATTAGGTTCTTATGTATAACTGAGCTTTCTCTTAGGATATGCTGCTCCTGCTGTACCATGAAGGTCCCTCCACTAGGGGCATTTTCAGACGCTCTGCCAATGCCAAGACTTGCAAGGAATTGAAAGAGAAGCTGAACTCTGGAGATGATGTCCAGGTGGACGGAGAGTCAGTCTTTGTGGCTGCAGCTGTCATCACGGTATGTTGGGCCAAGTAACTCACCTGTCTGAGCTAATCATGCCTTCCTTCTTTTAGTAAGAAAGCAACGTGAGTCTTTATGGGGAGGGATGATTCAAAGCAGGGCAGGGCAGGGGGGTTGCACAAACCATTTCTAGCGAGGCACATTCTCAGCTGACAGCTTTGTCCTCTATGTGCACAAAGGTATCTGTCTGACCCAGTGGTGGTTGCTTTAACGTGCAGGTATGTGCAGTGGCCCTCAGGCCAGTGTTTCATTTTGCACCTCCCTTGTACAAAACAGCCTTCACCAGCAGTTCTAGTAACATCTACCTCCAAAATAACCATGGCTTCTACGCAGGAATTATTTCACAGTGTCAAATACCATGACAGTGCCTGAACTCAGCAATTCAGATGCTGGACGCAGCAGTCCATGAAGCCTTGTGGTGACAGTAGTGTAATTGTTTTTTTGTCCTTTTTGGACACGTGGAAGAGCGTGGAGGGAGATGTGGGAGGACTAGTGCCATTTGACTGCAGCCACTCTGTATTCCCCACAGAGAGGCCGTGCAAAGGAGATGGCTTGTACAATCTAGGCTCTGAGCCTTCACCCTCTAATCAGACAGCAAGCAAGAGGAAAACTGCTGCCAAGTCCAAGCAGAGGCATTGTAGTTAATGGGGGATAAAGCTTGTAATAAGACAACAACTTTTGATAAGAAAAAGCCTATCTTTTGCATTGTCAATTAAATGTGGTCAGAACAATTCAGACAATTCAGTGCCAGAAACATTCTTACCTCTTGTTCCAGTTGGCCTAATATAAAAAGCCGTTGACTGGGAGGATATTCAGGCATTTTACAATGCAAAATGTATGTTAAGTTGTTACAAAGTCCTCTCATAAAAACGGCAATCCTTATTGATTAAAAATATTTCAGACAGACTATGCATAGCCTTAGATACCAGTCCTTGGCCTACTGTAGCAGAGATCAACCCTGTTCTGGAAGAGGGGCAGGCATGAGCATGTTCTTCTGCCATAAACTATAAACACAGTTCTGCAGTGCTGCAGATGAAGAGCTTGGTGGAAGTGGGGAGGGAAGGAGAAATGTATTTGTGTCGCATCTCATTTTATCTTCTTAATATGAATAAACACTAACTATATGCATCATGAAACCAAAACAAGGAATTCAAAACTGACCAGACTGCTCTGCATATATATATTTAATTCAGGATTTTCTCCGAAATATACCTGACAGTGTTCTATCCTCAGACATGCACGGACTGTGGATGGAAGCTGTGGATACAGAAAATCGGGCACATAAAATTGAAGCTATCAAAAGGTTTGTAAAAACCTTTGTAAAAGCTTTGTAAAAGCTTCTTTTGGTGGGAGAAGGGGAAATGTAGGGCCCTAATCATAGACTTCATCTTCTGGGAGACTTCTGTTGCTGCTCCAGGCCACAGTAGAGCTGTTGCTGGTTGCCAGTGTCACTGGTCAAAACCTTTCACTGGTCTTTTGTTAACATTTCTGACACAGAAAAAGAAAATTCTTTTCTGATGACCAATTCAAATTACCAGAACCAGCAAACTGAAAAACCACAGTAGTTCAGTCACCGGAAGTACATCAAATATTAGTGGAATTAGATCTTTAACAATGGTAACTTTTTTTCTATGAGCACAAAATAAAGATAATCATATTGGCAGTTAGAAGATATAGCCCTACCAGGATGGTGACTGGAACCTTGAAGACAGCTCTACTGCCTTGAAACTGCTGCCCCAAGCAAGAAAAGTGTATTAGGAGCAAGCGGGATAAGCAGTATATTGAATCTCTTCTTGTTAGTGGCTTTTGAACCTTGCTGTTTGACCTGGATCTCCTTCTTGCATTGTCTCTATAGCATAGGACACAGGCAATGGCATTGTCTCATGCGCTTCTGGCATGGAGCTGTATGCAACTCCTTTGGGTGGTCTTTATTTTGTTAAGACACTGTGGACTTCTACCCACAAGTTCTGGGTGTAAGTCCCTTGGTCTGCCCCTAAGGCTTTGTGAACAGAATGGTTGGGCAATATGAATGTAAAACTGTGGCTCTCACATACTTTGAAGAGGGAAGTGTCTTACTTTATTATCAGATGAGAATGTCTCAGACTGGTTACAAAAGAGCAGAAGGGGACAAAAGCTTTGGGAAGCAACCTCCAATATTTGAAGACCAGATTTTTACAGTCTGTTACATTTGCTGTTTTTCTGTTATCACTCCCTTAACAGCCTAGTCAATCAGCTCCCAGACGCCAACCTCATCTTACTCAGACACCTCTTTGGAGTTCTTCATCAGATTGAGCAGAATTCTGGTGTGAATCAGATGAATGCCTTTAACCTGGCTCTTTGTATAGCACCCAATATGCTGTGGCTACCTAGTCCCACTGGGCCTGAGGAGGAGAGCAGGTCTACAAAGAAGGTAATTTTTCATAGGTTTGGCCTCATGATTGTCTTTCCATTTTACCGCTTTCTATGGGCACTGTATTTTGTAGACTAAATGGAGGCATAGTTATCAGGGATATTGTAAGCTGAGTGGCATCTGAGCTTCATCCTTTCCCCTGTGCAGTCATGCCCAAGCTAGTGGGTCAGTTTAGCTACTCAGGTTATGTAGGATGGAAAGGGAAGCCATGGTTGCTTTACCAGATAAAGTACTTTCTGGACAAGCATGTTCAAGAAAGATGGGGCAGCTGAAGTTAGACACTGCCAGTTCAGCTGGTCTCACAGAGACAAAGTGAGCAATAAACATGATAGAGTATCAGAGGGGAGGAATGCTTGCTTGTGTTTTGTGAGGTGTTACCAATAGTAAGGAAAATCATAGAATGTTCTGTATCTGGCTCACTTCACCAACGCACACAGTTCATATTCCTGCCCCAGGTGTAGTTAATAAATAAGTATTGCTGCATCCTTAACAGCTTTTTGAGCAAAAGATTCTGTAGGAAATTGCATCTTTGTCAAAGAAAAAAGAACTTTTGGGGACTTATTTGATTTGCTATATATTCATGAAACTGACTGTAAATTCATGTCTTTGCCAGGTAGCTATGTTAGTGCAGTTTCTGATTGAAAACTCAGCAGAGATTTTTGGAGGTGACATTGCTTCCTTGTTTCAAAGATCAGATAAAAAGAAGTCCAGAAACTCTGAGGAATCTCTGGGTAAGTTTGTGGTACTGTACCTTCAAGAAAAGGTTAAAATCTTTTAATAGATAAACTCTTCATGCAGAACAGTTTGTTTCTCCTTCACTGCCAAAGAAAAGCACTGAAAAACAACAGGTTTGGATTTTCTCTTGCCCTGTAAGACATAGGCAAAAAGCAAGGGGAAAACAGAGGGCTGAGGTGTGACACCTCAAACGTGTCCCTGAACGATTGTCTTTCTCTGTGGCTGCTGTTCAACCTATTCCAGCCATTCCAGATTAAAGCACTATCACGGGAATTTAGTGTAGCCTTAGCAATGCCATGGTCCAGCAATCTTCCAGATTAGTTCTGTAGAGCTAAACCAAAAGGTTGAATGGAAAAAAGATCCAGTTGTTAACAATCCTGGGTTGTCAACCCAGAATTTTTGGTATTGTTCCCAGTACTGTTCTAGTCCCTGGGAAAATAATAGATCATCTTTGCTTTCCTGTCGGCAAAATGCAGATGATAATATTTTCCCCTGCCTTGATTGTAAGGTGCTGTATGGAGTTGGGAGACATAGGCAGCAGATTAATTTGTGTTCTCTGCCCTAGGCATAGGCTTGGCTCAGAATGATGATTCCTCCGATGAGCTGGAATTTTCTGCTTGTGACCCAGAAAGACCAAAGCATTGCCTGGTACCTGAAACAGATGCCATTTTTGAACAATCTAGCAGCTTGTTACTCGATGAGGAGCAAGAAGACTGGGACTTGTTCAGTGAGATCACAGCCTGCTACCAAAGCAAAGCCCAGAATAACACCAGTGCGGATAGCTATGACCTCCTAGAAGAGGAGGGCTCCTTCTGCTCCATTGGCTCAATACGCTCACTCAGCCCAGCCAGGGACCGGTGCTCGTCAGAGCCCAGTGTCTGCCTTAGCTCCCAGCTTCCTGCTCAGAGCCATGAGCCTGTGGCTCGCCAGTCTAGCTGTGATGCGACCATCATGCACAGCCATACAGACTACATCCACAGGCTCAAGCAACTACAGGTGGAGAGCCAGAAGTTGATTGACGAAGGCCTAAGCCCTGGGGGTAATAAGGTCAGGCAGAATTTGTGGCAGTCACCTCAGACCAGCTCTAGGGTGAAGAAATCCAGCCTGTCCAACAGGTCCAGCTTCTCTAGTCTGTCCTCCACCACCACGTCCCCATCTGCCTCCTCACTTAGCTCCTTAGACAGTGCTTTCTCCTACTGCTCAGAGTCATCAGCTGTTAGTCCTACAGATGTCTCCTCCCTGCCATTCATGTTTGGCACGTCTGCCAGACTTCATGCTGTGTCTCCCAAGATTGCCAAGAGGTCCCCAAAAGAGTGGCACAAGTCTTTCACCTCTCCTATGCCCTTACATCTGTGTGAACTGGACAGTTTCCATGAGTACGAACCCAAGGCTGTAGACAGCAGCCATTTCCGGGGGGAGAGGAAAAGTTCTGCATCTGTCAGCAGAGCTGCAGTGGGAAGCCCACTTACCAACACTGACTGGGAAAAGGAGGAGAGACAGCTGAGTTGTGCAGGGGGCTCTGGTCCAGTGCTCAGAAGCCAGGATTGTGCCAAAGAGCTAGAACAAAATCCCGAGCCCTCAACTGGCACCCCAACCAGTGAGAAATTCCCACCGATCAGCCAACAGCAGTACAGGGAGAAGGCGGTGAAGCACATTGAAATCAAAAGCATTGATGACTGCCCTCCAAGTCAGGAAAGCCTGAAGCGCACCAAGATAACTTTTTACATGGCCCCAAATAAAGAAAGCTGTCGGGGGTTTCCAGTGGAAGAGGAAGAGGAGTGTTCCAAGGCAAACACCAGCAGCAGCGACTCACCCAGTAGCAGCAATGAGCAAAGCCTGTCTAAGAGCTTGCAGACTGTGAGAGTCCATATCCCCCAGACAGTTTTCTATGGGCAGAATACCCCCCTTGTCCTCCAGTCCACCTCCAGGCGACACCACCATGAACCAACAAGCCTGTCCTTACAGGCAGAGCACAAAGAGAGTCCCCGAAGTGCCTCCACTCCCAGTGAGCTGGAGAGCAAGCCAGTGGAAGTGGTGCAGGCACCAGCCCAGAGTAAGGGCTTCAACACATTCAGCCACACCATCCGTATCATCCTCCCTGCCTCCATTCGAAACACTGTCAGGGAATATTTCAAACACGATGAAACCAAGAGCTGTCCCATGGCTGAGGCAGAAGCAGTGGAAAATGAACTTCTTCGGAGCAGGATGGAGTGGCTCAGGAGCCAGCCACTGGCAGAGGTGACCACGGAGGAGTGTGATGCAGTTGCATTTGCAGAAGAGATGTTTGTCTAGAGAGAAGGCTGTGGGAGAACTGAATATTTTTTGTGTATATGCAGCAGAAAATATTCTGTAAGATATGATCAAGGTGTGAAGAATCTAGTGGGCTGCACTGGCAATAAGTGTAAAGTTACTCTAATGTGTATGTAATATAATGTTGGGGTTTACAGTTCATTTTGATTGGGCTGGGGGGGAGGGCATCTTGTTTTTCCTTTACATGCTTTTTATACTTCAGAGACTTCACCGACTAGGTGTCAATTGGTCTGAATGCCACCAGACTCCATCCCTGAATTAGCTGATGTACAGAGTCTGATCCATGTCTTTTTAAAGCAGGAAAGGGAAACTCTGCTTTGTTTTCTCCAGTCACCAATGTGTGTGGATGACTGGAGAATCAGGACAGCAAATACTCCATCAGCATTAGTTTAAAGAATTTAAGCTTGCACAAAATTCTCTGCTATTTGCTGTTCATTGTTACATGAACAGTTAGTGCTGTTCATTCATCCAAAAGAAGACCCTTCACCCCTATCCCACAAAACACTGCTTCCTCTCTCTGCTCATCTTCCTTTTGTCCCCCCGCGGTAACAATTTGCGTTCATTATTGCTTGAGGCAGAAACACCAGATGGAGCCTAAAGCCCAGCTTTCACTGACAAGGCACGTATAATGTTTAACCCCAAGATGTTTTTGTTTTTGTTTTTTTCCAAGTTTATATTGATTGTCCCTTGTCATACCTCCTCCAAAGCTAGCATTTGACAGAGCCACAGTTACTATAAAGGGCACTAGTTCTGTCACTTCAGAAGGGCTATGAATATTTGTCTTCTATGGTATTCTCTGGGAGCAGATGGTCATTTCAGTCTCAGTAAAAGGTGACATTTTTCTGTGAATGATGGTGACATTTCAGACAGCCCTTTCCAGAGGCAGTATGAATGGGAATCCTAATCAAATCCCTAGTCATTCTGAGGAGGACTCAAGCAGTATTTGGCTTCAGCATGAAGTTAAGGAGCTGTGGAAGTAGTCAGGAATGTTGTTAAGTGGATGCTGCAGCAAAGTCCCACCTAGCCAGAAAGCCGACAGACACTGTATAGGCTGACTGTCCAGGCTTTGACAGCATTGATGCTGTGTTAGAGTAGTAATGAGATCCCACTCATCAAAGTGCATAGCCCAGTGCAGTCCAGCAGAATTAAATATGGAAAAGTGACAGGCAGGGATGTGTTAAGAAGCCTGTTGTACCACTAAAGCAATGCAGCCAGTAAACTCCTGGAGCATCCCCATGATTCTACTCAAGACAATGCTCAGAATGGCTTTTGCTGTGATGCGACTTAGAGGATTTTGATGCTGCTAGCTGCACCCTAAAAAGAAGCTAAGAGCACCACATTAGCTTGACTGGCATTAAGAAAATGATGGGAAAAGTCTCAAAGGTTAAAATGTTCAGAATGTTTCATTTGAAAGTTACGTGAGAGTTTTCTACAGTGGTTTCTCTCAGAGAGAGACAGCCCTTTTACTCAGTTACTAGTGAATGGGTGAAGGACAAGAGAAATACATGAATCTTAGTGATCAAATGGCTATCCTTGTGCAGTAAGTGCCCCGTGCAGGTTGCCAAGTGTATGCCATAGCCATGCCTGGGATTGCTTGGCATCAGCTGTGGTTCAGCCCTTGCACAGAGGGGAAATCACGTTTGTAAAATGATCCAGTAAGTATCTTCCAGATGTCAGTGACAGTCAGTGCCTGTGAGCTGGCCCAGCACTCGAAGTTCACACACCATTCCTGTAGGGATGGAGGGAGCCCCAAGTCCACTTTACAAGGTGTATAGAAAATGATTTGTCATGTTCAGAGTGTTTAACTCTCAGATGTGGCATTTTCTGTCCCAGCTCACGTTGGTGGCCCTTATATGATGAATGGTATATATAATTGTAGTACAAACCACCTGCCATCATTTTCCGCACACACGAACACTACAGAGGCATTCAGTTTTTTTTCCAGAGCTACGGTTGTAACTATTTCAATAAAGAGAGACACAGTTTGCTTGTGATGTGGCAATTGCCTTTTGTTCCCTCTTTGCTCCTACTTTCCCTCTCTTCTGTGCTTGGGTGGGCGTGCTCGCAACCATGCCATGAACCAAACCATGCCATGATACATGCACGTGCGTCCCACTCGAGCTGTGAGACTGGGTCTTGCTCACAAGGAACCCAGCATCAAGGAGAATGCAGGGGATAACATTACTGCTGTTTTAACAAAGTAGCCCACAGAAGACTGTGGTTAAAGTACATGTTGGTCTTTTTCAGGGAGGTTTAAATGGATGTGAATACTTCCAGGTCAGGGGGGGCACATTGAGCCTGACACTGACTACAGCACAGTGTCTGCAGCACTCTGCCCTGATAGGCCAAGCAAGTCCAGCTCATTTACCTTGAGGAGACAATGAGTCATGCACTTTAGCCTCTTTTCATTTCTGTTTGGCATGTATAATTTGTTCCCTTATCCCTCAGGCTGACCGAAACTGATGGAAGTGCCCACGGGCAACTACAGTTGTTTATTTTAACTGTCTTAATTCCATTTGTGATATCCCAATAGAGTCAGGAAAGCCAGGTCTCCAGAGACAAATTCAGAAAGGATTCTACCCTCATCCTTTGCAGATAGCCCCTTTGTGCAGCATACTCACTGCTACCCTGTGGCAACTTTGAGGGTTAGACTTGCAGAAGGGAAGCACAGGCTATTTTTGCTACCTGCATTTCAAAGCAGCCTGCCCTAGAAACCTTTTCTTTGAAGGGCAACAATGCTCTGAAGAGGAATGTGACAGCCACTCAGACCTTTTCAGCCACTAGTTAGTGCCTCACTTGCCCTCCCAACAGCACATGGCTTCAATGCCTCTGTGCAGGGAAGTGACGTCTTAGACTGTGGTCCAGCTTCAGGCTTACAAACAGGAGGTGACTGACGAGAGGGACTGCAAAGCCACAAATCATCTCTGCTTTGCTAAGGGAGAGTGGCAGAATCAGGGAGACAAAGTGGTACCGAAACCGGTGGTTTCACTGCTTTCATTTAACCTCTTTTACAACTTATGTTAAGTCACAAGCAAGTGTGCAGCACCAGAAAAATCCTCCCATTGTATACCCTTGTCTTAGTCTCCCGGCATAAAATTTTGTACAGATTTTTGCACAATGAATGGACCAGAGAGGAAACCAAAGTTTGTACCTGGGGATATACAGGTTGTCACTCTTCACCTGTGAGCCCCACACTGACACTGGACCACGCTTAGTGGGGCAGAACTCATGTCAACATTACTTCTGCCCTAGGGAAAGGTATGGAGGTAGCAGCTGAAATCAAACCATGGATAACTGCTCTGAGCCTTCCAAGACAGAGCTAGTCATGACTCAGTGTAAGAGATTGAGGAAGGAAGAATAGAAATAAGACGAAGTCAAGGAAATTCAGGTTCAAGTCACGTCCTCTTCCCTTCGGCTTGCTGTTTCACGAGCTGCTGATGTAGGGAGAGCTCCACCTGGTGTCTGGTTGAAGCCCTAAACCGTCGTCATCCCTCGGCCCCTGTCGTTCAGATGCAATCTGACACTGTGAGACACGTTGCAGTGTTGGCATTTGATGCTAGAGACTAAAAAGCTGTGGGAGGGGAGAAGATTATGTTCTCGTTTTGCTGAACTTTTCCAGGTGGATCCTGCCTTGCAAACCAAAAGCTCAAACCTGGAGCGTAAGGAGGGAAAGCTCCAGCAGAAGGCAGAGTTACAAGGCCATCCCAAACAAAATAATTTAATATACTTGCAGAGATCCTGGCCTTTAAAAGATGTTTTCTACTCTGCACCAGGATGCTTAAAGTTGCCATATGTTTTCACCCAGTTACTTCAGCAGAGCACTTAAGCAAACACTTAATTTAAAACACGTACTGAAGATCCTAGCATCAAGCTTTATTTAAAGAAGAGATTTGCTGAACAGTTGTACGTACTAAATCAGACTTCCATTGTCTACTGCAAGCCAGCCCCAAAGAGCACCAGTGTTAACCAAAAGCAAAATGCCCTGCCACACCTAAAGGAAGTGGGTTGGGCAGGAGTCGTTTCCAGTTACTGTTTGCTTTGCTTTCCGACCTCCAGCTGCCTCCTGATGTCTGATACCTCCATGGGGACCTGCACTGTCAGACCATCCATCGACTTCTTAATGCGCACCTGGCAACCGAGGCGAGATCTGACAAGAAAAAGATTAAGTGAGGTTCATCAGTTCCCACAGTAAGGGAAGAAATTCCCAACCCACATTGGAATGTCTGGTCCAGGCTAACTTTTCATAAAAGTTCCCGTTAAAGATAAAAGACCCAAGAGAAAGCAGCTCTACAGGCATAACTGCAATACAGGATAAATCCTGTCTCCTTGGAAATAGGTGCTGAGATTCTGTCGGAGAGGTTTGACTATATACTGCAATCAGCAGGGATGCTTACGTCTCAGTGAGTCCATATGCCAAGTCCAGCATGTCCATCTCTTCATCTGAGATGGCATCCAGCTTTTGAAAGGCATCCTTCTCAAAGACGAGGTGACAGGTGGAGCAGGCTAATGTCCCTTCACATGCACCTGGTGCAGAAGTGGGGGGAATAACAGCAAATCAGAAAAAAAAAAAGGTGGTAAATGGAGATCATCTTTGGAAACACTGGGAGAAAGTGTCCTTTAACAGATCTAGAGCACATCAAAATAGATGCCGGAAGACAAAACAGATGGAGGCAGACTTCAGCCTGCCTCTGCTCTGGGAGGATCACATCAGTTTTCAAATTCATACTTCAATTCCAACCAACCACAGTACCACTGAAATCCCAGCAGCCACAGGGTTGAAGTCACACTGCCACGTCAGTGCAGTAAGCCAGCCCAAGCAAGCAGCTGTTGGGGAAGAGAAGCTTGCCAGTGGGTGGATACAAATTAGGGCTCCAAGTTCAAGTAATTTGAGTAAGCTGACTGAAGGGCAAAAGTGCTGATGACCAAATTAGCAAAGGAAGCATATGCATCCTCCCTGTGCTCCATGCTCTCATCAGAACACAGTAGCATGTGTACAGTTGTACTATTCCCAGGTATTCACTGGTCACAGCACGGACACAGAACTCTTAAGAGTACATACCCTTCTGCAACACCTACCAAATCCATCAATGGCCAAGTTTTGATTGACTACCACTTCTAGCAAACTCTCCCCTTCTTTGGCTGTGGTTGTAAGTCGCTCTCCATCCCGATTTATAAAATGCACTGTCACCTGGTCTGCAGAGCTGTAATAAAAATTTGCAAAAGAAAAAAACATATCAGAGGAACCTACTTTCTTCTGCACATCCACTGCCAAGGTCTTTTTTCTGAACACTAGAGCCATGGCATTCAGAGGGAAATATGTATACAAATACTGTTTCCAGAAGGATTACGCTACATGTGCTAAAAAACATTAAGGTTGTTGGTTCCCAGTGGAAATGGACAAACTAGAACAGTTCAAATATGAGCTGACCAGAATATTTTCCATTTTACCAAACTTCCCTCAAAATACATGTTGGCTGTGAGTCAACAAGTGCAGATGTTCTGCACTGCCTCTACTTGGTCTGGCTGGCAGAGGAAGCATTTGTAGACAAGGAAAGCATTTGCAGCTCCTGGAGCCTGGGATGTAATCCTGGTTGGAGTAATAAAAAAATCCTTGGGATCAGGTACTAATAATGAAATAAGGGATGCTGTCATTCACATGGTGTTTCCCAGTGGGATTACTTGCTGACTGTTCCTTTTCTGCTCTTTGTTCGTTCATGAAGTGCCCACTCCTTCCCCGAACTCAGTCTCAGGGAGCCTTGTTGTGATGAGACATGCTCAGCCCCAGTTTACAGAGCAACCATGTTGAATAACCTCCTCTGAGCTAACACAATCCTTGTTTGTGAGAAACCACTAGTTGTATTGACAGCCTGCAGAATTTAATCTGGTGATGTGTTAAGGACAAGGCCATCAGCATCGCTCAGTGCTGACTTGCAGAAACTGTATCTACAAACAAGAAGGAAGCAGCATCCACTTCACCTCCTCCAGACCAGGCCCTCCCTACCAGTGTGGAGGCTGCCACCCTGACGAGCAGCGCCAGGGATTTCTCAACAAGACTGTGTATTCTGAGACTATCTGTTGTATTTGTCATGGAAAGCACCAAGCAACAAAACAGCAGTCTTTCTTAGTTCCCGCACCCAAACGGTCATGTAGGAGCAGGAGGTCCCAGTTATCCCAAACCCTACCTCCTGTGCTGACACTGGGCAGCACCCCAGCAGCAGTGGGTATTTTGTTCAGTATCTCTCAATGTGGCACTGCCCAAGTGCCCATCATCTCAAAGTCCAGGACACTCTCCAGTGGCAGAAGCTGGGCCACATTCTTCCATGAGGCCAGCAATGCAGACCTGCCTCCCAGATCTCTGGAAAGAGCCATAGCTCTCCCCCCACAGCTCTGGTATGCTTCTGAGGACTGGAAGTGTCAGTGCTGCCCCATGGCCTTTCTGCTGTCATTTCTGACATCAGAAGAAAGAACTATAGCCGTGAAGATTCACAGTGAGAACAGGCCAAGTTCACAATCCCCTGATGTCCCACTTACAAGAGGATGAATGAGGCAACATCCACTTTTTCCAATAAAGGTGTTGCTTGGAACGCTCAGTAAAGCTTGGTAAAATTACTTTCCCCTGGGGCTACTGAAACATGTAGCAAGTGTGGCTCAGAGCTCTGAGAATTTCTAATATTGTGGCCCGATTTCTAGCAATATATTTGCTGTACACAATGAATACAAGCTGTCACTGCCAAAAAAGACATGTTACAGCAAATCCTCTGGCCAAGGAAGCATGACAGCACCTGCACTCCTTGTGCTGAGCATCCTCATGAAAGTCACAGAGATTAGGAGGAAGAATTGGTTAAATGGGATCTGTGTCTGAGGCAGCAACATCAGCAGCAACTGGAAGGACTTAACCTGTCTGCTCATGCCTCTCTGCTCTGAAGCAGATGAAAATGAAACGTGCAGAGATCTCTACTCGTGTAAGTTAAGAGAGAGCAAAGGAAACTGCTCAAACTTGATTCTTATGTATTTCTGTACTTAAAGGAAATCAGCACAGTTGGAGTACAGGGGATGTATCCAGCTGAAGAGGACACAGGAAAGAAATCCTGTAAAAATTTAATGGAGAAACGAGAAGAAATATTTTCTTTCAAGTTTGCAGGTCATAAATCACAGTCACCTTCCATAAATCACAGTCACCATCTAGATCTAATCCCCTTTACCTGCCAACAAGTCATTGCAGGATATCTCTGAGTGACTCAAGATGCCGTCACTTAAACTGTTGACATACAGATTGTATCAGCAAGCCTACAGGAGTAGAAATTTTCAAATAATTCTCTCTTTGGAAAGGTGGTCCCTCTATTTCATCGAAATTTAGAAGTGGAGAAAAGAGATTATATTCATGCCTTCTCTGATCCTTCTTCAGCTGTGGCTTGATTCAGTTAAAAGGAACGGAACACAGGGGCCACTGTACCTTCATGTGAGGAGATCAGCTTCCTGTTTTTCAGAAAGCTTAGTCAGAAAACAATGCCTGGGCCATTGGTCTGTGACAGGGTCCCCTGGTTATGAAAACAGCTGTGAAGTTAGCACTAAGGCCATGCTGCAGAGGGAAGTTTCCCATGCACAGAAAGAAAAGATCATGTTGCAGTCAGAGGACCAAGCAGGACCCCCCTATTTCACCAAGCAAACAGCCAAAGAACATCTCCAAGACATTTCAGTCTCCTTCATAACAAGACCCACAAACATTTCTCTGTAAATAAGCAATTTAAAGATTAGTTCTCAATTGTCAAAATAAAGCAAAATCACCCTTCCTCTATTTTGATGAATTGGACCCATTTATTTTTATTTATCTGTTTACTTTTAAATGGCAAATATCCAGTTTTCCCTTCAGTGTTTGTTTTACAGCTATGGGTGAAATAATTTGTTACACAATAGATATGGTAAAGTCATAGGACTTCACTTAATGCTACAACTCGACACATTCATCACAAGGATTATAGAAGGCAGCTGCCTGCAAGTGCAGGCTTCTGGATGCAGCAGTCCCCAAAACTGCACAGAGACTTATGGATAGAAAAACCCATTCATATTATCTTGGAGGCAACCTGAATCTTGAGCCAACATCCATGCCAGAAGGATCCCTGCACTTGGGCTCCCACAAATGCTAGGGGAATTCATTCCCTGCAGTTGTAACAGTTTTAGCTGTTGCCACCAGTTAAATGAGCCATGAGAGAGCAGAGTTGCAGCCTGGGAAAGCACACAGGGTATTCACTTAGATACAAGGAAGTACAGATGCTATTGTCATTGACCCCCTGCATGACTTTGGACAAGCCTGGGTGTAACAATTCACCATTTTAGAGAACAATGTAGGGATGATGACAAACACTCCTAGACCATTACACAGAAAGCACCTGTAAGCATCTTCTCTTTATTTGCTGGCTGTAGGGGAAACTTAAGTTGCTTGTGTTCTTAATATAGATGCCTCTGTTGGGGGCATAAACCCAACCTGATTAGTCCCTGTTTTTACTGTTCAGTTATCTCCTGTAGATCCACTCGTACTGGCCTAGCCATCTTCATATCCCCTGAACTAGTCCCAGTCTCAAGTCTCCTCTGGTGGACTCCTGCTTTGGGCAGCCAAGGTCTCAGGAAAGACAGGAAAGAAAATAGATATCTTTTGTTTTCTATTTAGCATTTGATTTTGTTTGAAGTTGGTTTCAAAAATACCAATAAAGAAATCATGAAGAAAAAAAATCCTTTCACATTTTGTTAATAATTTTGAACCAGGATTTTGAAAACAACTCAAAATTGATGAGACTGACTTTTGCTTTGTTTAGGCTGAACTATTTTGCAATGGCATTACTGTCACACTTGTTCAGGGCTTTGGAAAGATGTCATCCAGACATAAGCTCAGCCCTGCAAATTCAGCACATGCCAACTGATTACTCCCCTTTAAAAATCTTAAACTTTCTGTGACAAAAGGAGCTAGTGAAGGGGGTTAAAGATGGTGTTTCTTCTCCTTGACAGTCTTTTTCCCTGAAAGATACTCTCCATATAGGCCATATACTGCCAGCAATAACTTCATATGCAACAAAAAAATTAGAAAGAAAACCCATTGATGAGACTTCATAAATCCCATTAAGTAGGATTATCAGCATAATTTTTCAGGAGGAATGTGCCAGAAAGGCATGAGAGCTTACAGTGGGGCTTCTAATGACCTAGAGAGGGTGTTTTTGCTCCCTGGGACTGCAGAAAATATTAGCTCCCCACTCCGCCTCTCCAGCAGCAGGTACATGAAACCTGAGAGAATCTTCAATTCCCAGAGTAACCCAGCAGTCATCCCAATTTCTGCCCAGACGACTGACCTGCCATGCCCACCATCCCCATTCCTCAAAGGCTTATGACTGGACCCCAGCAGTCCATGGACTCATGTGTCACATTGTCATCTCTATGCCACTAGCTGTAGCCTCTGTGGCTCCAGTAGCAGGGGAGCTGCACCTCTCACATCAGCTCCCTGTACCATCTTCATCTCATCAGCATCTGCTTAGCCTACACTTCCTCATTCACTACCCCTTTACAGGTCATGTTTTATACCAGCCTCTCCTCTCCCTTCTGTGGGGTGAGGTAGAGGTCAGTGCATTTCCCTCTTGAAAAGGCCCTTCCCAACACAGTGATGTATGGTTCATCCTTTTACTCACCTTGACTCCCCGGGGGCACCCTGGAGCTTGCACGTTGAGCTGAAACCCCTTCTTGACACCTGCTTTGCTGGCACACGATTCTGTTCTGTCACCCCACAGAGGAAAATAAAGCGAGTCTTGCTCACATTCAGTCCACTGCGCAAGGGTCGCATGAACCCCAAGATGCCTTGAGCTATCATGCTACTTAGGTCTTGCTTCGTGTCTCCTGGGCTGTCTTTTGTTGCAAGGCCAGCTAGATTAAGAGTTATAAATACGGCTGAGAAGGGGAAGAAAAAAAAAAAAACACATGAGGACAGCCTCCCTGGGGGTGGAGGAAGGGAGGGAGGAAAATGAGGGATGGATAGTGGGATTATGCTTTGATCTTGCTGCAGTCCAGCCCACTTGTGGTTGTATCAGGGCACAGGTATTGAGAAAAGTATGGTAATAAGTATTGTCACCACATACCCGCCCCCAAGCCAGACTCACCTTGTTTTGCCTTACAGACTTCCCTTTTAGGAACTAAATCTAAATACAAGTTTGGGGAGCAATATTCAATGCAATATCTAACGACAAAAGGGTTTGCAAGCTGAGGATTGGTAGAGCAGACTAACAGGAACACTGAATGCCTGGATGATGCCACCTTGTGAAGGCAGGTTGGGGT